>NC_081418.1:114908506-115226581 GCF_949786415.1 Peromyscus eremicus | reverse complement strand
GAATTTTTATCACAGTGTAACTCAATTTTCAATTCCATATTCCTTGGACTGAAGACAACAAGAATTTAAGTAGGAAAGGAATGGGTACACATAAGCAAATGTATATAGAGAGGTTCAACTTACTTCTTCTTTTTTTAATGTGTAGCCCAGGCTGGCCTTGGACTCATGATTCTCTTGCCTCAGCCTTCTTCAGCAAACATTGCCAGCATGCACCACCACAACCAGTGAGAGGTGCAATTTCAACTGACTTCATTTGCGTGGGGAAACCTTGGCTCTCTAAAACTGACAGATGTTGTAGAGGAGTGAAAGATGAAAAAGTGGCAGTCAAGGATTATGGATGTTGAGAGTGGTATGGGAAACAATGGCACATTAGAGCAGGTGCTGAAGAGGCATGGCACCACAAGTTTGCCTTTGGTTAATGTGTAGGATGGAAGAGAAGAGAGAGAAAGAGCTGTCCAGAGATCTAGGAAGCAACAGCAACCATCCACACATGGCTGCTGAATGGTAGCTGAGGGAGATAGGGCTATGAATATTAAGAAAGCACTCAAGGAGAACTGGGAGACACTGAGGTCTTTAGCTTCTGTGCCCACAACCTGAACTAAAGACCAACACCTGGATGTTAGTTAAAATGGAAGAGAGACTTATAGAAACAACTCTATGATTTGTGCCTCTACATGTACCCTTGAGACTACATCTCTGGGAAGGCCCCAGTCTGTCAATTAAGTTATATTTTATAAATGAAGCAGATGTTATTATCTCAAATATGAAATCCATGATAATATACTTTGTTGGGATGATAGCCAGACTGAAGTGGCCTGCAGTGTGATTAAGAAAAATGGAGACAGGTATTTGAATAATACAGCATATATTTGGACATTGAATATGGATGATGGATTGTACTAGTTATTTCTCTTTTGTATCTGGAAGGTTTCTCCAGTCCTGCCTGGACCCTGGGGTTGGGATGAATCTCTCCTACCCACTACCCGCAGCTGCTTGGTCCCAAATAAACACACAGAGGCTTATATTATTTTTAAACTATATGGCCTAATAGCTTAGGCTTCTCGCTTGCTAGCTCTTACATCTTAAATTAACCCATTTCTATATATCTATTCTTTGCTATGTGGCTTGTGGCTTACCAGTACTTTTACACCTTGCTTCTCGTGGTGGCAGCTAGCAGTGTCTCTTTCCTCTCCTTTCTCTTCCCAGTAGCTCTCTTGGATTTTCCTGCCTGGTCTCATCCTGCCCTGCCATAGGCCAATGCAGCTTTACTTATCAACCAATCAGAGCAACACATATTGACAGCATACAGAAAGACATCTCACAGCACTCTTTATTATCTTACTTATTTCTAATGGAAATTCAATAACAAAAGAGGCATAGAAAACTGAAATTGTTCTCAATGGAGACGGAAAAGGGTCCTTTGAGTAAAGAGTAGGCCATTCAACATGGTAGGCAACTGAGAGCCTTCTGGAATGTGGAAGACTCCAAGTGAGTCCAGTTCCAGGGGCCCAAGGTTCAGTTTTATAAATGCTCAATAATATTTGCTTGTTTATTTAACTCCCAGTGGCCCACGTGAAAAAAAAAAAAGACAGTAAGACCTACCTTACTCTGCTACGAGGGCTATGAGTCTTTCCTTTCCCTCCCTGGCTACCCACAGGCCACTGAGCTCCTGCAGTTGCCTCTCTACTGCAAACTTCTGTTGTTCAAATGATTCTTCTGCAACTCTCTTGACCAGAAATGAAGTAAAGAACAATTCTTTAGGCAGAATCAGCCCTTGAGCTTAGATGAATGGCAGCAGATCTGATTTATTCTATCCTTCCCAGCCACAGGAGCTAGCACTCTCTGTGCCCTGGCACTGCAGCTGCCATTTAAACTGCATGGTTTGGAGGACTCCTGCTACACCCACACCACTTTCCTCGTCAGTATCTGCAATGTCTTTCCTCCAGAAGGTGAGCCTTACTTTCCTCTCCCTTTGTTCTTTTATTTATAGTTCTAAGGTTTATCAGCATCAGCCGCCTTTGCATTTTATTGGCCTGGCTTGGAGGATAAGCCTAAACCCCATAAAATATACGTTTAACTTAACTTGCTTGATCGCAAAACACATCTTCCCATTTATAGGAATATTAGGAGGTATAATTCACAAGGAATGCATAAAAACAAGACATTATTATTCAACTGGGTAATCAAATATTGACAGAATTTTTTTTTAAGTTGTGAAATTTATGGTGGAATCATGTTTAGCCCCTTCAGATAATAGGCTTGCTCTTTGTACATATAGATTGTTTCTATCAAAATGCACACAATGGCATCAACTTGGTTTCAGAAGAAAAAAAAAAGCAATATCATTCTGAATCTATGAAACTGCAACTTGACTTTTGATTAAAGGTATGGCCTATTATGGTGCTTTTAAAAACAAAACCTGATAGAAATATCTTGTCCTGTCACTCTTAGGATTAAATCATTTCTATTTTCTCAACATAAAGATATAAAGTTGATAATAATCAAAAAACATGATGATTGAAAATAATAATCTTTTCCTTCTGGGTTCACAGACTCTGCCAGAGAGACACAAGCAAACAAAAGCTTTAGTTCCTAGGCTTCCTGATGAGGAACAGACATAATTACAATATATTAGTTTACTCAATTCTTGTTCAACAGGATTCACCAGGTATATCTCAGACAGGCTGGAATGGCTGCTTTCATAGCATGGCTTTATAGCAGTACATTTGGGACAATCAACACCAGCAATCATATTCTAGCCATGTTTTCAAGAATATCTATTGCACTGAACAATGAGAAATAGCAAAATGATTAAAGTCCAAGTTCCATATCAGCCAGACTGCATGTCCATTCAATATACACATTCAGCATTCAGATGCCATGTGTAGTGTTGAGGAAGAAACAAAATGTAGTCCTTATTCTCAGGGAGGAGTAGATGAGAGAATGAGATGACATTAATCAAACCATTTCACAATCACACCACACACACACACACACACACACACACACACACACACACACACACACACACACAGTAACTGTGAAATATCCAGTGAGAAGGGAGGCAAATGCTACCAGAGTGTACAAAAGAGTAATGCGTTAGTCAGAAATCCTAGAGAAAGAGTCCCTGTGGGAGTAACACTCATAGCATTGAGCTAATACAATATGAAATGATGAAGGAAAAAAATTGCTGAACAAAGAAGGGAATTAAATGAAATGCAGGTGGAACCTCTGCCTTGAGAGTATCTTTGTGCATTATAGGAGCTAATCAGATGGCCTTGCTGGAACACAGGCATGAGACTATGGCATCATATTGAGAAATCAGAGAAAAAAAGTGTCCTGTGGACCAAGATGTAGCATTTGTTTTGCTTTATGTGAACACTATTTTAGTAGGATAAGGAGACACAACCAGACTTACATTACTGTACAGAGGTCATGTTGGTTTCAAAGCATAGAATAGATTACAGGAGAAAGTCAAGGAAATACCCAGTGATGTTCACAGCCTATAATATAAATAGCAAGCAAATCATCCACCTTATTACCAAAATGATAGTACCAAAATCAGAAAATCACAAAGAAAACGTATGTAGACACAAATGACTGGTGAGAAGAATCACAGAGAAAACATACACAGACACAAATAATTGGTGAGGAATGTGACCTTGACTTATTTAAGTAATCTAACATACTTGGGGTCCCAGATCTGTATCAATTCCTCTGCCACAGTGACACTAGTCCTTGCCACTGTCATATCTGTCTGCATTATCTTTATCACAGTATGAATGGCCATTCCGCTTACTATTTTTAAAATAATACTTCTATTTGCTCTTTGAAATTTTCATCCATGTATACAAAGTATCTTGACACTATCCATTTTCTACTTCCCTACCCATAACTCCCCAACATTGCTCCCTCCAAATGTCAAGTCCTCTTTATAAAAAGTCATTTTTTATATTAGTCAATTAGTGTTGCCCATATGCACATGGGTAATAGGGTCATCCACTAGGGTATAGCCAACCCAGTGGCTACACCTCTAAAGAAAAGTGACTTTCCTTTCCTAAGCAGCTGGCTGCCAATAGTTCCAGGCTGAGGGTGGAACCTTAGTAGCTCCTCCTCAGTCCATTGTGTAATTCTTAACTGCCTAGGTCTTAGACTGGCAAGCAAATCTGCTCTGGTGCACTAGCCATATCACGTCTAGTACATATTATTACACAGGACTCCTCTCCATCTTCCAGCTCTTACACTATTTTGATTCCTTCTTCCACAAGCTTCCCTGAGACTGAAGAGTATGGTTGGAGGTTAATGGATATAGATGTCCTGTCTACAGTTGAGCACTCACAGTTGTTTACTTTTGGCCCTTTTAATAGTTAAGAATATCAGCATTAACCATAATGCATGGCAAAATGAAGCTTTTCTGACCAAAGTTAAGAGTGGCACAAAGTCTATGAGTGTAAATATTTAGAAGTCAGTTTGATAACAAGCCCATTTAGAAAAATAACAATGACAGGATTCCTCAGAGTATATGACCTCCCTAGCCACATTTTTGTTGTTATTATTATTGTTAAAATCAGGTTTACAGTCATGGGCAGCAAATGTACACATATACAGTGGAATATTTTGTACACTTTTATCTCCATTCCACCAAGTCCCAATGGTCTATCCTGGATTCCTCTGAGCAATCCTGCCAGCTTTCGTTTCAGACAGATGGATAAGAGTGGTGGTTTTATTGAGATGTCTGCAAAAGTCTTGGATATTTAATGTCCTGGTCTCCATTTGGTAGCTGTTTGAGGAGGGCTAGGAGAAGTGGCCTTGCTAGAAGTATGTCACTGGGGAAGAACCTCATGACATTTTGAGTCAGCTCCCTGCTTCCTGTCTGTGGCTCAAGATGTGAGCACTCAGCTTCTGGTATTGCTCCCTCAGCCCTGCCCTTGCCTGTAAACCCAAAATAAACTCTTTTTTTTTTCTATTGGTTTCCTTGGTCATATTTTATCACAGCAATAGAAAAGTAACTAAGACAATAAAGATAAGAGACCCTAGAGAAGAAAATCCCTTACAAACTGGCAGAGTTGGTTACACAGTTTGTGCTAGGCAGGCAGAGTTCCTAAGCTAGTCTCAGAAGGAACCATCTGTACCCTAGCAGAAGGCTTCTCAATGATTTCTGTACAGACAGTGAACACAGAGAATGAACCCCCCACACAACTTTTATTAGGTCCAAAGCTACACATTTAACTCAAGAGCCCTCCTTCTGTACACGAGTCATGAACTAAACCTTGGAAGTACAGCTTCTGTTTAAGAAAGCTCATTTGATTTAAGTTTAATTTAGAGACTGTGAATTTTAAAAGGCCAGAATAATCAAGATAATGGCTGCTCACTGCCCTTTGCTCTGATAATGACTGACCACCACCCCTTGATCTTGTTCTTTTTTCCTCCCTTGAAACTTTTAGTGGCTCTTCTCACTGGCCTCAACTCTCCTACATTATCTCCCACCCAACAAGGCTAATATCCATTCCGTTCAACCAAATAGAAGCCTCTCAACCCAAACCTCCATTTACATCCAGGCACCAGCCAATCAGGTTCCAGTACTAGGCACAAAAGGGAACCAGCCAAGATCAAACATGTAGCTCACTTTTGAGTCCACTTCCTGGCACGGAGCTGCTTCTCTACCTCCATGAAGTTTTGTCTGCTTTTCTTCTGCTGTACACATGGTTCAGTCTTCATGATCATGGTAGAGTGAACCTGGGAGCCACTGGCTCAGAGTGGAGTTTCTAGGTCCCCAGTTCACTAGGTTAAGTCCATCTGAGACAATTAAGTAGGTTCCAGGGCACTTATAACCTCCCACAACACTTACATCAAAATTTGTCACTTTATGTGATAACATCAGTTACCTCAGTGACTTCACTGTAAATATGTTAGAGTTGTCCTTTGAGTACCTCTCAAAGTGGGTCATATGGTAGTTTTTTTTTTTTTTTCCTTAGGGATATTTTAAAAGATTGATTTTTTTTATTTATGTGTATTTGTGTGTGTGAGTGTGTGTAAGAGAGAGAATGAGAGACTCTCTCTCTCTCTCTCTCTCTCTGTGTGTGTGTGTGTGTGTGTGTGTGTGTGTGTACATGCACACCCATGTGTGAAAGTGCCCTTTGGAGCTAGAAGTGATTGTGAGCCACCCAAAGTGAGTGCTGGGAACAGAACTCAGGTCCTCTGGAAGAGCAGCAAATGGTCTTAACTACTGATGCATTCTTAAGCCGCATATTCTTTGGTCTTAGAAAGGGCTCTATGTTCTTTCTATAGAGATCCCTGCATATTTATTGCAGCTCTTTTCAAAATTGTAAGAAAATGGAATCAGGCTAGATGTCTATCAACAGACATGAATGGATAATGAAAATGCAATACACATATACAATGACATTTTTACTCAGTTACAAATAAAAGTTAAATTTAGGAGAAAATTATGGAGCTGGAACATATATGAAATAGGGCAGCAGGCTCAGAAAGACAAATACTGCATATTCTTCTCATGTGTAGATCCTAGCCTACTTGTTATATGTATGTCTAATGTATGTAACATTATAAAATATACATATATATATTAAATATTATATAGCAGATATGACTAAGCATGGGCTCAAGCCAGGAAACTAGAAAGGAGCCAAAGAGACTGTAAAATACGTGCTTTGAGGAAATGGTTTTGGAGGGTATAGAACAGAAGTGAAGAAAGGCGGAGGGGGCAGGGAGATGAGGAGGGTAGGATTTAAGGGAAAATCAACTAAAATGAAATATGTATGAAAATTCCTTATGGAAATTGATTACATTGTAACCTAATTTACAAAAACTAAAATATTAAAATGAAGTTAAAGTTGTTATCAGTTAGCCCCTAGGTGATCTACATACCTTCTCCTTCTATCCTGCTATTATGTCTTTAATCTCTTATCTCCCCTTTCTCTTTCACTCTTCTCTGGCTGACCTTCCAATTTACTCTTCTGTTTTAGGAAGAGGCATTTGACCTGCTCAGAAGTGCTGTCTTCCTGGTACCTGCTTTGCTGGATCTCTTGATTATTTAAAATTTCATGTAATTGATCAGTTCTCATGGAGCTACAACTAGCACTTTTCGGATTGCACAGGCCTTATTTTCCACTGCTTCCCTCATCTAGACGTCCACATCAATTTCCCTGTTTTCTTCAAGCCACATATTACTTTGATTGAAAATATAACTTCTTGTGCTTGTTGGCTTGTTTCATATTATTCATTTCTCATTGTATTAGGATATTTTCCAACATTATAATAAAACACACAAGGAAAACTGCTTTATGAAGAAATGAGATTACTTTGGCTTACAGTTCTGGAGGTACACAGGCAATGAGCCCTATTGGTCAAAGGACTTGTCTTAGTTAGGGTTTCTATTGTTGTGAAAAGACAGCATAACTACAGAGAAAGGAAAAGCATAAGGGCAAGCAAGCATTTGACTGGAGATGGCTTACAGGTCAGAGGTTGTCATGGCAGGAAGCATGTCAGCACACAGGTAGACATGGTGCTGGAGAGGTAGCTGAGAGTTCTGCACCAGGATCAGCAGGCAGCAGGAAGAAAATAAGATACTAGGCCTGGATTCAGCTTCTGACACCTCAAAGCCCACCCCCAGAGACACACTTCCTCTAATAGTGTTACTCCCCGTGAGCCTATGGGGGCCATTTTCATTCAAACCACCACAGGACCCCTTGGTGGCAAAGTACCAGAGTTATGCAGAATATCACATGCCAAAAGAAGCAAGCATGCCAGCGTGTGTGTGTGTGTGTGTGTGTGTGTGTGTGTGTGTGTGTGTTTCTTTCCATGGACTCATTCCTTTTAGAACCACTGGAATTCAACTATATGAAGGCTTCTCCCAAATGACCTTATCTAATCTTATAAAACATTTTCCAAAGCTCCCACCTCTGAGCACCATGAGCACCATGATTGGATTGAGACTGACTTGATAAAGCCTCACCATGAGAATTAACTTTTAACACATGGCTATTTCAACCATATCTAAATGGCAATGCTTACTAATATTCTTCTTTTCCTTTTGTGCTTTCTAAATCCTCCATGTTTAGAGGAGTATTTGACTCCTCATGGGCTTTAGCATGGACTTATAAAATGCACAGAATAGGGCTATAGAATAAAATAATTCAAGGCTGCATCTCAAAGGTTTTGGTGAAGTAATTCATAATCTGCTCACATCTCTCTAGGCTTACTCACCTCTAATGACTTCAGTGTTTTCTTCTTTCCAGCATCTCAGATCCTCTGAGCATAGCATCCACTTTACCTCTGTGCTTCTGTCTATCTGCAATGTCCTTCCTGGCAGCATTCAAGGTTGCACTATGCTGTTTTGAATATTATAGAGGCCAAGAAGGTAATGTCAGCAAGGGAAATGTACAGCTAATTGCATATTAAAGAAACAGAAACAACACTCCTCACAAAAGATCCACTCTGTCCTATTTTTCTTGTTTTCTCCATTTTTGATCACTATTTTGCATTCTCATCTTTATATAGGTGTAATGATAGATTCAAGCATGGAGGATATTTCTAGAATAGAAAAATAAAATTTCACACACACACACACACACACACACACACACACACTCTCTCTCTCACACACATATGTATATATTGTTTGATATGGGATCTTATGTATCCCAAGCTAAATCGCTCTCTACATAGTTGAGGACGACTTTGAACTTTTGATCCTTCTGTCTCCACTTCCTAAGTACTGGGATTATAGGTGCATACCACATGCGCATGTGCAATGCTGCAGATAGAATCCAATTTTGTGCATTCTAGGTGAACATTTCATCAAAAGAGTTACACCTCTAGCCTGTGTCCCAGTTTGAAGTCACTGTGTATGTGCATTCATATGTGTGTGTCCACATGTAATTATCTTCACTGGGGATGGAAACTATCTAAATGACTCATTAAAGACCACTGCAATATGAAGCCTGCCTACTCATCAAGTTTGTGAGTCTGAATCATAGTGTTTTTCTCTTAAAAAAAAAAAAAACACACTCTAGAGGCTTGGGTTGGTTTAGTCATGTTTGCTGCTGTTCTCTAGGAGCTATAAGGCTGACTTTCAAGATGGCACTTTGCACACTACATTACACAAAAGGTTTCTTAATGTTACACATGTGGTTTCTATGTAGTCTTTATTTGGACTAGGGTATTTGAGAGTGGTTTACACATTTTTGTTTCATTCCCACCACAACAGATAAAGTTCATCATGTAGTTGGCGTGCCGTATTTGCTTATCTCAAGGAATATATTAACAGGTAGAGAAAGTGGATGTGATATATCTAGAGAACAGCTAGGCTGTGATTTAGGAAAAGTTTTAAAAAGCCATGAGCAAATTATGATGGCCTTTAAATAAAACACTAAACTACCGAGATGACACTTGGGGGAAACTGAAGCCAGTGTATTTCCTTTAGTCATGAAGTGAATTAATAATGAGTACTTTTAGGATTATGAATCAAAGAGTGATAAATCAAACTAAAGAGGAAGGACTGAGTGCTTTCCTATAACTGTATTACACTGACTTGGCTACAGCTCTCAGCTGTTCACAAGTGTTTACGTGTCTGCTTCACAAGCATATCGTTCTAAACTTAAAGCTACAGTAAATGCGATGTAACAGGAATCTTAAAAGTTCTTATTAATAAAATCAAACCTGAGGCCAGTCATTGGGGTGATGCTGGAAGGTCAGAGAGATAGAACAAGCCACAGCTAACCTCACCTGACCAACTTCTCAGCTCATCTTGTTTCCTCAGACTGGAAGCTTCTGTGTCCTCATCCCAATGGCTCTCAGCTGAACTGTCTCTAGAAGCCTGAAAGCTTAACCAGCTAAATCTTCTAGTTTCTGGTCCTCAACGCCTTATAAACCTTTCTGCTTTCTACCACCACTCCCTACGATTAAAAGCTGCTTTCTGGGATTAAAGGCGTGAGTCACCATGCCTGGCTGTTTCCAATGTGGCCTTGAACTCACAGAGATCCAGAGGGATTTCTGTCTCTGGAATGCTAGGATTAAAGGCGTGTGCTAACATTTTCTAGCCTAAGTATCTTGTGGCTTTTCTGTTCTCTGACCCCAGATAAGTTTATTAAGGTACACAATATTTGGGGGAACACTATACCACCACAGATATTCAAATCAGCTTTAAGTTGTCAATTACACTATCATTCTTACTTTGATTTAAAAATAAATTAATATAAAAGCCTGCATCTTTTACAAAAATACACAAAGAAATGGATGTAGTGTGTGTGTGGATATAATTAATGGGTAACCGAAAGGCATCCGCAGCTCCATGTTCTTCAGTGTTTGTACACTAAGGCTAGTTGTTAACACTTACCATTTGCCTATGATTCTGGTTATGAGGACTAAAGTGACCCAGTTGTAGCCTACATGCTGTGAATAGAAGTTCTTCTAGGTGGTCTCATAAAAAAAAGAGTTTTCCTAATCAAAAGGAGAGACATTGCAGACACAGATATGAAGAGCTGTTCACATGGTGCTGGGGATGGAAACTCATGCTTGGACCTGCTGAACCATCAACCCAGTAGGTTCCATTTTTTTTTTCAATAAACAAGACAATGATTGAGTAAAATTTACTGTGGTTTTCTCACCAAAGATAACAATAATAATTTTCCTCTGATTTCTAATTATCCAGGAAAGTTCTTTAAGAGGGGCACAAAATGTTTTAAAGTTTTCATGTTTGTAAAAATTATAATACCTTATAGAAATCGTCTATTTAAATATCAGGCATAATCACTGATGAATCTTGGGGGTAGTATATGACAAAAGTAGTTAGTTTAAGGTAAGACTCCATGGATGCCTTTAAAACCATAAAAGAAGCTAGCAAGAATTAACAGGTACAGTAAATTTAAGCTAGGCAAGGGAGCTATGCTAATGAGTCCCAGGAACATATTTTATTAGGATTTATGCTCATTCTCTTTGGATCTTTCCGAAGCAAGGCTTCCACACTGGAGAATAAGATGTTTAACTGAGATTACACTTTAATAGCCAAAACCATTGGAGTTTTTTTCAAGGAACATTCTGTAAGAGTTCCCTGAATTCAGTTCATATTTCATCATAAAATTAGCTACAATCTGGACCGTCTTACATAATGAATCCAGAAATAAGAGTTATGAACATTAAATAGTCATAGAAATCGAAAGAAAACATAGCTACAAGACACCTCAAACTGCTGACTTTAAGTAGAAATGTAAGCACATGCCACATACAAAGGAATATCACAGAAGATAGAACTGTGCTCAGCAATAGAAGAGATCAGTAAGATGGGCTACCCTTGCGGAGCACAGCATCCAATGGGGAAGACAGAAATGGAATGAATGTACAAATTGTCCAATACATCCAGGGAGAGGTGTAGGGAGCTGACTGTGAGAATACACGATAAAAGGGCTTAAACAAAGCTGGAGGGGTAGCAGGGTCTTCCTGAAGTATCTGACCAGTCAATTAATATCTGAAGACTGAAACAGTAAGACTGCATACCTAAGGGAGTCATGGGTGATACAGAAGAGTCTTACTAAAGAAGAGTTACTAAAGTCAGAGAAACATCAATTGGAAGAGATTTGGGAGATTATCTATTGTAGACAAGGATGATGATACCCACATTTAGAAGAATTGTCTGGTATCAGTAATCTTTTCTTCTTTTTTTAATTTTTTTGTTAGATTTCAATACGTCCCAACCACAGTTTCACCTCTCTCCACTCTTCCCACTCACCATCCCCCACCTCCCTTCTCTCTCAGATCCACTCCTCCTTCATTTCCCATCAGAAAAGAGCTGGTCTCTTAGGGATGTTCACTGAACATGGGATAGCAAGATACAATAAGAATAGGAACAAACCCTCATATCAAGATTGAGAGAGGCGCCGGGCGGTGGTGGCGCACGCCTTTAATCCCAGCACTCGGGAGGCAGAGCCAGGCGGATCTCTGTGAGTTCGAGGCCAGCCTGGACTACCAAGTGAGTTCCAGGAAAGGCGCAAAGCTATACAGAGAAACCCTGTCTCAAAAAACCAAAAAATAAAAAGATTGAGAGAGGCAACCCAGAAGGAAGAAAAGGGTCCCAAGACCAGGAAAAAGAGTCAGAGACACCCCAATCCCACTGTTGGAGCCCTATCAAAAAAAAAAAAAAAGCTAACAACAATAATATATGTGAAGAAGACCTAGCTCGGACTCATATAGACTCCATGATTGCCACTTCAGTCTCTGTGAGTCCCTATAAGCCTTACTTTGCTGATGTCTGTGGGCCATGTTCTCCTGGTGTCCTCAAATCCCCTAGTTCCTATCATTTTTCCTTCCACTCTTTTTTTAAATAAATATTTTTATTTTATAATTAATTTAATTTTACATATCAGCCACAGATTACCCTGTCCTCCCTCCTCCCACCCACTAGCCTTCCCCCCCCACCCCCTATTCCCACCTCCTCCAAGGCAAGGTTTCCCCTGAGGATTCAGACCAGCCTGGTAGATTCAGTTGAGGCAGGTCCAGTCCTCTCCTCCCTGCACCAAGGCTGAGCAAAGTGTCTCAGCATAGGCCCTGGGTTCCAAAAAGCCAGCTCATTTACCAAGGACAGGTCCCAGTCCCAGTGCCTGGGGGCCTCCTAAATCATTCAAGCTCATCAACTGTCTCACTTATCCAGAGGGCCTGGTCCAGTTCCATGGGGGCTCCTTAGCTATTGGTTCACGGTTCATGTGTTTCCACTAGTTTGACTATTTGTTCCTGTGCTTTTTCCAATCATGGTCTTGATATCTCTTGCTCATATAATCCCTCCTCTCTCTAGCCGGTTGGACTCCTGGAGCTCCACCTGGGGTTTGGCTGTGGATCTCTGCATCTACTTCCACCAGTCATTGGATGAGAGTTCTATTATGACAGTTAGGGTGTTTGGCCATCTGATCACCAGAGTAGGTCAGTTCAGGCACTCTCATGACCATTGCCAATAGTCTATAGTGGAGGTATCTTTATGGATTTCTGGGGACCTCTCTAGCACTCTGCTTCTTCTTATTCCCATTGGGTCTTCATTTATCACGGTGTCTCTTTCCTTGTTCTTCCATTCTGTTTCTGATCCAGCTGGGACCTCCTGCTCCCCTAAGCTCTCTTTTCCCCGACCCTTGCCCCCCATTACATCACCCCTACCCCCAGTTCACTCATGTAGTTCTCATCTATTTCTCTGTCATTAGGCAATCCCTGTGTCTTTCTTAGGATCCTCTTTATTAGGTAGTGCTGTGGATATTGCTATATGTAAATAAACCCTGATTGGCCAATAGCCAGACAGGAAGTATAGGCAGGACTAACAGGGAGGAGAATTGAGGAAGGAGGAAGGAGAAGAGGGACTGCCTGGAGCTACCACCAGGACAAGGAAGATGTAAGATACCAGTAAGCCACGAGCCATGTGGCAAAGTATAGATTAATAGAAATGGGCTAAATATAAGAGTAAGAGCTAGACAATGATAGGCCTGAGCTAATGGCCAAGCAGTTTAAATAATGTAAGCATCTGTGTGTTGCTGTGGGATGTTCTGTATGGCAAATGTGTTGCTGATTGGTTAATAAATAAAACACTGATTGGCCATTGGCTAAGCAGGAAGTATAGGCGGGACAAGGAGGAGAATAAAGCTGGGAAGTGGAAGGCTGAGTCAGAGAGACACTGCCAGCCGCCACCATGACAAACAGCATGTGAAGATGTCGGTAAGCCACGAACCACATGGCAAGGTATAAATTTATAGAAATGGATTAATTTAAGTTGTAAGAACAGTTAGCAAGAAGCCTGCCACAGCCATAGAGTTTGTAACCAATATAAGTCTGTGTTTACTTGGTTGGGTCTGAGTGGCTGTGGGACTGGCAGGTGAGAGAGATTTGTCCTGACTGTGGGTCAAGCAGGAAAAATCTAGCTACAGTGTGTTTATTTTATAAGTGGGCTCCAGGGCTGGCAGGACTTGGTGGGACCCGGAGAAAAAGGCTCTCCAGCAACAAGGTAGCCTCCCTGGAGTAGTGAGTTGCAGTCTGGTTTTCCTTTGCTTTACATCTAGTATCCACTTATGATTGAGTACATACCATGTTTGTCTTTCTGAGTCTGGGTTACCTCACTCAGGATGATATTTTCTAATTCCATCCATTTGCCTGCAAACCTCATGATGTCATTGTTTTTCTCTGCTGAGTAGTACTCCATTGTGTATATATACCACATTTTATTTATGTATTTTTCAGTTGAAGGATATCTAGGTTTTCCAGGTTCTGGCTATTACAAATAATGCTGCTATGAACATAGTTGAGCATGTGTCCTTGTGGTATGATTGAGCATTCCTTGGGGATATGCCTAAGAGTGGTATAGCTGAGTCTTGAGGAAGGTGGATTCCCAACTTTCTAGGAAAGTGCCATATTGATTTCCAAGGTGGCTGTACAAGTTTGCATTCCCACCAACAGTGTATGAGTGTTCCCCTAACTCCACATCCTCTCCAACATAAGCTGTCTTCAGTATTTTTGATCTTAGCCATTCTGACAGGTATAAGATGGTATCTCAGAGTCATTTTGATTTGCATTTCCCTGATGACTAAGGATATTGAGCAATTCCTTAAATGTCTTTTAGTCATTTGAGCTTCTTCTGTTGAAAATTCTCTGTTTAGATCTACAGCCTATTTTTAAATTGGACTGTTGAGTATTTTGATGTCTAATTTCTTGAGTTCTTTATATATTATGGATATCAGCCCTCTGTCAGATGTGGGGTTGGTGAAGATCTTTTCCCATTCTGTAGGCTGTCAGTTTGTCTTATTGACCTTGTCCTTTGCCCTACAAACGCTTCTCAGTTTCAAGAGGTCCCATTTATTAATTTTTTCTCTCAGTGTCTGTGCTACTGGTGCTATATTTAGGAAGTGATCTCTGGTGCCAATGCATTCAAGACTACTTCCTACTTTCTCTTTTATCAGGTTTAGAGTAACTGAATTTATGTTGAGGTCTTTGATCCACTTGTACTTAAGTTTTTTTCATGGTGAGAGATATGGATCTATTTGCAGTCTTCTACATGTTAACATCCAGTTATGCCAGCACCATCTGTTGAAGATGCTTTTTTTCTCCATTGTACAGTTTTGGCTTCTTTGCCAAAATCATATGGTTCATAGGTGTGTGGATTAATGTCAGGGTCTTCAGTTCAATTCCATTGGTCCACATGTCAGTTTTTATGCCAGTACCAAGCTGTTTTTATTACTGTAGCTCTATAGTAGAGCTTGAAGTCAGGGATCATGATGCCTCCAGAGGTTGTTTTATTGTACAAAATTCTTTCAGCTATCCTGGGTTTTTTGTTTTTCCATATGAAGTTGAGTATTGTTCTTTCCAGGTCCAGGTCTATGAAGAATTGTGTTGGGATTTTGATGGGGATTGCATTGAATATGTAGATTGCTTTTGGTAAGATTGCCATTTTTACTATGTTAATTCTACCTATCCATGAGCATGGGAGATCTTTCCATTTTCTGACATCTTCTTCAAATTCTTTCTTCAGGGACTTAAAGTTCTTGTCACAAAGGTCCTTCGCTTGCTTAGTTAGAGTTACCCCAAAGTATTCTATATCATTTGTGGCTATTGTAAAGGGTGATGTTTCTCAATTTCTTTCTTAGCCTGTTTGTCATTTGTATATAGGAGGGCTACTGTTTTGGGTTTTTTTTTGGGGGGGGGGGTTGAGTTAATTTAGTATCCTGCTACATTACTGAAGGTGTTTATAAGCTGAATGAGTTCCTTCATCAAATTTTTTGGGTCACTTATGTATACTATCATGTCATCTGCAAATAGTGAAAGCTTGACTTCTTTCTTTCCAATTTATATCCCCTTGATCTCCTTATGTTGTCTTATTACTCTAGCTTGAACTTCAAGTACTATATTGAATAAGTATCGGGAGAGCAGACAGCCTTGTCTTGTTCCTGATTTTAGTGGAATCGCTTTGAGTTTCTCTCCATTTACTTTGATGTTGGCTGTTGGCTTGGTGTAAATTGCCTTTATTATGTTTAGATATGAACCCTGTATTCCTGATCTCTCCAAGACCTTTATCATGAAGGAGTGTTGGATTTTGTCAAAGGCCTTTTCAGCATCTCGTGAGATGATCATGTGGTTTTTTTCTTTCAGTTTGTATACATGGTGTATTACATTGACAGACTTTCATATGTTGAACCACCCTTGCATCTCTAGGATGAGGATTTTCCTAGCTCCAAGGGGAGGGACCAGATGGAGATCTCCAATTTGCACTCTCTCTCTGTTTAATGTTTGGCTGTGGGTCTCTGCATCTGCTTCTACCAGCTGCAGATGAAAGCCTCTCTGATGATGAATGGGCTTAGCACAAATCTATGAGTACATATCAATACCATTAAGAATCATTTTATTGATATTTTTTGTCTATCTTAGGTCTCTGGGCAATCTAGTCTCTGGTTCCAGATCATCCAGGCAGTATCTGGCCTGGACTCCCTCTCATGGTGTGGGCCTCAAATTCAACCAGTCCTTGTTTGGCCACTCCCGGAACTTCTGTACCTTCATTGCCAGAGCACATCTTGCAGGTGGGATAAATTGTAGGTTTAAGGTTTTAGGGCTTGGTTAGTGTCCCAGTTCCACCACTGGAAGCCTTGCCTAGTTACAGAGGATGGCCAGTTCAGGCTCCGAATCTTGCATTACTAGGAGTCCTCGTTAGGGTCACCCTCTTAGAATCCTGGAAGTTTCTATTGCTCTAGGTTTCCACATCGCCTTCCTCCCATGCCCTCCAATTCCAATTATCTCTCCCCATTCTCTTTCCCTCCATTCCCTGCACCTGATCCCTTCTGTTCCCATTTGCATCTGCCCCCAGTCCATTCACAAAGTCTATTCTATTTCCCTTTCCTAAGGAAGTCCATGTATTGATAATCTTATAATGCATATAGCTTTAGAAAATGATTAGAGTGGCAAAACTTAAAAACACCCTTACTAGGTACCTGGAACTCTGCAATTAGAAGGGTAGATAGTAAGGCATCATTGGTGAACTTGGTGGCAGGACTTTTCAAAGTCCTCCCTACAAAAATGATATAGCTTTATAACAGCAGCTTTTCTGCTATGTTGACAGTACTTTCGTCATGAGACATTATTACTAGCTAAGACCTTTATCTTTCTACATTGTGCAATCTTGCTAAGTAGAAATAAAGCCTTAGAAAATGAAGGACTCCAAAGAAAGTGTAGCTCAGCATGAACCAGAATTAGAGAATATGCTCTTATAGCTGGGTATCAGCAACAAATAGCAATGGAGTTCACTGAACAAGAGTGTCCAGGTTGAGAACGCCATACAGTGCTCCTCAGGATACAGTGATTACGGTGGCAAATAAAAACATATTTTTGCCAGTCTCCTTCATTGTACACTGTACTGGAAAGCTTATTTGCATTATTTGCCCAAACACACACAATTAATGTGAGACCCAGAAAGGAAATTTGGGGAGTTTTATCCAGAATCTATGTTCTTTAGCATCTCAAAGGCCAACTTTGTATGTTGTCAATTTTACATGTTTGTCTTACTTTTTAAAGTAGCTGATATATAAATAGTAGAAGTGATAGTCATTATCCTTGATGCTATAAGAAGCATAAGAGAACCTTGGTATTTGTCTTAGTTACTGTTCTATTTTGCTGTGAAGAGACACCATGACCAAGACAACTTATGAAAGAAAGCTTTTAATTGAGGGCTTGGTTATACTTTCAGAGGGTTAGTTCATGATCATCATAGGATGAAGCAGCAAGAAGGCAGACGTGGTATTGGAACAGACTGAGACTGGGTCTGTCATGAGCTTTTGAAACCTCACAGCCCACCCCCAGTGACACACCTCCTCCAACAAAGTCATACCTCCTAATCTTTCCTAAACAGTATACCAGTTGGGAACAAAACATTCAAATATATGAGCCTATGGGGGTCATTCTCATTCAGACAACTACAGCCTTGAATGAGGCAAGTCATTTGAAGACTGTATTGACATTCTTGACTCCATTATATGTCTAAGAAGAGCTGCCAATGGCAGTTCATGATTTTCTGGTGTGATCAATATTAGATTTTGTAGAACTAGGTCTCTAGAACAAATAGGCAGATGATCATATTATTAAAATAGATGGACTAAGACTATCCTTCATATAGTAAATTAAAAATTCAAGAGTAGATTTAAGAAGTACAATTTCATAATATCTCTTGAGAACTTGGGCTGTATGGCTGTATTATTTCTCATCATTATTCATATTATTATGTTATCAATTAAATACTTATCATTATTTTCCATATTGTCATCATACTTACCACACATTTTCCCCATCATGAAAAGAAATACATTTGCTTTTCTTCTTTTTTTAATTAAAAATTTTCACTTATTTTACATACCAACCAGTTTCCCCTTCGTCCTCTCTTCCGGTTCCCTCCTCACACCTCCCGTCTACCCCCCTCATCCACTCCTCCTCCATTCAGAAAGGGAGCAACAAAGAATGTCATATCAAGTTGAGGCAAGACCAACATCAAGACTGGGCGAGGCATCCCTGCATGGGGAATAAGTTCCAAAAAGCCAGCTCATATGCCAGGGACAGGTCTTGATC
Source organism: Peromyscus eremicus (assembly GCF_949786415.1). Lineage (NCBI taxonomy): Eukaryota > Metazoa > Chordata > Mammalia > Rodentia > Cricetidae > Peromyscus > Peromyscus eremicus. The sequence goes on along the minus strand of NC_081418.1, from coordinate 115,207,996 downwards.
CCACTCCTAGGGGCCCCACAAACAGACCAAGCTACACAACTGTCATCCACATGCAGAGGGCTGAAGTTGGTCCCATGTGGGCTCCCTAACTATTGATCCAGAGTCTGTGAGTTCTCATTAGCTCAAGTCAGCTGTCTCTGTGGGTTCCCCGTCATGATCTTGACACCTCACCTCCTTGCTTGTGTAATCCCTCCTTGCTCTTGTCAATTGGACTCCCTGAGCTCAGTCCAGCTATGAATCTGCATCTACATCCATCAGTTAACGGATGAAGGCTCTTTGTTAACAATTAGGGTAGTCAATCTGATTACAGGAGAAGGTCAATTCAGGCACCATCTCCACTATTCCTAGGAGTCTTAGCTGGTTCATCCTTGTGGATTCCTGGGAGTTTCCCTGTTACCAGATTTCTCCCTAAGCCCAAAATGGCTCCCTCTATCAAGATATCTCTTTCATTACTCTCCCCCTCCATCCTGCCCCCAACTTGATCAACCCAATCCCACATATTCCCTTCCCCCCATCCCTTCCCCACAACTTCCTACCCACCCTCATTTTATCTAGTAGATCTCATCTATTTTCCCCTTCCCAGGGAATCCTTGTGACCCTCTTCGGGTCTTCTTTGTTACCTAACTTCTCTTGGGCTGTGGATTGTAGCCTGGTTATCCTTTGTTTTATATCTAATAGCCACTTACGAGTGATTACATACCATGTTTGGCATTTTGGGTCTGGATTACATCACTCAGGATGATAGTTTCTAGTTACATCCATTTGCCTACAATTTCATGATGTCATTGTTTTTTACTGCCAAGTAATATTCTATTGTGTAAATGTACCACATTTACTTTATCCATTCTTCAATTGAGGGGCATCTAAATTGTTTCCAGTTTCTGGCTATTACAAGTAATGCTGCTGTGAACATAACTGGTATGATTGAGCAACCTTTGGGTATATGCCCAAGACTGGTATTGCTGGGTTTTCAGGTGGATTGATTCCCAATTTTCTCAGAAACTGCCATACATATTTCTAAAGTGGCTGTACAAGTTTGCACTCTAACCAGCAATGGGGAGTGTTCCCCTTACCCCACATCCTCTTCAACATAGGCTGTCCTTAGCTTTTTTGATCTTAGCCATTTTGACGGGTCATTTTGATTTGCATTTCCCTAATAGCTAAGGATGTTGAGCAATTCTTTAAGTGCTTATTGGCCATTTGAGATTCTTCTGTTGAAAACTCCCTGTTTAAAACTGTACCTCAATTTTGATTGGATTATTTGGTATTTTTTTTGTCTAGTTTCTTGAATTCTTTATATATTTTGGAAGATCAGTCCTCTGTCAGATGTGGGGTTGGTAAAGATCTTTTCCCATTTTGTAGGCTGTCATTTTATCTTATTGACTGTCCTTTGCCTTGTAGAAGCTTTTCAGTTTCAGGAGGTTCCATTTATTAATTGTCAATCTCAGTGTTTGTGTTACTGGTGTTATATTCAGGAAGTAGTCTCTTATGCCAAAGCATCCAAGGCTACTTTCCACTTTCTCTTCTATCAGGTTAAATGTAACTGGATTTATGTTGAGGTCTTTAATCCACTTAGACTTGAGTTTTGTGGAGGGCTATAGATAGGATCTATTTGCATTCTTTTACATGCAAACATGCAGCTATGCCAGCACTATTTGTTGAAAATGCTTTCTTTTTTTCCATTATATAATTTTGGCTTCTTTGTAAAAAAAAAAAATCAGGTGTTTATAGATGTGTGGATTTATGTAAGGGTCTTCAATTCAATTCTATTGATTCCTGTGTCTGTTTGTATGCCAATACCAATCTGTTTTTATTACTATAATTCTATAGTGGAGCTTGAAGTCAGGGATGGTGATGCCTCCTGAAGTTCCTTTATTATACAGGATTGTTTTAGCTATCCTGGGTTTTTTTGTTTTTCCACATGAAGCTGAGTATTGTTGTTTCAACGTCTGTGAAGAATTGTGTTGGAATTTTGATGGGGATTGCACTGAATATGTAGATTGATTTTGGTAATCCTGCCATTTTTAACTATGTTAATTCTACTGATCCATGAGCAAGAGAAATCTTTCCATTTTCTGATATCTTCTTCAATTTCTTTTTTCAAAGACTTAAAGTTCTTGTCACACAGGTCTTTGACTTGTTTGGTTAGAGTTACCACAAGATATTTTATACTATTTGTGGCTCTTGTAATGGGTGTTGTTTCTCTCTGATTTCTTTCTTAGCCCACTTACCATTTGTATGTAGGAGGGCTACTGATTTTTTTTTTGAGTTAATCTTATATCCAGCCACATTACTGAAGGTGTTTCTCAGCTGTAGGAGTTCCCTGGTAGAAATTTTGGGGTCATTTACATATATTATCATATCATCAGCAAATAGCAAAAGTTTGACTTCTTCATTTCCAATTTATATCCCCTTTATCTCTTTTTGTTGCCTTATTGCTCTAGCGAGAACTTCCAGTACTATATTGAATAGATAGAGAGAGAGAGTAGACATCCTTGTCTTGTTCCTGATTTTAGTGGAATAGCTTTGAGTTTCTGTCCCCTGAATTTGATGTTGGCTGTCAGCTGGCTGTATATTGCTTTTATTATGTTTAGGTATGTTCCATGTATCTCTAATCTCTCCAGAACCTTTATCATGAAGGGGTGTTGGGTTTTTCAAAGTCTTTTTTGGCATCTAGTGAGATGGTCATGTGATTTTTTTTTCTTTCAGTTTGATTATATGGTGGATTACATTGACAGACTTTCTTATGTTGAACCATCCCTGTATCCCTGGGATGAAGGCTACTTGATTATGGTGGATGGTTTTTTTTTTTTTTTTGATGTGTGGTTGGATTAGGTTTGCCAGTATTTTATTATTTTTGCATCAGTATTCATGAGGGAGATTGGTCTGTAATTCTCAATCTTTGTTGCATCTTTGTGTGGTTTAGGAATCAGGATAACTCTAGCTTCTTTAAAAAAATGGTAATGTTCCTTCTGTTTCTATTGTTTTGACTAATTTGAGGAGTACAGATATTGGCTCTTCTTTGAAAGTCTGGTAGAACTCTGTGCTGAGACCATCTGGCCCTGGATATATATTTTTTTTTTTTTTTTTTTTTGGTTGGGAGACTTTTGATGACTGCTTTTATTTCCTTAGGGACTATAGGTCTAATTAAATTGATTATGTGGTCTTGATTTAATTTTGTTATGTGGTACCTATCCAGGAAATTGTCCATTTCTATTAGACTTTCCAATTTTGTGGAGTACAGGTTTTTGAAGTATGACCCAATGTTTCTCAGGATTTCCTCAAGTGTCTGTTGTTATGTACTCTGTTTTTGTTTCTGATTTTGTTAATTTGGGTATTCTCTCTGTATTTTTTTTTTGTTGTTGTTTGCTTTTTTGTTTTGGTTAGTTTGGATAAAAGTTTGTTTATCTTGTTAATTTCCTCAAAGAACCAACTCTTTGTTTCCTTGATTCTTTGCATAGTTTTCTTTGTTTCTAGTTTATGAATTTCAGCCCTCAATTTGATTATTTTCTGTCATCTACTACTCCTGGGTGAATTTGCTTCTTTTTGTTCTAGAGCTTTCAGGTGTGCTGTTAAGTTGCTAGTGTGGGATTTCTCCAAATTCTTTAGTTTGGCATTTAGTGCTATGAACTTTTCTCTTAGCACTGCCTTCATAGTATCCCATAAGTTTAGGCATGTTGTGGGTTCATTTCCATTGAATTCTAGGAAGTCTTTAATTTCTTTCCTATTTCTTCATTGACCCTGTGGTGAGTCAGTTGAGAGTTGTTTTGTTTCCATGAATTTGTAGGCTTTCTATAGTTTGTGTTGTTGTTGAACTCTAAGTTTAACCCACAGTGATCTGATAAGATACAAAGGGTTATTCCAAATTTTTGTATCTGTTGAGATTTGCATTATGACCTAGTATGTGGTCAGTTTTAGAGAAGGTTCCATGAGGTGCAGAGAAGAAGGTATCTTTTGTGTTTGAGTGAAATGTTCTATACATTTCTATTAAGTCCATTTGAGTAATAACATTGGCTAGTTCCCTTGTTTCTCTGTTAAGTTTCTGCCTGGCAGACCTGTCTATTGGCAAAAGTGGGGTGTTGAAGTCTCCCACTATTAATGTGTGGGGTTTGATACACAGTTTAATCTTTTGTAACATTTCTTTTACAAATGTGATTGCCCTTGCGTTTGGGGCATAGATGTTCAGAATTGAGACTTCATCTTAATGGATTTTTCCTTCAATGAATATGAAATATTCTTCTCCATCTCTTTTGATTAATTTTAGTTTGAAGTCTATTTTGTTAGATATAAGGATAGCTATACCACCTTGCCTCTTAGGTACATTTAATTGGAAAATCTTTTCCCAACCCTTTACTCTGAGGTAATTCCTGTCTTTGAAGTTGAGGTGTAGTTCTTGTATGCAGCAGAAGGATGGATCCTGTTTTGGTATCCATTCTGTTAGCCTGTGTCTTTTTATTCCCAAATTGAATCCATTGATATTAAGAGATGTTAATGACTAATGATTATTGATTATTAATTTCTGTTATTTTTTGGGTTTGGAGGTGGTAATAGTAGTGTGTGTGTTTCTCTTCTTTGGATTTTGCTGGTGTAAGATTATCTCTTGTCTGTGTTTTTGTTGATGTAGCTAGCTTCCTTGGGTTGGGGTTTTCCTTCTAGTACATTCTGTAGAGCTGGATTTGTGGATAAATATTGTTTAAATCTGGTTTTAACATGAAATACCTTGTTTTCTCCACATATGGTGATTAAAAATTTTAATCCAGGTGGTGGTGGCACACGCCTTTAATCCCAGCACTCAAGAGGCAGAGGCAGGTGGATCTCTGTGAATTCGAGGCCAGCCTGGTCTACAAAGCAAGTTCCAGGAAAGGCGCAAAGCTATACAGAGAAGCCCTGTCTCGAAAAAAAAATTTTTTTCTGAGTATTAAAAGTCTGTACTGGCATCTGTGGTCCCTTACTGTCTCCATTGAGAAGTCGGGTATAATTCTGATAGGTCTGCCTTTACGTGTTACTTGGCCTTTTTCCTTTGCAGCTTTTAATATTCTTTCTTCATTCTGTATGTTTAGTGTTTTGATTATTATATGATGAAAGGACATTTTTTTGTGGGGGGGTTCAGCCTATTTGGTATTCTGTAAGCTTCTTATACCTTTATAGTCATGTCCTTCTTTAGGCTGGGAAACTTTTCTTCTATCATTTTGTTGAATATGTTTTCTGTGCTTTGAGCTGGGATTCTTCTTCTTCTTCTATCCCTATTATTCTTAGGCTTGATTTTTTAATGGTGTTCTAGATTACCTGGATGTTTTGTGTTAGAAATTTATTGGATTTAACATTTTCTTTGGCTGATGAATCTATTTCCTCTATTCTATCTCCAACATCTGAGAGTCTCTCTTCCATCTCTTGTATTCTGTTGGTGATGCTTGCATCTGTAGTTCCTGTTCACTTCCCCAAATTTGCCATTTCCAGAATTCTCTCAGTTTGTGTTTTCTTTGTTGTTTCTATTTTAATTTTCAAATATTGAACCATTTCCTTCACCCGTTTTTTTATTATTTTTTCTTGGCTTTCTTTAAGAGATTTATTGATTTCTTCCAATTTTTTATGTTTTTCTCAATTTCCTTAGGGGAATTTCTCAGTTCCTCATTAAGGGCCTCTATCATCTTCGTAAAGTTATTTTTTAAGGTAATTTCCTTGTGTTTCAGCTTCATTTGAATGTTCAGGTATTGCTATTATAGGATCACTGGGCTCTAGTGGTACCATTTTGCTCTTTTGATTGTTGAATGTATTCTTACAGGGTGCTTACTCATCTGTTCTTCCAACTGATTTGGGTCATGCCTGTGTCTATATAGTCTGCTATTCTAACTGGTATGGGTTGTGTTCCATGCCTGTTCTTCCAACTGGTGTGGTTTGCACCTGTGTCTATGTAGTCTGCTGGGATTGCAGGGAAGGGCTGGCCACAGAGAAGATGTTCAGATGTGTCAGGTTGGCTGATGGAGTGGGTGTTGGATGGAGAGAGTACAGAGGTGGCAGGGGTGGTAGTACAGGACTCTTACCTACTTGCCAGCTGGTGGGGGAACTTCCCTAGAGCAGTGGAGTTCCAGTAGAGTTGGGCACAGGGCCTAGCCACCAGATGGGAGGGGAGGGGCACAGGATGAGTTCTGGGGTTTAGGTTCTGGACTTTGGGGCAGTCCACCTAGGAGGACAGTCACTTGCCTGTTTTTCTAACTGGGATGGTTTGTGCCTGTGCCCATGTAGTCTGCTTGGGTTGTGGGAGAGGGTTGGCCACAGGGAGGATGTTCAGTTTTGTGGGGTTGGGCTGTAAAGTGGGTCTTGGAAGGAAGGAATCCAGTGGGTGATGGGGGTAGTTGTATAGCCTGGAGGCAATTCTCTCACCTGCTTGCAGACTGGTGGAAACTGTATTTGTTTTTCTCATCATTGCAACATGATATATACAGCACTATAGTCCATGAAATATTTGAAAATTAAGTGCATCTTCATAGGGAGAATATTAATTTAAAATATAATTAATTCTGGTACATTACTTACAACACAACACAAATTTATGTAGTCAAGTGAGGGTCCTGCACAGATGTGTTCTAGGTTCTCTTCATATATGTTATGGCTGTTAGCTTGGTGGTTTTGTGGGACTTCTAAGAGTGGGAGCCAATATGTATCTCTCAGCACTCTTCTTCCTATTTGGTTACCTTGTCCAGCATTGATACGAGGGTTTTTTTTTTGTTGTTGTTGTTGTTTTTTTTTTAACTTGTCTTACTGTATCTTGCTTTGTCATGTTTGGTTGTTGTATCTTGGAGACCTGCTCCTTTCTGAAGGGAATCAGAGAGGGAGTAGATCTGGGTGAAAGGGGAGGTGGGCAGGAGATGGGAGGAGTGGAAGGAGGGAAAATTGTGTTTAAGATTTATTATATGAAAGAATATATTTTCAATTAAAAAGATTACAAAATAAAAATTTGAATAAGAAGACATCTACTATGAGCTTTAAATATGCATGTAAAGTGGTAGGGTTGTATTTACCGCAACAAGAATGTACTACAACAAACCCACTTTAAGAGTTTTTTTGGTAGAGAGTGAGGAAAAGAAAAAAAGGGGAGGGGTTGTGCAGTCCTGTCTGGAAGAAACTGGCAGAGAAAGAGGGCGTAGGATGGGTGGGTCCACTTTTGAAGGTAGCTCAGCAGTTGCATATAGGGACTTACATAGCCATGCCAGGCATGTATATAGATTATGTAGGATGTAAGGCCAAGGGGTAACTAAGCATTTTACTTGAATGCTGACAATGCATGCATGGCCTTGGGATCCCGTGAGTGGCTAGAGGATATGGGAAATGATAACAGTAGGGAGATGGTTCACTTAACTAATTGCCTATTGCACAAGAATTAGGACTTAAAAACTGGGCACAGCAGCACAAGTTTGTAACCCCAATATAGGGGTGTTGGTGAGGAGCAGAGACAGGCAGAATCCTGAGGCTCAATGGCCAGCCAGCCTAGACAAATGGATAAGGACTATGATCAGTAAAAGACCTTGTCTCAAAAAATAAGGTGGTGAGTAGTCAAGGAAGACATTCAAAGTTGACTTCTAGTCTGCCTGTGCATGCACACATAAATGAACACACTTGTGCAAACACAGTAAAGAGTATATATAACACGAACACACACAACTACATGCATGAGGAGGAAGAAATAATACATTTGTTAAAAGGCACAGAATTTTAGAGTTAAAAGATGGAAAATTTCTGGAGAATGATTGCACAACATCAATATATTATAAATATATTTACCTTCACTGAACTGTGCACTGAAGATGGTAATTTGATAGATTTCATGTTGTATGATTTTACCAAAATCATAATATTTTAATTAATATTTTAATACACTGTCACAAGAAATATTTGCAGAATAAAAAACAAAATAAATACTGTGGTCAATAAAAATAAAACTCTCAAATGCATAGACTGCTCAGAAAAAAAAACAAGCAAGGGTAAAATTATAATTCTTTCATATATTGTGACAATGATTTCTTTTCTTTATCTCTGTTTGCTCAGCTCCTAGGATGCCCTTTTCCTGCTCTAAGATTCCTCACCTAGGGCCAGAGACTCATAATTGATTAATTTTCTTAGGAACAAACTTGATCAATAATCTTAGGAGAAAGGCTCTTTATCACTACAACAATGGAGTTTATAGGGGGAAAAGGCTTTGAGTCCAGAAACCCTACAAAAATCCATTTATGTGTATTTATGACTCTCCTGTTCTTAGACCCTAAGAAGGAATATAGCTCACAGTTACATGGGTTTGTATGAGGCTATTTCATAGTGTCAAAAGACACTGAGATCAAGTTTTTGTCACTGTGGCTTGACTTTGAGGAAGTGACCTATCAAGTGACTCTTTACCTTTGCTCAGCCCTTTTCATACAGAAAAGACTAAGTCCAAAACAAACAGCAAAGCTAAACACAACCTTGTTGATCAGGCAAGACCTCTTACTGCAGAAGCAAGGCATTTGCATTAGAACCCAAGAATTAGAATGCAAGAATATGTAAACCATGTTTACAATGTAGTTAGCAATTCTGCCAATCTCAGTTTTCCTTCCCATAAAGAAGAGCTCTTCAACCTTGTTCTATTGTTCTTCTGATAAATGTATTCTGACAACTGAAGCTGCTGCCAGGAGTTTTACAGTTATACTTTTCATTGTGATGCCTTTTTTTTTTCATTGATGGTTTCTTTCCCTTTTGTACACACCTGTGCACACACATCAACAACATAAAGACACATATATAACTCTGTGCATATGTACCAGCTGAGAAACTGTCTATGTAAGAGATTTGTTCCAATCTCTAGAAAAGGATCTTCCTGCATCACAGCTGTAATATCTGTGTACGCTCAGGATTAGCTTTGAAAGAAAATCAAGCCTTTCAGCCAACAGCATCTGTTTGGCTCCATGAATACCACTTGACCTGAGCTACATCTTGGGTGGGAAGACACAAAATGAGGAAGGCTGGGGAGGAGAAATGTGAGGGAGCAGTATTCAGATACTTCTGAGAGAAAACATTATCCTGTTGATGATTTAGGGAAATTTTCAGAAAGGAACATTTACACATATGTAGACAGTATTAAAGGAAAGAACTAGTGGTGAGGTCTAGAGTTTGTCAGTAACAGACCTAAGAAAAGGGGAGAAAGGTTCCTGTGGGCAGTGGTTGCTTGACAAGGGCAGTGAGTGGTGCAAGCATGCACGCTCCATTAGAAAATGTGCTCGGAGCTAGAGGGAAATGAGGGAGGAAAGAAATTCCCCTCTCACCCAGCCTGTGTGCTGATCTCCTGCCTATGCCTACTGTTATCCCATCTTCTATATCAAGGACTCTCAAACTCCAGTGTGTGTCAGCCACCTGAAAGGCTAATTAGAATAGATTACTGGTCTCATCGCCAACATTCTGATTTGCTAACCTTGGCAGGGGACTCCAAATTCTCTAGGACAACAGACAACTTCACAGGGTGATAGTGATGGTGATGGTCATGGTGTTAGCTGAGGGATTCCACTCTGATGTCTACAGAAAATAAACCAGGAAGAAGGACCAGAGTTATGTATACTAAAATGCTGTGGATATCACTCTGTATGCTGTGACTGTGTTGCTCTGATTGGTTGATAAATGGAAAGCTGATTGGCCAGTAGCCAGGCAGGAAGTCTGGGTGGGATAACCAGACAAGAAGAATTCTGGGAAGAGGAAGGCTGAATCAGGAGTCACCACCCAGACACAGAGGAAGCAAGATGTGAAGGCAGAACTGAGAAAAGGTACCAAGCCACGGGACTAAAAATAAATAAGAAGTATGGGTTAATTTAAGTTTAAGAGCTAGTCAGTAATAAGCCTGAACAAATGGCCAAGCAGTTTTAACTAATATAAGCCTCTGTGTGTTTACTTGGGTCTGAGTGGCTGCGGACTGGTGGGTGAGAGATTTGTCCTGACCACAGGCCAGGCAGGACACAGGAAAAAATCAGCTACACTAAGTAGTTCTCCTTCCTCAGACAAATGCAGAAGAGAGATGAGAGTCAGGCTAAGGTGTAATGCTGTGGGATGTTCTGTATGGCAAATGTGTTGCTCTGATTGGTCAATAAATAAAACACTGATTGGCCAGTGGCTAGGCAGGAAGTATAGGTGGGACAAGGAGGAGAATAAAGCTGGGAAGTGGAAGGCTGAGTCAGAGAGACACTGCCAGCCGCCACAATGACAAACAGCATGTGAAGATGCCGGTAAGCCATGAGCCATGTGGCAAGGTATAGATTAATAGAAATGGATTAATTTAAGCTGTAAGAACAGTTAGCAAGAAACCTGCCATGGCCATACAGTTTGTAACCAATATAAGTCTCTGTGTTTACTTGGTTGGGTCTGAGTGGCTGTGGGACTGGCAGGTGAGAGAGATTTGTCCTGACTGTGGGCCAAGCAGGAAAACTCTAGCTACAGTGTAACTAATGAAAAATAATGAGCATATGGAGAGGGATTCTCCCTTGGGTCAAGGAAGAAGCCCATAGTAAAATGCTACATGAAACCGGTAGCTTTTGTGTATAATATCTAGCAGCATGGGCTGGCCAGATGACTGAGTAGGTATTTGTTCTTGTCACCAAACCTGTTGACCTGAGTTCAAGTCCTGTGACTCAACTGGCAAAAGGAGGGAAGGGACTCTTGAAAGCTGTCCTCTGACAGCCGTAGACATGCAGTAGCAGATGTGTATAGTCACACATACATAATTAACTAAGTAAAATATATGCAGCGGAAAATAGCATGAATCTCCAGTCTAACTAGAAAGACAGAATTGTTTAAATGAATGTGGGAAAGGCACCTAAATCCCAGTTCCCAGAGTATGAACAGAGGCATCATCTACACTAAGAATAAGATAAACTTCATCCATGATTACTAAGATAAAAGAAGAGGGACCTTAGGCAAGCAGTAATCTGAAGCAAATTTAAAGGTTATAGTATAGTATAAAGTTACCCATGATGCTCCACTGTGAGCTACTGCCTAGAGACTTTCTCCATTTTCCATGTCTATAAGGCAAGATTTACCCTTGTGAATAGTCTAGAATATTCAGCCCTTTGGCAAAATCTACAAAATGGGAACACAAACCCAACCAAAGACAGCGAGACTATTTTACTGTTTTACCTATATGTGTATGTGTATACATATATGTAAGTATATTTAGATACACATACAAGTATACATGTATCATAACATATACATAGTGCCTAATAGAGAAATAAATATATAAATAAGCACACACATGTATAAGCACACATATATAGATTTGTACTGTACTTCAAGTGGTACCATTGAAAATGAAGACAGGAAACCCTGAGTATCAGTATTGCCTGGATGCTAACAATAATGCACAGTTTTAGGCCCCACTCCACAGACAATGAGGACAACATTCATAGATCTTCAAACAAAAGAGTTGTCTGGGTGATCCTTCAGTCATAGAAGTTTGAAAAATCTGAACAAAACTATTGCTTCTAAATTTGTTTACACATTGGAGTCACCTTTAAAAAATTTGTACCTATATTATTTCCTGAATTTCTGATTTAATTTCAGGCTAGGAGGCTTTCAGAAATAGCCATATGAACTTTTGTATGAAGGACCCATTGTGACTCTAAGCATTAAAAAGGGGGGTTTCCTTCTTTATGCCCACAACCTAGGGATTATCGTGTGAATTTTTCTGTCCACTAGAATGTTAGTAAACAAGATGCAAACAGAGATTTGAAGATTTAAACATCAGGGCTTGATCTTTTGCACCATATTTGGGGAGCTGAAAATCACACTGTTGGGAAACCAAATCTTATCTGGGAAGATGGATAAGGCCTCACAGAGGAAAAGCAAGTTGTTCTTCTCTGGTACTTGGCAAGTCGCAAGGATTATACAAGCCTATTAAGTCATTTAGTCAGATAATCAAATGAATGACCCCCAATGAGACTAATAGATAGACCATCTTCCTAAAGACAGTTACAATTGCAAACAAACTGGTTATTTAAAAGCTCTGTGTTATGGGAGGGATGATTATGCAACAATAAAGAGCAGACAAGGTATGACCCAGGCATCTGTATTTATGAAAATTTGCCAGTGATTTTTGAATATTATAGGTCCAAACAATTTCTTACAAGTTTTTTTTTTCCATCAGTTTAGTAGCTACACCTGATTCTACTGATATTTTGACTACTGTCTGTAGTCCCACTTGCCCACAGTTAGTGTTCCTGCCCAGGCCACAGCCTGGCAGGATTTCCAGTCTCTCTGGCTCTGGCTTTGCTGCTGCCACCAAATGTAGTTTTTACATCTCTATTGTTCTGTTTATCAACAAAGATTCAGAAGTATTATGTATTTTATTCCATTTTTATATATGTGGTATTCATGTTTTCCCCTTTATGTGAATATATGTGTATAGATTCCTGTGCACATGCGTGCACATATATTTGAAGGTCTGAGGTTGATGTGATACTTTATTGGGGCAGCATCTCTCGGTAAAACCCAGAGCTCACGCACATAGCCAGTTTTGCTAGTCAGTTTACTGTGTATTCCACTTCCCAGGCTGGAATTACAGGAAGGCTGCCATGTGCACTCAACATTTACAGAGGTTCTGGTAATCCAAACTCCAGCTCTTAACCCTCCACAACAAATGTTTGAACCACTGACCCATTACCCAGTCCTACCTCCCATGAATTCCAATCCCTTCTCACAACTGAGCAAATAGTTCTGGGCTGCCCTAAGTCATTGATTTTCTGCAGACTAGATGTAAACAAATAAACAAACAAAAAATCATTTCTAAAGGAGACAAAATGAGTCACATTAATGCTTTCTGGTGGCTGCTTCAATTGCATGGATATGTTTACATTATGGTAAAGAATTTCCAGATACTAATTCAATTAATACAATTTTATATCCTTTACCATGGCTTCCAAATCGCATCTTAATGTATTGTTTCTCTATACTTGAAGTCAAATAATAAAGAAAATTTATTAGATATTAGCTTAGTTTGCTCATCTGTGTAACTATGCAAGAAAATTTTAATAATAAGGAATAACTGATGTAAGAAAGTGATGAATCACTTTGCTACGGTGTAATATAAACCTTAACTGGGGTGATAAATGCTTCTGCGTTATGAGGAAGCTAGGAGAGTGAAAACGGGTTAAATATGTGCTTTCTGATAAATGAAGACATTCGTCCACAAATTCCACAAATATTCTAGACAAGACATAATATTACTTTCATGGTGAGACAAAAACTGGTCTCCATAGGAAAAAATGATTTAAAGGAAGGTTTTGAAAAAGAGAATATACACACAGAACATTGAATATCACCAGTGTGTTTTGTGAAAACGTCTCTAGAAAAATGTTTTGCTTTGTTTTTTTAATCATTCCTTAATTTGTAATTAATTGGTTTTCAAAAATTATTCCTGAATGTTAATTTTCAGGACTGATAATGAAAGAACGCCATTAACAACTGAAATCCCTGGGGTGGAGAATTCATTAACACGTGGAGCACATCTAAGTGTTTTCTGAGCTTTTCTCACATGGATAGGAAGTAGTAAATGACAAACAGAGCCAGTGGAAGGGTCATTGTGTTTGTGTGTGTGTATGCAGGGTCCATGGTGACAGTGTCGTGGAATCTTACAAAACAAAGACAACAAACTAAAAGATTCAGATCCTGTTAAGAGACATTTTGTCTTCTCAATGGAAACTGTATTCTCATGTTCTTTTTAGGGCATTCTATTTCGTTGGCTTTTAAACTTATGTTTTTATTTTTAATGCACCCTCTTCTTTGATTTTTCCTTTGTTCTTCTGTCTTCTCAAACTGCTTGAATCATAAGCTTAGTTCACGTATATTTAACATTTTTCTATTATCCACATCTGCCTTTAACATTATAAATGTTTGTTTTTGAGTACTGCCTAGACTCTCATTTGTATTACCCTAATGCTTAAATATCTAAGTCATTTGCAAACTCCAAATTATGCTTGAAAGATATCTCTTCTGCTTCAGACTTATTTTCAAGTGTGTGTATGTCATAACTTTTCAGATTATGATGTCTTGTTATCCCTTAATTCTTCATCCTATAATTTTTTTGATTTGATTATTTGAGTTAACAGTATTTCTGCCTTGAGACTATATTAGGATTATTAATTTCAGTCTACAGAATTTCTGGCTTGAGACTGTATTAGGATTATTAATTTCAATCTAGTACATATAATTCTTTTGGTGAGTGATTCATATGCTTAACAGGATGTGTTATTTTGCCAGGTGTAGTGGCACACGACTATATTCCTAGCACTTTGGAAATGAAGGCAGGAAGATCAGACATTAAGGCTAGTCTTAACTACACAAGACAATCATAACTGTAGCTTAATTAATAATGATAACACAATTTAATTTGTATTTATGTATCTTTTTTTATTTGACACAGGGTCTCATGTAACACAGGTCGACTTTAATCTCACTATGAAACTGAGGATGACCGTGAACTCCTGAACCTCCTTCCTCTACCATCTGGATGTTAGAATTATAGGTGTGAGACATCATGTCTTATTTGTGCAGTCTGGAGATTGGTCCCAGGAATTTGTGCAAGCTAAGCAAGCACTCTACCAACTGAGCCCCATATTAAGCTTATTAAGAAAGTTTAATTTATAATTTATTAGTAATCTAATGCTACATTAAATTATTACCACCAATTTGTTGTTACAAACAGCTCACATATCTTACTTCACAATTGCTGTGGGCAAAGAATCCATGCACAGTTGAATTGATTCCTCTCTTTCAGAGTTCCTCATGGATGTGATGAAGGTTATTGGTCAAATGCAAGGTCCAAACTCTATTCTCATCAGTGAAGGGTGTGCTTCAGTTATTGGCTGCCTGTTGAACTGAAGTCCTCCTTTTTTTTCTCTCTTTTTTTCCTTTTTGCAGGTTGTTGACTAAAAGCCACAATGCAGCCGCCTCCCCTGGGCACTTTAAATAATGGCTGCTTGCTTCTTCAAAGTCGATGTGGGAAAGAGGCTGCTAGCAAGATAGGTATACCAATCCTTCACAGCACACACATAATAGTGTCATCCTATAGCCTTTGCTGGCTGTATTTGTTGGAGGTCATAGGATTCACCCATTCAAGAGAATAAGGACTAAGAGATGAGGATCCTGGAAATTATCCTAGATTCTCCTCTCCACTGATGTAAATTATATGCAAGAGCAATTATCTTAAAAAAGAAAAGAAATATCAGAGAAGTTATGGCCTTGAGAAAGAGTTTACATTGGCTAAATCATTCTGTCAAGGATATTAGATAACAAATGTGGCCTTGGGAAGTTTGGGAAAACTCATTCCTACATTATCTTGGCAGTGTGATGTGACTTCTTCAAGACACTATTGAGAGCACTTAGACTGCTCCTTAAATCATATTATCAATGACATTCATTAGAAATGGGAAGCTTTGTTAAATAGACAAAACAAACAAACACTACAGAAAAATTTACAAACTGGAAAGCCATGGCCTTGGAACAAAATAAGTTCTGTGTGGTTCTTCCAAGAACACAAGTAGACTTGTGCTGCCTAGCCCTCTCTTCATTGAACAATGAGATTATATGCCGAATTCTGGCCCCATTAGATGCCTGAGAACCTTCTTATAGGTACAGCCTTTTGTTCTTACTCTTAGGTTCCTACTGTTCCTGTTGTGTGCTTCAAGTAGACAAGTTCTAAAGAATTAGTCATTTAGGAAAATAAAGGAGTCTGGATAGTCAAATTTCTAACACCTACTATCATCATACCTCTGTGAAATTTAAACATTTTTTGTAAAATTCTACTGTTTTCTTTATTCCGTTTTAGAGAAGATATTATTCATGCAAAAATAGAAAGATGTGGGTGTGTGTCTACAATAGGGAAGCCGAACATAGGCACTCACACTGGTTGTGACAGCATGGACAAGACCTATGCAAGCTCAAACTAGACAAAATCTTAGCATAAAGATAGAGAGCCTGAGTGGGGGATCTAGGAGTATATGGGGTAAGAATATGAACAGAATGCAATGTATGAATTCTTCAAAGAATTAGTAAAATATAAAAAAATAGAAATACAAACCAGTATCTATATAGAAGTAGTCTAAATGGAGTCTGAAATTATGAGTCTGAAAATTGGTATTCAATATTCCCTATTCAGAAAATAATACTTGAGTTCATTAAATATTTATTGTAAGCCTAACATATATTGCTGGAAATTAAGAATGAAGGCTTGGAGGAAGACTTGTAGAGGGCCTAACCTCTCTTTTGATAATTATTCTGACCCTAGGCAAGTTGCATAATTATCTGTGCCTCAGTTTCATCATCTTTGAAAGTGAGGATAATATTACTCCGCAAATAGAGTTATTTAAAGGATTAAACCAATTAATTACTATCATGCGTTTACATGGCATGTCCAACAATCTTAATAAGTGTTAGTTTTTTTTTCATAACACAATGCAGTAGAAATAGATTAAAGAGAGAGGCAAATTATGGCCTTTGAAAATTAAATAAGATTTATGAAATAGAGGCATTCTTGTGCATGTGAATATAATTAGCCATCATGAATTATGACTTTGCATTTCTGTTTTATCAGCACCTTAATAATTGATAAAATATACAGAAAACTAGCCAATTTCCATGTGTATCTAGATTATGGTGTTGTTTTATTCTTAATAAGACCCTTAGATGGAATTAAAATGCAAGAAAACAGGTGGTTTGTCAAATTTTAATAGTAACTGGGTAAGGAGTGGTGCTTTGGTTGTCCAGTATAATTACTACATTATCCTTTTTTTGATCCAAAAGCAATGATCACTTTTGGTAAATAATCCACCCACCAACATGTGTCAAACATTTCACATTAAATTGCTATCATTTGGATTACAGATGTCTGTGGTTTGCAATTCCTCCCTGGTGTTTTCCCAGCAGCAATATGCAGCTAAGTCAGAAAAGAACATGAGGATTTGGAAGAAGTAATTTAAATGTATTAGAAGACATTGTACAAAAGTCCTAGTTTACATTCCTGCTCAGGCTTGAGCTATGCTAATACATCGCCCAGACTCAAAAGGCTGCTTCCTTCCTTTTCCCCTTTACTTTGTATGTGAGAATTTATGGATGAAAATTTTTGAATTGACTGATGGTGCAAAAGCCTCACCACCCTCTGAGGAGAGTAGCTTTCTAGACATTTTCCAAATCTTCAGTTTCCTAGCCTATCACAGGACTTTTTTTTTTAAACTTGTTTTTTGCATGCTAATAGCTTCAAGGGCACAGACAAATTGGATACCAAAGGCCTTGAATGTCACAAACATTTCTGATAAGAACTGATCATGTATTAATAGCTCCCAGGAGAAGCCACTTCATCCTCTTTCCCTACTGTGCCAGTCTTTGTTTATGAAATAGGGACAAAGCATAGTACAGTTTGTATAACTCCAAAGTTATGCATTTAAGAAGGATAGAAGCAGTCTTTGGTAAAGCAGAAAGAGAAGAATCATTCTGACTTCATGACTTCAGATAACAGAGACCTCTGTTATGGATGAAGGTATTCAATTTAGAGTGTTCCCACCTTACATCCCCTCTTCCCAGTGCCTGCTACCTTAAATGCCCATCAAATCCATTCATCTATTTATTTTGTTATATGAGCACCTGTGTCTCAGTTACTAGACCAGGGCATCCAGCTGATTTCACATATCATTAAACAACAAATATACAACATGATTGTCTCAAGCTATAAATTTTACACACACACACACACACACACACACACATACATATACACACACACACCATTTGAAAGTATAATGTACTTGTTAAGTTGGAAGGATAAGAGAAGAAATAAATTTGGAAAGGATAACAGAAAACTTTCTTTCCATAACGCCTTAGCTTTAATATGGAGAAGTGACATAGAATCAGATATAAGATACTATATGCCAAGACCTGGTGCAAGGTATTCAGTGTCTTGGTTCTCAATTTTTCATCCTTAAATTTTAATAATAAAGATACACATATCATAAAGGCACCATGAAAATTAAAATAAATAATTAAACAGTAGCATTCTAATGATTTATAACTACTGGGTGAAGAATGCATAATTATAATAGAAAAACAATAATGAGGGGAGACTATATTTTCCCAAGGCCAGTGAAAAGTAAAATATATATATACAATATGAGCAAAATCCTTCAAATCACAAGTTCTTTTTCATACATACCACTACTAAAAATTAAAATAAAACAAAATTTTATTCATGTCATTGCAGATATTTTATTGGCATTCTCAGAATTGGAGCTTCAATCTTTATGTAATGGGAAAAGTGCTATGGAAATGCCGTTAGCAGCATTAATTGGGAAGGAGCTTGCTTTCAAGCATCATGCGAACTTAATGCTTCAGTTTGTGCTAGAGTCACACACTCATTCTGGTAGTGTCTGCCAGGCATTGTATGCAGACCCTTTCCAGAGAGCCAGATTTGCCACCTGCCAGCACACACATGCAGAAAGAGACTTTTACAATTAGTTCTTTCAGAAGCAATTATAGTGTTAAACCTTCTCTAATGAATTTACCTCTATTTTTGTCACATGAATATCATACTTCCTCAATGCCTTTTACAGTGAATAAAAGAAATTGTTTCTTGATTTACCTCTGCTTTTATTAAAAAAAAAAAAAAACAACTAACAAACATAGGGTAAAATGTACAATGTGATACATTAGGTAAAAATACTGGTATTCTCTTACAAGTTATTTTGAATATATTGAAGGATGGCATGCTACAATATCATTTAAATACAGATATTTCTATTTGTATAGCTAATGTTCTTTGAGTTCTGTAGGGCAAATAATGAATTTTCTTAGGTGTACTTCTCTAATGACCCAGTAGTTCTGTGAAGTAGGTAACATTATAATTCTAGGGATTGGCTTGCCTATTAACTTTGCAGTATGTGGGACTGAATTTGAAACATAGTGTTCTACCACTGAGTTAGATTTTCAGCCTTCTCTTTACTTTTTAATTTGAAATATTGTCCAACTAACTTGTCCAGATATCTTAAAATTAACTCTGCTGCCCAGGGAGAATTTGAACTTGTGATCTTACTATTTCAGTCTCCTAAATAACTGCCCCAGGAAGCCTAATACATTCCTAGTCTTACAAATAAAACAATGGAGGTATTGAAGGGATTAGCAATCTAATAATATCTTATTTATTGTAGTGGATGGCTGGAATGCTTGTGGATTCTAGAGGATGCGTGTAGTTTGGTTTCAAACCCTGTGAGTCCCTCTATTTGTTAAACAAAAATTATTCCACCACACAAAATAACAGTTAACAGTGTCTTTACATTTCTTATTCATTGACTTTTTATTTGATGAAAGAAACTGAGCTGCTGCATTACGTACTTTTCTACTAATGTGAAGAAACATCATGACCAAGGCAACTTATAGAAGGAAGTATTTATTTGGTTCCAGAGGGATAATAGATTCCAGCACAGTGGTTGGAATAGCAAACTGAGGGCACACATCTGGAACCAAAAACATGAAGCAGTGACATCACACTAGAAATGGCGTGAGTCTCTGTTCTCTCAAAGCACAGCCCAATGATGTACTTCCTCCAACAAGGCCGTGTCTCCTACACCTCCCAAATAGTGCCATCAGTTGGGACAATTGATTCAAATGTATTCAAATGTGCAAGACTATGGGAGACATTCATCATTCAAACCACCACAGGTACTGAACGAGAGAGTAATGTTTGCTTGTTTGCTTGTTGGTTTTACTAAAAAAATAGGAATTAGGACTTGGACCCAGGTAATCAGTAGACTGCCTAAATTGACAATTATGTGTTCTGCTAAATGAAAACATGGCTCAGTTTTACCTGAAAGCTATTTTTCTGCTTTAACAGACTTTTATTTATTGATAGTAAAGTTGATTCTTCTAGAAATATCTTGTCTTCCATGTGTTAGACTCTCTAGGATGACACTTGTCAATATGTCTGTGACAATGATACCATAGAAAAGATAGTGCTTCTCAACCGGTGGGTCATGATCCCTTTGGCAAGCATCTATCTCTGAAAATATTTACATCATGATCCATAAAAGTAGCAACATTACAGTTATGATGATGAAAATGATTTTATGGTTGGGGTTCACGTCAACACGAGGAACAGTATTAAAAGAACGCAGAATCAGGAAGGTTGAGAACCACCGCAGGATAGAAGAGGACATTGGATTCCCTGGAGTTATGAGTGGTTGTGTGCTGCCTGGCATAAGTAATGAGAACTGCACTCTGATGCTGCAAAAAAGCAGCAAAAACTTCTAACAGTAAACTATCTCTATCATAGCGTTCCTTTTGGGCTTGGGTTTTGGGTTGGTTTTCCAAGACAGGGTTTTTTTATATAGCCTGGGATGTCCAGGAACTCACTCTGTAGACTAGGGTGGCCTGGATCGCACAGAGATCCACCTACTCTGCCTCCCGAGTGCTGAGATTAAAGGCATGCACCACAGCCCAGCTATAGAATATCTTTTCACAAGACAAAAAAAAAAAAAAACCAAAACAACAAAACAAAGCAAAATGAATCAAAAAGTTCATGAAAATGCCTTTGAATTTATTTTGTTTATTTGCTTTTTATATGTCTTTTTTTTTGTTTGTTTGTTTGTGTGTTGGGTTAAAGGAGGCCTGTCCTGCCCTGTCCAGTAGCCACTTCCAAATAATCATTCAGAGGCTTATATTAATTATAAATGACACACATACACACACACACACACACACACACACACACACACACACACACGATTAAATTAAAACAAAAAGGTATAATCTGAATCAAATGCTCAAAATGAACAAACAGAATGAGACCAATAGAAATGACAGGCCAGCTGAAGATGCAAAGGAAGGACACCTGCATCATCTTAATGATGTCATCTAAGTGTGGTCATGAGATGCTGCTACACAAATTCTAATTGAGGGATACCTTTGAAGGCAGCCTGTCTATGATCCTCAAAAGTAGCAATTCATAGATTAAATAGACATTAAAGACACACCAGAGAGAGTGTGCTTCGTGACTATGAATGAGGTCCTTTGGCAGCAAAGGGCATTGTTGAGGTACTCTGTGAAATTTGAATATGATTTGACAACCAGATGTAAGAAATTTATCAATTCTAATTTTCTGATTACACTGTGGCAAGCTGGGGGTATATCTGTGTTTAAAGGCTGCTGGGCAGTAGCATGGAGGAGAGGCAGCAATTTACCTGGAGGTGGTTCAGAAAAAAAGCTTTCTATTAATGTAACTAGCATTTATTTATTTTTTAGTAAGTCTGTAATCCTTCCAAATTTTGTTTTGTTTTGGTTTTTGGTACTAGAGATCAAAATCTGTTCTGTATTCTACACCTGTTCTCTATCACTGAACTACAGCCACAGGCCCTGTTCCATTTTTTAAAGGATACTGTTTTTGTTTTTGCTTCTAGGCAGCATCTGACTCCTGACTGGCCTGGAACTAGATATAAAAATGAGTCTGGCCTCAAACTCACAGAGATCTGTAAGGCTGCATCTCCCCAGTTCTAGGATCAAATGTGTGTGCCAGCACTTGCAAACCTTATGTTTCTGAAAACCATGTGTATGTATGGGTATGTTCACATGAGCGCATGTCCCCTAAGGACCAAAGGCGATGGATCCCCTGGAGCTAGAGTTTCAGGAAAGTTATGAACCACCCAAAGTAGTTTAGGAATTGAACTGTGGAGCCATCTCTCCTGACCCATGCTTCAATTTTTTAAAAAGCAAATAAAAAACAAAGATTCAAGATTCACACTATCCTATAATATAACACAATCTATTATAGTCCCTGATTACAGAATCTTAGGAGCCTGATTATTTGACTGTATCTGAATTTGAATGAATGTCATAGATATTTTACTTTCAGTCAACATTCATATGTATTATGTCATAGATTTTTGCCACTCTAGATAATTCCTATGTAAGTCAATTATTTCTCTACTCACTGCATATATCTCACTGTAATATATTTACACATTGTACCTTGAGACCTAAGGATAATATGAAAAATCAATTGTTTAGAAAAAGCAGTGCAAGTCCTAAGCATACACCCTTCTCGCATTTGGTTTCAAATGTGCTGACTTAATTCTATTTTACAGTAAAATCAGATAAAGTTAAAATTCTATTAATAATACCAAAGTTAACTGAGCCTCCAAAGTGATTAGCCACAAAGAAATTTTAATTAGTTTGATCAAATCTGCCTTTTAAGCAGTTGGGAATTTGGAGATCCAAGAAATGCTGCCTTTAAGCTTCTTTGTCTGAGAGGAAAGCAGGAGTAACTCCCTGCCAGCAAAATACAATTTGTATGCAACTGTGTTCCTCCACAGTTATCTCCATCTTCTGGTGTGTGTGTGTGTGTGTGTGTGTGTGTGTGTGTGTGTGTGTGTAGGGGGAGCAGGGGGCTGGGCATGCCTCAGGATTACAGTTCAGCTAAGGTAGACACGACACTGAAATGTGAATAATGGTATTAAGGCAGACAATATGGATTATTAACACCTTATTTTACATAAGCCTCATAAAACAATGGGTTTTGCATAGCCATTCTGTGCTGGAAAGGCACAGGCTTATCACGTTACCATGGATCAGTGTGAGTTTCCCTTTGCAAGCATAGTTCTGACTAGGGTTGGGAGCCAAGTTCTTTTCTAACTGTGTCTATGTGGAGACTTCATTTCAGACACCTTGGGCTGGAGCAGCATGTAAATTGTCAGGAAAAAATATTGCTAGCCTGAAGCGACCGATGGAGCCAGTTGTACAGCCAAATGTGCAGATTTGGCAAAACAGCTGTTTTCCCTGCTCGAGAAATGGTCTTGCTGTGTTCCTGCTAAGCAAATTCAGCCAGCATCACATCAGAGCTTCTTATACTGCAATGCAACCCAAAGCTTTTGTAGACATTTAAACAAAGGCCATTCAGTGTATTGTGTGTTTTTTCATCATTGTTTCTTCACCTATTTCTTATGCATGAGTTCTAAATATCAAGGACTGTAAAACACAGAGTCAACACCATGTCCTTGCATTTAATTATTTAAAAAATGGAAGGAGAGAGAGGAATGAGTGGGTAAAAGGAATAGTAGATCATTTATTATGTTTCTCAAATACCAGGTTCACAAGTACAGCATTCCTGTGTATTTAGTTCACTATCATTGCCTTTTCCAGTATATAGAAAAATGCCTGATAGATACCTGTCTTTAAGAGTGTTCTTGTGGGACTCCTAACAGTGGGAGTGAGGGAGTGGGTGTCTCTGACTCTTTTTTCTACTCAAGAGACACTTTTTCTCCTACTGGGTTGTCTTGTCCAGTAGTTGCCTTGTTTGTTCCTAGTCTTATTGTAATTTGTGATTCCGTGTCCCATTGATATCCCTGAGACACCTGCTCTTTTCTGAAGGGATATGGAGGAAGAGTGGATCTGTGGGAGAGGGGAGATTGGGGGATTGGGAGGAGTATATGAAGGGGAGGCTGTGGTAGGGATATATTGTATGAGAGAAAACTAAAAAAAAAAAGTGTTTATGTAGAAGGTACAAAGAACCAATTTGTGTCACTGTCATGGGTTAGAACAATACTCTTAACTTAGTAAAAACTTACCAAGTGAAGCTAGAACCTTAGGAAGGGAAGAGGGAAATTCTCTCTTCTTACTACTCCCTTAAGAAAATGGCTTTCAAGTTCAACTCCCAGTCATGTCAAAAGACAAACCAAAATCAAATGATTCTTAGAGTGTCATTATTTTTTCTTTTTTCATTAATTCTACAATGTGTCAAAAATGATAAGATATAATGGAAATTTAACCAACCAGGGACAACATTACTGTATCAAGGGGTATATTGAGTATATTGCTCTGTCTAGTGTTGATAAAACAAAACACCTGAGGCTGAGTAACACATAAAGATAAAAGCAGTATTTGGTTCATGACCATCGTGTCTTTGGGGTACAAGTATCATAATGTTATCATCCTGTTGAGGGATTATTCAAGCTTCATCACAAAATGGTAGAGAAGTAGAAAGATAACTGGCCATAAATAAAAGGGATCTATGTCCTTGGGGGTGGCCTCACTTTGTAACAATCTGTTATTGAGAACTAAATCATTCCTCTGAAACTCAAACTTATCTGTGGGGCTAATATTAATCAATATATAAGGATAAAGTCCCATGACCCAACTATCACCCATCTCTGAAAGACTTCTAGTTGAGTATCAACCAAGAGAGCATGGGGCATCTTTCAGAATAGGAACTTGTGGGTAATAAATCACACCCAGAGGGTAGTATTAGGGGTAACTGAACCAAAGACTCCACAGCATATGATGATAAATTATTTATTTATTTATTTGTTTGTTTGTTGTGTATAGAGTATGTATGTGCTCAAGTATGAATGTGTGCATGAGAATACACATGTATGGTGTGTGTGTGTGTGTGTGTGTGTGTGTGTGTGTGTGTGCATGTAGAGGCCAGAGGTTAATTATGAGTGTTTTTCGATTTTTCTACACATTATTTTTGAGATAGGGTCTTTTATGACTCTAGGACTTAAAAATTCAGATAGGCTGGCTGGACACTGAGTCCTAGGGATCCTCTTATCTTTGTCTCTCCAGTATTGGTATTGCAGATGTGCACAGCCACACCCAGACTTTTATATAGGCAATAGGAGTCTGAACTCAGGTCCTGATATTTACATAGCAAGTGCTTTATCCACAGAGCCTTCTCCCCAGTTCCAGATAAATACTATGAAATTTGAAGCCAAATATGTGTATTTTGACCTAAGTGTTCTAGCATTTACAGAAAAGTCAACAGTTGTGAAAACTGCATCTAATGAAGAAGACAGATAAAGATAGGAAGTGTGAATAGTTATGCTGCTCCAAGCATTAAAGTCAAGTGTGCTGTGCAAGTGAGAGGATGGTGTCTTTTACTGTGTGTGAATCTTTGTCCTGTGCTCATTGCCTGCTCTTTATCTTCTGCCTGCCTAAAATCTTACCAACAAAACCTTGTCATTGTGAAATTACCATTGCACTGGGCTAAGTGTTTCATACTCATTGCCTCATTAATCTTTTAAAAATATGCTGCCAGCTAGATATTTCTATTTCTACCATAGACAAAATGAAATAAGGGATGAGAGTGCTTCAAAGTTAATCATTTTGTTTAGCAGGACTCAGGCTCAGGCTTTCCTGTGTCCTGTGATTTTCAAAACTGAAGAAATGATATGAAAAAGTGACCCGTTTCATTCTAACCATCTTAATACCAATGATTGTCTCAAAAGCAACAATCAGCGTATGTTTGCATTTTACCAACCTAAGCAGTCTTCCTTGCTTCACTGCCCTTGTGACTAATGAGCACTAAGATACTTAAGACACAGCTGTTGTTTTAGTGGACATAAGAATCACTAATTAACATGTTAAAAATGTAAATTTCTGACTTCCAAGAAGACCTGCTAGGTGAGAGCTGTAGTGTGCATAATGCATCAAGCAACAATTTTACTAAAACAACCAGTCAATACTGATGCAAGTGGACCATGCACACACAGGAAAATTCATTTGACTATTTCAGTCAGTCCTCAGGGTTGCTCACACACTGGAAGAGGAATGCTACTCTGCCTGGGTTACATTAAACAGGCCGGGGACAAATAAGCTACAGCCACTTCAAAACCAAGCTTTTTAAACCAAAGTCTGTACAGTATGTGCCTAAAATCCCAGTGCATGAAAGGGTCCAGAAAGAGGGCTACGAGATTGAGGCCAGCCTGTGATGCAAGCTAGATTTTGTTTCAAAACAACAAACCAACCAATAAAAAGCCTGGATTTTAGATGCTTTAAATCAGTGTTTATTTATTTTCTCTTCATATTGACTTTAAAAAAAATATGGACCTTGAATGTTTGCTTCCGTCTCTAAGTGCTAGATTTACAGGTACACACCACCACCATGACCCTTTAAATGATTATCTCTGTGCTCATTATCTGAATAGCTACTATGATTCAGGTGCTCACAGCAGGATACTGAAGAGAATAGACCACGTGCTTGCTCATGTAGAGCTTAAGTATAGTCATGAAAACCAAACCCAAACAGAAAGTGTAAATAAAATAGATAAAGATGATGTAGAATGCTTGGTGGGGAGGAACTCCCTTGGACTGGGTAATCAGAAAAAAAAACAAAAACAGAAACAAAACAAAACAAAAAAACTTCTTGGAAGAAGTGGCACTGAAGTAGAATTTGAGACAAGAATCCAATGAAAGAAAGGGCAAGAAATAGGAGTAGAGGTATACAAAGCATGAAAAAAGCTTCCCATGTGGGGTGGGATGTGATTAGTACGTGTGAGGAAGGCACCAAGAAGAGAGAAAGATGGAGAAGAGTCAGTCAGAGTGCAGCTGCCAGATTAAAATATCTCAATGTAAAGAAGAATAGTGTAGGGTTCAAAGCAAAGTAGTCGAGTGCCTACCCTTGCTATTATAAAATAAATCACAGTTTACTCTGTTGCGTGGTACTGTTTTCATCCTGTTACAGAAGATTGTGAGTTATTTTTTCTCTCTGTCTTCCTTACAGATCAGGTTGATGCTCTTTTTTTTTCACTAACGTTGAGAGGTCACACAGCCTTTCTGTATTATTCTTGACTTTGTTCCAATGCATCTGGAAATCTAACTCCAGATGTTTAGAATTTGGGGATCTTTGTATTGTGCATGTCATAATGAGTTCATGGGTCTCAATTGTGATAATTGTCTTCCTGGGTTAACACAGTCATGTATTTTGCTATCTGAATGTCTCTTTGTAAACAAAATTGCTTTGATCTTTGACCCATGAGGATGTGATTTTTGCAAGCTTCTTTATGCTAATGACTTTGCTGTATACACCTAGGCAGCCACATCAACATGTTAGAATAACATTGCTCAAACATCAAGTTGATGATATGCACCTGACTTTGGGAGTCTTTAGTTTTAAGTGTCACTGCCAGTGGCATAACAGAATATCCAATGAATGTCTCAGAGCCTGAGACTCAATGGGACTTTCTCTGGCAGAAGTATTGCAAAGAATATTCCTGTAATTTCCTGTAAAGAAAAATAGGTCTTGTATGGCAGGAGATAGAGAACTCAGAACCTAACTGGCTTGATATACATTTCCCGCTTTTACTCTGTAATGAACCTTAGATGCCTGCACAGCTCACTATTGGGTCATAGGGGCTTTTTGGCAAATTACTGAAGTTGGGACTATTGGAAAAATGCCCAACACATCTCAACTGGTAGGAAAAGCAGAGCTTTTGTTTGTTGACTGGGTTTATTCCTCCTTTGTTGACTTTCCCACGGTCTTGTTTACTCTTGCTCCTTTACTACTTAGCTTTAAGTTTACTACAGAGATATGAGGAAGATGCACAACTACACATACATTAAATGTGTTTCTCTGTATTTGTCAACTAGTGATTTGTATGCTATGGTAAAAGAATGTGTGTTTTTCATTCTTGGTGCCTGATAAAGATATTCTAAATCCCTGGAATTTCCTGATAGGTTCTTTGACATTCATGAATCTTTTGGTCACACTGGAGTTTATGGACAGCAGATTACCCACGTTGGGGACTAATAAGCAAAAAGCATAGATATGACACTAGGGAGTTGAGACTTTGTGTGTGATATAGGGTAGAGAGCTGCAGATGCATCATATAAGCAATGAAGCCACTTTATAAGCTATGAAGCCATCTATCTTTCCTACATAAATAAGCTTCCATTAAAAATCCTAAACAACAAAATTTGATGGAAATTCTTAGCAGATGAACATGTTGATGTGTCTAGAGGGTGAAGTGCTCAGATTTCAAAAGGAGATGCATTTTCAACCCTCCTAACTGCACCCCACTCTTCCTTCAATCAGGAAAGTTTTGCATTGTATATTTTATTATAAGATTTTAGTCAGACATATGGCACTTCCCTGAGTTCCATGATTTATTCTGAATGATGGGTATCAGGAAATTATCAGTTTCATAACCAGATATTCAAATACTCAGAGAGTTTGGAGATTCTTCACATCTCACTTGCCTTCAATTTAGACAGTCTGGTTGAAGACTTGTCCTTTTAACCTATGGGGAGTTTAATGCTAGACCCTAATGCTTAATTCTAGAACTCAATTACAGAAATCAAAATACAGATACAACAGGTAAAGTCAGTGTATCACTCAGAATTCTTCAGAGAAACAGCTGGGGTAAAACACTTAAATCCATGATGGGATTTGTTATAGGATGGACTGGCATGATTACAGATATCAAAAAGTCTTCAGCTGTACTGCCTGAAAGCTGGAGAACAAAGAAAGCAATTGTATCATGCAACCTGAGTCCAAAGCTCAAGAAAAGAATAGCATAATCAATAACATTGCTCCCATGCCAAGCCCAAAGACATGAGAACCAAGGCCACAGATTGCTAGTTTAAGACTGGGAGATTTGCTCCCTTTTGATCCTGTGTGGAATGAATACTGCCTGCCCACACTGATGAACTTGAATGTTCTGTGTTCCATTGTCTAGTCATTAATATTCTCACCTCTTTCAGGAATATCCTCATAGACTCATCCAGAAATAAGGCCTTTAACTATCTGGTCAGAAAACTAATCATTGTAGTCTGACAGCATGAAACACACATCTCTTCTAAGAAAATGCATGGTGGTTAATAACCAATATTTCACATTACTATTTTTTAAAGTTCCCTGGAGAATAATATAAAATGAGGTCTGAATTGGCTTCATTGGTGGAAGTGATTTATAGCTGGAGCTCTTTATTCTTCATTTGAAATCAATTGCTAAGTCATTTTGTTGTCTATTACTCTGTGTGTGTGTGTGTGTGTGTGTGTGTGTGTGTGTGTGTGTGTGTTTGCCTGATGGTAAAAATGGTGTTAAGTGAATATTTGGTGTTTAATTCAAGTTGAACTTCTTTTGATAGCTTAATATCTCCCCTCTTTTATATCTCTGTTTTATTACAAAACCTGGATTGGTCTGGAACTTGGCAGGTAGCCTAGGATGAGTTTAAAGTCATGATCCTCCTGCCTCAGTGTCCTATCTGTTTATCACCTGGTTGGCTTCAAAGTATCTTGCCCAGCATAAATTCTTAGAAGACAACTTCTCAGTGATTGAGGATATTCTTCTTTGGTACCTGATAAGAAACTATAATCACCTCAGAGGGCGACCCAGTCAGACCAGAAGAGGTGCTATAGTCATAGGCACACATATAAATAGATTTGTCTACATTGCCATATTTATTCTTTCCCCAATCTCCATAGCTCCACATCCAAAGGAAAACAAAGGCATTTTGGCACTAGGATTAAGGATTTTTGAAGTCATTTTATAAAATCATTAGTGCTGCACTGAAAATGAAAGGATGGGTGTTAGATACATGAGGTTTTGGCAAGAGGAAGGAATTTGGGATTAACACACATGAATAGGAAAAGAACCGTCAATTATGAGTGATATCCGGGAAAGAACCCTAACCATTATCTGGAATAAGTTCCTTTTGTATTAGAAGATAATTCTTTCATGAACAAAAACTTGAATTCTTTGGAAATCTACTTGCTCTGATTTCTTCCATCTTTGTTGCTGGAACTCATTTGCATGATTAGTCTAGAGAACAATTTATCATCCCTCTTTTACACATCTGATGTTCTAAAGGTCACCTGGCAAGTCAGAGATGACATTGGCCATATCCTCTGGGGCTCTTCCTAATCACTGCACTTCCTCCCCAATGCTTTGGGTGTCTGGCACATTTGTAATTGACAGAAGGATAACAATGCAATCTGGCTGGCTTCCAAAGCCATTCTCAAAAGAGATGGGGTGGTGTGAGGTAGCTAAATTGCCCATATCCATCCCCTAGTCCCCAGAAAGGCATACTGCAATAGCAGGAAGGGTATACAAAATTGGAAATAAAGAAATTCTCTGATGAGGGTCATTGTTTTTCTCTGTAATTTAAAGAAAAAAAAGACATATGTAATTCCCTTTGAAGCTGGATAAGCAGGCTGTGTGTAAAAATGGACATGGATGCTTAGAAACTCCATGATTATCTTTAGAAATTTCCAGTCTGCTTCTGCCTTTGATACCCTTCCTTTTTCAGGAGCATTCTGTGTACAGGGAACTATGCTTGCTGATATAAAGCACTGGGAGTCCTCCTTAGTTTCTGAGTAATGTTTAACCACACTGATCCAGGTAAAATTGCCTGACTCCAAAATAATGTAGCTACTCCAAAGTGAAGAGAATCACACTGATTGTAGCTGTGAAAAGCTGGGGAGTGCAGAATAACAGTCCTCTCCATTTAAAATGTGGACAAAATAAGAAAGAATGATCTTTCTTCAGTAGCAGGTATTAGCAGGTAAGTGTTTAATTGATGTATCATGTGCAGATGTTTATAAATCCATTGATAACCTTGTATTGACATGTTAAAATCCTATATAAAGATTATGTCTTAATGCCAAGGACTTTTGTTCTTTTATATAAATTCAAGGTGTTGTGATCCTGAATAATACTTCTCAAACAGAATAGAAAGAATCTTTCTAACTGCTAAATGAATAGGTAAGTATAGCAAGTTGATTATTGTCTCACAAAATCTGATAAATGGCAGTGCATGGTCTTGCCAGAATAAGAAAGCACTTTGTGTTTCAATTTTTTGTTCTAAATGTGGTAGATTAATTAGGTGGTACCAATTATTTGTCCCTCTTAAGGAAAGTAGGCATTCTGGCATGGATGGCCTTAGCCATGTCTCCTCATGGTGGTTCTGATTAGAACTGTCACTTGTTTTAACCAATATAGTTACTGCTGATGTGTGCAACAACCTCAAAAAGAAGTTTGCCATTCTGTGCTCTTGTCTTTCAGTTGCCACCAAGAGAAAGTCATTTGTAGCATGAATTCTAATTGGTCTTAATAATAAAAACCCAGAGTCAGGTATCAGGGTGAAAGCTGAAAGATCAGAGAAGCAGAGCAGCAGCCACTAGAAAGACTTCTTACCTCTAGGAATCCTCAGTCTGAAAGGGCCGAGCTCCTGTCTCCACCCCACCTTATCACTTGATCTCTTCTGCCAACCATATCACTTCTGGTTTATTCCTCCAAAATGATGGGATTAAAGATGTGTGACTCCCAAGTACTGGGATCAAAGGCATGAGATTCCAAGTGTTGGGATCAAAGGTGTGTGCCACCACTGTCTGGCCTCTAGTGGCAAGCTCCACAATCTGATCTCCAGGCAATTTGTTAGAGCACAAACAAAATGTCACCATAGTTATTTTTTCTGGGTTATCCCATTGGTCACAGGGGACATATGAGGGGATTACTGAAAGATAATTGTTCTGGAGAGCTTGCTAGCCAAGCCAAACTTAAGTAGAATCCTTAGCTGGCCAGAAAGTATATAAGCTATAACAATGAGTCATCACTGTGTTGCATCCCTGAATTTGGTGATGGTTCTCTCTGCAGCAATAGCTAGATGATTCCACGCTAGTGGTACTTGCCAGCATTGTATTGGTTAATAAAGATTCTGTGGAAGGACTGGAGTGATGTCTCAGCAATTCAGAGCACTTACCTGCTCTTGCAGAGGATGGGTTCAGTTTCTACTACCCAACTCAAGTGATTTTTTGGCTTTCAAGGGTTTCTGCATACACATGGTGCACATAAACTCATACAGGCACACATACATACACAAAAAGGAAATCTTTTTTTTTTTTTTTTAAAAAGACACTCTGGAAATTCTAAATGAATAAATGAGTTAATCCAAGTTACATGCAAATCAGTAGTATATCACATCTCAAACTCTCTCTTGCTTCCAATCCCCATATTTTTTCTTACCCTCAAGAGTCTCTTCTAGAAACTGGATATAACGGTTTTTATTAAGTGGTAAGCCTAAGTAAGAAACCGATCACTGTGCTTCTGACCATTCACCAGCCTCAACCATCTTGTCTGTGGGTCAAAGACATGCTGAATGCTCTGAGAATGGACTTCTGGCATCCTCTCAACAGTGCTGAGCCCTGTTCACCATGAGTGTTCAGGGATCTGGACCACTGCACATCACACAAAAACTGGCTGGAACCCTTAGCTTTGAAAATGACTGAGAAAAGAAGTAAGAATAGTTGTAAGAGGTTTGGACATTGCTATACTTTTACTCCAATTCAAAAATTATCTTGAACTATGATTAAGAGTATTATAGATGAATATGTATGCACAGATTGGCTTCCTGTTTGGTACATGTTTCCTCACTGCTTAGGGCTTGGAAAGCTCCACACAGCTGAAAATATTCATTAAGTTTGCTCTTGTAAGTGATATCTCAATGCCACATACAAAGTTTTAGAACTTGCAGCCTAATGTGACCTAGCATATGGAGTTAGGACTAGGTGAAGCCTTGAAGGAAGAAAGAATCCTTTTATAAGAGTACTAGAAAATCACCAGAATTCAAGTTGAGCATGAATATCCTTTACATTTTGCACAGGGATGCTTTATTTTTTATTTCTACTTCTCTGTACTTTTTACAGGCAGATAGGTGCCTTAGTTCTTGTTGAGGTCTTTGGAGACACATTCAGAGACTGAAACCAATAGAATTATTTTGGCATCTTATAATAAATTTTCTCAGATTCAGCTGAGAAGGCTCCCATGGAAGGCTTTTCATAATTGGGCTCCAGAAAGTGTATGCACCTTGACAGGTAATATTCATGCACAAAAATTTGACAGTGGCGATTTTAATTTGCTCAAGTTTTAACTACCACCTGTACACTGGAGACTCTCAGCAGTTTAATCTAGCAGAGTTCTCTTGCCTAGGTCTCAGAGTTCTATATTCAACTGGACATTTGTGTATCTGCACATGAGTGCCCCAAGGCACGTGAGATAAAATAAGCAAACCTAAATCTATCCTATTCCCCCTTCACCTTTTCTTCTTGGATTTCATTGCAATTAATGACCTCATCATCCATCTTGTTACTTTTCATCCTTGATACATCTTGATTCATCTTCTTTCCACATTTACCTCTCTATTTGTACAAGGGTGCTGTGGGATGGTCTGTATGTCAAATGTGTTGCTGATTGGTCAATAAATAAATCACTGATTGGCCAGTGGCCAGGCAGGAAGTATAGGCGGGACTAACAGAGAGGAGAATTGAGAGAACAGGAAGCTGGGTGAGAGAGACACTGCCAGCCGCCACCATGACAAGCTGCATGTGAAGATCCCGGTAAGCCACGAGCCATGTGGCAAGGTATAGATTTATAGAAATGGATTAATTTAAGATATAAGAAGAGTTAGCAAGAAGCCTGCCACGGCCATACAGTTTGTAACCAATATAAGTCTCTGTGTTTACTTGGTTGGGTCTGAGTGGCTGTGGGACTGGCGGGTGAGAGAGATTTGTCCTGACTGTGGGCCAGGCAGGAAAACTCTAGCTACAACCTCTCTGTTTGTACAAGGGCCTGTCAATTGCACCCCCACAAGTGCTTTTGAAATTTATAATCTCTGTTTTACAAAGATCTCCCAACTGGTGTGACTCCTCCAAGGAATATACCCCTCAGATTCCTTAAGTAAAAGGTAGCCAGGTTGGTGTCACACATCGGATGTCTTCCAGGACTAGACTTGCTAAGATTCTAATGCCATAGCCCAGACTTGTGCCTAACCTATACAGGAAGGACTTCCAGACTATCTAGGCTCTCAGTTTTGCATCACTCCTCTCTAGTTTTATAACCTTGAGTAAGTTTCTCAACATTCCCCAGGCCTCAGGTTCCTCCTCACTAAAGTGAAACTAACAAGCATTCTGCCTATCTCAAGAGGCCTCTGTGATTGCTAAAGGAGTCAGTATAGGAAACCACATATGCAGAATGAGCAGTCTATGCATTCTTCCCAGACTCTGTCATTTTGCTTTGGGTAGTTAGATGCACCTGTTCATTCCCTACAACATCATGTTGCTGTTTCTTGCTAGCTTATGTCTTTTCTTAAGTTGCTTCATTTTGTTGTAGTGCAAGATATATTAGAGAAACTGGGTGTAAAGCAAAGGTATTTTTTCCCTTTCCTTTTTTCTTTTTTTCTTTTTATTCAGAATGTCAGGGGATGGTTGTATGGGTAGTGGATGTTAAGTCATGCCATGGGCTTGTTCAAGAAGACTAAGACAGTAAGGAAATTATCAAAACGAAAAGGGAAGCTGTTTTGAAACAAAACAGCTTGGCCACAAGGACTTAATACAGGGATGTGTCAGATCATTGCTGAAATTTCTTATTAGACCACTGGCTTTTTTATAATTACTCAGTATTGTTTTTAGTTTTGTTCTGTGTATGTGTGAGGCAGAGAACATGTGTGTTAGGAGGTGCATGGGCCTGCCTGCATAAGGAAGCCAGAAGTAGATGAGTAGATGTTCACTATCTTCCTTGGTCTTTCTTTCTTTCTTTCTTTCTTTCTTTCTTTCTTTCTTTCTTTCTTTCTTTCTCTCTCTCTCTCTCTCTCTCTCTCTCTCTCTCTCTCTCTCTCTCTCTCTTTCTTTCTTTCCTTCCTTCCTTTTTTCCTTCCTTCCTTCCTTCTTTCCTTTCTTTCTTCCTTCTCTCTCTCTCTCTCTCTCTCTCTCTCTCTCTCTCTCTCTCTCTCTCTCTCTCTCTCTCTCTCTGAGACAGGGTCTCCAGAAACCAGAACTCACAGATTCCATTATACTGGCTGCTACTGAGACCCAGGAATGCCCCTGTCCCCACCTCTCCAACTCTGGAATAACAAGAGCATGCTGCCATGCTTGGCTTTTTTTATATGGGTGCCTGTGATGATGTAGGCATTTTTTTAAATCTGAACTTAAAATTACATGATATTTGTGTATGCCTTAGAAAAGCTAAACCCCACAGTAGCATAGTATTATCGTATTTGGTAATGTATATAGTGTATTCTAAAATGACTACACAAATGTTCCTTTATATTCAGCATGCTTTGCTCATCTATAAGAACAAATGCTTTCTTTCTCTTAAATTTCTTCTCATGGCTTTCTATCTACAGGTTCTCCTCCTAATTATTTTATCTCCTGAGCTGATTAGTTTTTATTGTCAGATTGATATAACCTAGAGTCACCTGGAGAAAGGTAACCTAAGTTAAGGACTTGCCCAGACCGGATTATCCTATGGCAATGTCTGTGTGAGATTTATCTAGACTGACAATTGATGTAGGAGGGACCACTCACTGTAAGTGGCACTTTACCTTGACAAGTGGGCCTAGAATATACACAAAACTTAGCTGAGCAGGAGCTGTAGATTAAGCCAGTAAGCAGGATTGTTACATTGTTTCTGCTTCAGTTCCTGACTTGACTTCCCTTTGATAATGAAGTGTGACCTGGAACTAGAGGCAGATTTAATTTGAAATGAAACTTTTCCTCCCTAAATTGCTTTTTGTCTTTTTTTTAAACCACAGCAACAAGAAGCAAACTAGAATACCATTCTTCCTTCTCCTTTGCTGTTTCTTTCCATTGTCTTTTTTTTTTTTTTCAGCAATGGGTGAGTTTGAGTATCCTTTGTGTCTTTGGCTACTTTAACTCCCTGAGACTATGTCTAGAAATAAATAGCACAGGCCAAATTTTCCTCCAATGCCTGCCTTTGTAAAAACAGAGCTGTCTATGAGCATAGCCAAGCTCATTCATCGATTTCCATCTTTGACTGCTTCAGACTACAAAGGGAGGATTGAGTAACTGTGTGAGAGACAATGCCAGCCCACAGGACTTGAAATTTCTGACCATTTATAGAACCAGTGTCCCAGCCCTTGTCTGCAGAGACTTCATCCCACCTCACAGCTTGAAAAATCATGTATTAACCTCAACAATTACAGGTTAATGTCATTGACTCATTATTCTCTTGAGCTCCATACTGGTTTACACAACTGTCTATGCTGTCAGTGATATTTAAAGGTATTTCAGAATAGGACAGTGATTAAGGTGACAAGGCTGGAGTCAGGTACCTTTTACCTTTGCTTAAAAGTGAGACCTTAAACATGTTCCTCATCTCCCCATGACTATTATTTCGTTCATACCCAATGAAGATGATGGTAACAGTGATACTTCATAAGTTGTCAAGAAGATGGTGTTACTTAGATTTCACGGGGTCAAATTTTATAGTTACCATGGCCTTTCTTTACCCTCTAACTTGCATGCAGTGTATCAAGAGCTCTATTTTGAGTGTCTTTATAATATGCTCACCTGACCACTTCCATCATTAATATTCTACATGAAGTGTCCATGATATATCACCCAAACAATGGCTCTCTTAACTTTTCTTTCTGTTTCATTTTTATACCTTCTCTGTTACTCAGTATTAAGCCAGCAACCAAATAATCTTTTAAAAACATAATTGCATCATGCCATTCTTCAGCATAACGTCATCTACTGTAGCTAGAGTTTTTCCTCTCTGAGTCCCGCCAAACCCCGGCAGTCCTGTAGCCCACTTAAAAAATAAACATACAGACACTTATATTATTTAAACTGCTCAGCCATTAGCTCAGGCCTACCATTGTCTAGCTCTTACTCTTATACTCAGCCCATTTCTGTTAATCTATATGTTGCCATGTGTTCCATGGCTTTACCTGCTGCCTTTACAAAATGCTCCCTGGATGGCAGGCTGGCGTCTCCTCCTCTCTGCCTTCCTGTTCTCTCAATTCTCCTCTCCGCTAGTCCTGCCTATACTTCCTGCCTGACTACTGGCCAATCAGTGTTTTATTTATCAATCAATCATCCACAGCAATCTACTATCTTCTCAACAGGCTGAAAATGAAATACAAGCTTGTCACTATTGACTTGCAAAGTCCTGTCTCCAGCTTTTCTCCATGTCATGTCCTTTGAACATTCTGTCCCTTCATTTCCACTTATATTGGCTTTCTTGTTCTTCACTGTGTATAAACAATTTGACCCTGCCTAGAGCCTTTGAACCTAATGTCCTTTGTTGCTAGAAGGATTTGCCTCTTGATACTTTCAAACTTCATTTTCTATTTAATTTAGATTTTGTTCTAAATGTCAACTTTTCAGAGAGCCTTTTGCTGTTTATTATACTTAAAATATACTTTCTATTGCTGTCTATTCTCATAGCCATTTTTTTGTTTGTTTGTGTGTATGTGTGTGATATTTTTATAACATTCTTCACTATTCTAGTTTGATTTCTCTTGCTCCAGTAAAATATCCTGACCAAAAGTAACTTGGGAAGAAGAGAAGAGTTTATATGGCATACACTTCCATGTCACAATCCATTCTTGAGGGAAATCAGGGCCAGACCTCAAGGCAGGAATCAGGATCAGAAGCCACAGAGGAAAGCTGCTTGTTGGTTTGCCCCCTATCTTTCTCCATGGCCCATTCTTTTATACAACTTAGGAGCACCTGCATAGGGATGGTGCTGCCCACAGTGAACTGAGCACTCTTATAATAATTAAGAACCAAGATAAGCCCTCACATATAAAGACATCATCTAGTCTGATCTGGGTAATGCCTCAATTAAGACACCCTTCTCTGGAGACTCTGTGTTGTATCAAGTTGACAATTGAAACTAATTAGGATAATCATTTTTTTATTGCATCATCACTGATTTGCATTACCTCAGTATCATTTGCTGTTTCATGGTTCCATGCTTCCTTGTTCTTATCACAGTTTGAGGAAAACTGGATAAATTAAGTGAAGCAACCTGATATCTCTCCAAGTGCAATGGTTCTCTTCCACACTTGGTTTCTAAGAGCTTTTCTGTCCCTTTACCCCTTATACAACCCTCCTCTTCAATGTACAAGCACTTGTTTAAGTATGATCTGCTTCATTAAATCTTCCCTAATTACCTCTGAATTCTGAATTCTTCATTAGTAGAAATGTCTGTGACTATACACTGAGTCTGCTTACTACACTGAGTCTGCTTCCTTTCTCAGGAATACAGGGAGGTTATAGGCATGCTCCATGGGGTATATCAGTCTGGATTCTTCCAGAGAATGAAATGTGATGCAAGGGTTTGCAATAAAATTATTTTGGATCCCAGGGTTGAAGAATGAGTTCTCACACAATGTTTCCTTTTCTAAGGTCACTTTCTTTTGAACAGGAAAGTTTTTATAAGTAAGAATTATTATCAATCTTATATTGGTATCTTAGAGTGTTCGTAGTAACTCAATAGATACTTCAAATGAGGCATGGTGTAATTTGCAAAGATAGAAATATCAATGAATAATTATCATTGATCTTTTTATTTTAAAGAATGCACCAGACAAGAACCAACAGCACATACACTTATCCTTGAACCTTTCCATTGGCGTGTGGACTTACATGGCAATGGGAAGTTTTATTCTTTAAAAACATGTCAAAAAGCATAAAGAGTTGCATGCCAGCTGTTATCACAACTACTTTCTCAGAAAAGGTAATTTCAGACCTCCAGACAGAATATTAAACTCTAATTTTTGCTAACCCTACTCAGAATTTTCTTGTTTTATTTTCTCCATCTGTTTGTATTTGTATGCACTATATTTTGCTAAAATTGGGACTATAAAATGACAAAAAGAACATCTTTATTTTTATGGTTGAGGGTATCTTAGAAAATTGATTCACTGCTGAAAATAATCTGCATTTGGACAAGGCCTTGCTTGGCCTAGTAGATCCAATTTGGATACATGACTGGAAGTTTGCTTTTCTCATCATGCTTCTCCTGGTAGATGTAGAGAATCACATTGAGTAGACTAGTCCTTGGGGTGCAGATCAAAACCCAGGAGCAAATACTCTCTGGTTCAGTTTCAGGAGGAACTAACACACTTTCTTTTTGAGTGTTCCTGAAAAGGTGTTTCAAGGTATGTATTATATAAAGAATTTCCCTGGCAAGGAAATTTTAACTCCCACGTCCACATTTGAATGTGGGAGTTAATTTTTGTTTGAATTCACAAATAAGATATTTTACAGAGCTGCAGAGATGACACTGCAGTGAAGAATACCTGCTGTTCTTACAGAGGACCCAGATTTGATTTCCAACACTCACATGGTGGCTAACAACCATCTCAAATTCCAGGTCTAGAGAATCTGACATCCTCTTCAGATCTTCACAGGTACCAGGTATTCATGTGCAAAACGGAAAACACTCATACACATAAAATAAAATATATTTTAAAAATGATATACTATACTGTGAAATGGTAGCTAACACATTTATGCAAAAGCACAAAAAAGAAACATCAAGGATGGGCACACAGGTACCAGGTATTCATGTGCACACCAGAAAACACTCATACACACAAAATAAAATATATCTTAAAAATGACATACTATACTGTGAAATGGTAGCTAACACATTTATGCAAAAGCACAAAAAAAACATTAAGGATGGGCACACTTAACATGGTAGGGTATTTGCTTTAAAAAGTTCATCTTGACATGCACCATATACATATCTTTCATCCTACAATATTAAAATAATATAGAGGTAGGATCTTATATCTACTGCTTAATAAACTACCCTTTTAAAAAATATAGCCATTCTTCATTAGTATTTTCTATGACAGGACACACTCTTCAACACTACAACCATAATATCTGCCTAGAAATTTACCTTCTTTATCATTGTGTGAACTCTTCAGCTTTCTCAAAAAAGGCTGCTCACTGTGTATGTCTCCAAGAGACAAAGAACAAAATCATAATCACGTTTTGAGTGTCAGTTACTTGAACTCTTCCAGCCATGATGAGTACAGCAAACATATATTTCTGGGATTTCCTCTCCAGCATTTCCATCTCACACAAGCTATGCCCTTCATTTTGAGAAAGAGCAGTACCATTACACAGTCAGCTTCTAATTTCAGTGTCCTTGGATTAGCTAATCCGTTCTTTGGGAAAATGTGAGCGATCTAAAATTAAGACACAAAGCTACAAATATGAATAAAGGAAGAATATTTCTTGGTATTCATGTAGAAATAATGGTATTGGATGTGGGGTGCTGCGACCCTTTATTCTTTGTTCTCTTCATGGTTTGAGTGAGGAGATGCTAGAATCATGGGAGTTGGAGAGAATAAGGAAAAATAAGAGTGGATATGGATTGAGATGTCAGAAAGGGAATGGCAGTATTCTAGATCAAACTATGCTTTGATCAACATTCATTTTGGTATTTCAGGGTTCAACTAGATAATCTATTCTTGCATCCATCTATCTATCTATCTATCTATCTATCTATCTATCTATCTATCTATCGTCTATCTATCTATCTATCTATCTATCTATTTATTTCCTTCTTTAGAAAGTCTCACATAGTAGAGTAGTCTGGCTTTGAACTGGTGATATTGTTTCAGCTTCCCAAATGCTTGAATTACAGGTATATACTACATTATCTACCACCTAGTGCATCCTCTTATACTCTGTTACTATTGTTTTGCCTAAAGTAGTTTGGAAAGGATTTCTGTTAGCATCTAAATAATAATTGTAATAGACAAGCCTGTTAAATTTCCTGTAAATAAAATAAACTATCCATCTCATACTTTTTATCATTATTGTTTCAATGCACCATTAATAACTATACCTATATAACACAGTAATTGTGATTTGGTAGTAACCTAGGATATCACCAGTTCATAAGTTTTATTTGCTTTGTATTTCCTTTCCACTGTGAAATAGGTTTTAACATTGTAGACCATTATTTTAAGAGTCTATTTAGTTCCTTGAGATGAGCCCAGTGCACAGCAAATGTACAACAGAAATGTGATGAGTAGGTGAACAAATGATTGAATTTGCTGCATGAGGAGCCCCAAGAGTTTCTATTTAAAGACACATTGATTCCCCCAGGCTACAATCAAATACCATATCAAACACCATGAAACAAACGGTGTTTTCCATACTCCTTCAATTTTATACAGCAGTAAAAAACTTCATTGTGTTTATTGCAACTGTTCAAGATAAAATGTAAGCTGAACTTTAAAACATGAATTCAGCTCCCAGGGAGAAAACTGTAAAGTCTCAGTGAGATCTAAACACAGATGATTGAATGGTTTGTTAGGTTTCTACTCTTGGATTCCAGTTATCTGAGGAAGCCTGGACAGGTTCGTGAAAGCCAATTTTGGAGTATCTGGAAAGATTTTGGCCTCTTTTTGGCCTACGAGATCCTACTTCATACCCCAAAGATAGTGTTTCAGACTTCAGACAAGAGAAGGGAGAGCTCTACGTTCTGTTTTCCTACTCCATCCAGTACAGTGCAGCACATTTCCTATTTTTCCTTCTCTATCAACCTAAGGATTGTCCAGATTTCCTGAAAGGGACCCTCTCTGTCAGAGTTTAAAAGGGACAAAAAATGAATACAATGTATAGAGATTTTATTATTTATATTTCTGTATTGTTTTGGTTTTGTTTGTTTGTTTGAGACAGGGTCCGCTACGAAGCCCTCAATTGACCTGGTACTCATCATGTAGATCAGACTGGCCTCTAATTCATAGAGATCTGCCTACCTCTGCCTTTACATCCCGAATGCTGGAATTCTTTTATGTACCACCACAAGCAACAAGTTTTGTTCTTATAATTAAAGATTAAATCCATTTTAATGTCAAAAGAATCACAAATGGCACAATAGCTTACTAATGAGTCAGGTGTCAAAAATGAAGCCTTAAGAAATGGCCATAGCAACACAGTGTGTAAGACTGTACTCTTTTACGACATGGGCCAATAGGATTGCTGTCGCTAGTAATTTTTCTCTTCCTTGCATTGAAAATATCCATAAATATTTCTTTTCTTCTGATGTTCTTCTACCATGGTTATCACTGAATAAAATATGCCATTGCTAAACATATCCCTCATGTAGGCTCTCATGTGCACAGGTCCAGAGAGAAGAAGTAAAGCCAACGCCCTAAGGGCTCAATTCAGCAGGGACACACAATCTCAGAGGAAGTCTATTCTTTAGTGATAGAGTGTGAGTCAAGAAGGAGCCACAGAAGTTTTTTTTTTTTTCTTTTTAAAAGACTCTCCTTCATTTATCTTTCCTATCAATATGAGCAAGCTCCTGGTCCCATCTGTCTTAGGACCATCATCAAACCCCATGCCTTGGATAGGGTAATGTGATAGCTTGTGTTAACTGTCAGCTGATGTGATTGGGAATCAGGAGTCCAGGAATACCAGTAAGTAATTACTTATATTAGGTTAGCCTCTGGTCCTGCTTATGACAGAATATCTTTTATTCCATCAAGACAAGGTCTTTCTTGTAGCCTCAGCACTGAATTTATTGAAATCTACCTGCCTCTACTTCCTGAATGCTGGGATTAAAGGCATATGGGCCCATGCTGTCTTAGGATTTGTATTGCTGTGAAGAGACACCATAACCATGGCAACTCTTATAAATAAAAACATTTAATTGGGGTGGCTCACTTACAATTTTAGAGGTTCAGACCATTTCATCATGGTGGGGAGCATGGCAGTATGCAGGCAGACGTAATGCTGGAGGAATAGCTGAGAGTTCTACATCTTGCAGACAACAGGAAGTCAACTGAGACACTGGGCAGTATCCTGAGCATGGGAAGCCTCAAAGCCCACCCCCGCAGTGACACTTCCTCCAACAAGGACATACTCATTCCAATAAAGCCACACCTCCTAATAGTGTCACTTCCTGTGAGATTATGGGGGCAATTACATTCAAGTACCACAGGTGCCATGTCTGGCCATCAGGGTATATTGATTAGGTTAATTGAAGTGGGAAGACCCACCCTAAGAGTGAGTGATGCTATTCCTTGGGCTTCGGTTCTGGGCTGTTTTGGAAAGGAGAAAGATCATTGAACATAAACATCCATTGTTCTCTACTTCCTGGTTGTGGCTGCAACTTGACCAGCTCCATCTAGTTACTGCCACTAGAACCTTTCAGCCATGATAAAGTATGTCTTCCAATAGTGAGCCAACACTTTCACCTCACTTCCTTTTCTGACCCTTAGCTGTCCCTCCCCATCTCATAAAGCTACTCACAGAGCTTTATGGTCATGCAGGTGTTTCCCTTGCCGTGCTCCCCATCCCCTGCCGCAGTCTCAT
The DNA here is from genome assembly GCF_949786415.1 of Peromyscus eremicus. Classification (NCBI taxonomy): domain Eukaryota; kingdom Metazoa; phylum Chordata; class Mammalia; order Rodentia; family Cricetidae; genus Peromyscus; species Peromyscus eremicus. The sequence continues at coordinate 115,165,084 of NC_081418.1, read as the reverse complement.
TGTGTCCTTCCTGCTCTTATTAGACTCTGTTCTCTTGCAGTGGCTTTCTATTTTCTGAATCAGTCTCAAGGGTTTGCCCTTCTTTCCTTCCATTGCTGCATCATGGCGTCTGGAGGCAGAGTAGATATCTCACTTCTCTTCATGGCCACATCTAGACTATTCTTGTGGAAGATTAAGTATTCTGCCTTGACTGCTTTACCCAGGATCAGACTATGTCACCTAACAAGTCTTACTTTCCATTATCTCTGTAATTCTCTCTCTCTCTCTCTCTCTCTCTCTCTCTCTCTCTCTCTCTCTCTCTCTCTCTCTCTCTCTCTGTGTGTGTGTATGTCTCTCTCTGTCTCTGTCTGTCTGTCTGTCTGTCTGTCTCTCCCTCTCTCTCTCTCTCTGCAAAATGCTTCCTCCTGGTCATTGTCATGATTTTTTACCGCTGCCAGTATCATAGTTCTTGATAATTTCTGAAAGTACATTGATGTTATTTCCATTCTTCGACTCCATTTTTCTTGGCCTTTTCTTATTGCCTGTTAATACAGCCTTGTGTTGGGTAATTTTATGTCAACTTGACACAAGCTAGGGTTATTTGGGAAAAGGGAAACTCAATCAAGAAAATGACCTCATAAGATTGATCCCCAGGTATTATATAGAGAATTTTATTGATTAACAGTTGATGTGAGAGTGCCCAGCCCATTGTGGGTGACACCATCCAAGGCCATGTATTCCTGAATTGCCTTTAGTCATAGTGTTGTAGCACAGCAATAGAAACCTTAAGTACCACAGGCCTGACTCGGGAACTCTGTTCAGAGCCAAATGCTTGGCCATTCTATTTACCAATAGTGTATTACAACCACCTTACTTATTTCCTTTCCTTGGAATGAACTTCTGCCTGGATCACTGCATTTGCTGCTTCACATATTCCCGGAAAATTTCGGTTCTCCTTAAGATGTTTTCAGTGATATCTCCAAGTTTTTCTTCAAGTTCTGATTGAAATTCATTTTTATACTAACCAATCACACACAGTGAGTGAATAATTACTTTATCTAGTGGAATGTATACTTCCAGGAATAGTGATAATTGTTATTGTCTTTTTTGTTATTTTTTTTTTATTATTGTTTCCTGTGTACTCTGGGGCCTTCTTTAGGAAGGGTTATATGGACAAAGACATGGTGACAGCTACAATTTGTTAGGAGGTAAGTTGGGGATGCAAATGAGTGTGCTATAAGTCAACCCAGAATGCATTATGGCAGCATCCTTACAGTATTGTCATCAAGCAAACCAAATGAACTCATCATGTAACAGCTATAACCTTTATCCTATACCACTATTACTAGTAGCAAACAGAGATGGGCTCTATTTTTTGCCCTGTTGCCATTGATGTCTTGGTCCCCTGGACACATTCTAGGTAAAAGCTTGAAATATACTTTTCACAGTTGACAGACTCCTCCAAATTTTCCTTCTTTTGAATATCACCCATGTGTTTGTAGTCAAGTTCCTTGTCATTCTTAATCTTACAAATCTTTGCATAGGAAACATTTGCTGAAACTTGTCTAGTTAAATTTCTTACTCATTTTTTTTTCTGGCTCAGCTCCTTAGCATCCCCATTATACCTTGTTAAGGAGACTGCAGGGCTCCCAAATTGCTGCTGAGTGCGTAGTGTTTATGTAATAAACACCATCTGAGTGCTTCCAGTGTGCACTGAATCATGGAATCTCAGGTTTTAAGAAGTATTAAATCATCTACCTCTGACATTCATCTACTGTTTCTTTCTATAATGATTCTTTAGTAACATCTTCTGAGACTGAGCACACTGCCTCTTCACAAACACGAGTACTGGCCAATTACACAGTTCTGGGTTGAGTCATAATCATTGTTCTTTCCATTTCTAACATGGATCCTGTTGCATAGAAAGTTAATAGAAAAGAAAAGACATGGATTTAAATTAATATGAATTACTTGTTGGGGTAGTTGTTTCTATCTATTCACATCTCTTAACTGTCTCATTCTAAGTCTGTCACATGGATTAGTATGTTAACTGTTTTATATCAGATTCTATAGTAAAATGGCTTAAATTCAGGAGAAGCTGAGTTCTTGCTACACAACATCTTAGTGTAAGTGAATAAGATCATGGGTCGGTCTTCCTCTGTGTGGTCAGCCAAGGGACAAGGCTGGTTGAGCCATCCTCAGAATTAGCATTGTTTAGACAAGCGATCCAAACTTGAATGTATCATCTGATCTTACAGCCTTCATCCATACATCAATTTCACTACAATCAACAAAAAAAAATCTACATTGATATTTTGCCCTATTGCTCATGATACCTTCATCTGCTAGACCCATCCCTGTGAGAACAAGTCACCAGAAGCATGGCTTTGTGTCTTCCTAGACATTCTTCCATAGTCAATTGGTTCATCAGAAACTTTGATTCCAAGGTTGTCTTACAATTATACCTTTTCTGCCCCAAACAAAAAATAAAGGGAAGCATGTACACAGGTGACAACTTCGTAAATGTATAATACATGGAAGTGACTTCCTATTCTTTCACTAGTATTTGTTGACCAGATCACAGCTAATGCTTCATAGCTGACAGGAGGTCAGGAAGTATAGTCCTTCACATATAGGAGATAACCTAGCACAAACAAGAAACAAAAATTTTGGTCTTTGTCTCCATTGCCAAACAGGACAACAATTTCTTTAAAAAAGAATACATGCAATTTGTCCAGCGACAGTTACCATTTTCTGTACTTTGCATACACAAAGAGCAAGTCCTTTTTGTTCCTTACGTGGTAGTCTTAAAATGCTACATGTCATGTGATTATCCTCCCTCCTAACCAGTTAATTTTCTGTTCATTTGCTATTCCTTTCGTAGTTTCAATTCCCATGACAATGAGCCTTTTTCTTTGCACGTGCTTTGAACCTGATCTCTACCTACACATAGCAATCCAGGGAGTGTGAGTAGCATCTAGTGAGGAGGGCCTTCAACATTTTATGTCTGTGTTAATGCAGTGAATGATAAAGGTAGTTTTGCAGGGAGTCTCATTTTAGCATTGATGCAGTGTGACATTGCACTTGAATAAAGGCCTTTAGTCTTTCACTGCTGCATCACTTTGCATTTCAAAGATGCTGTACTGCCTTTTGCCTGAAATATATCCAATTTTCACATCAATAAAAATCCCATAGAATTATCAAGAAAACTGAGGTCTTACCCAATAGGCAGCACTTTATCAAAATGTGCACTTATATAGGCAAAGATGTCCTTGGCATCCACTGTCATTTTTAATAGACTCTCTTTTGCTTTTGTCATTAAGTGGGTATTTTTAAGTACAGATATGCATCAATAGTACGATATTATTTTATAATAATCAAGCCCTACAGGTGCAGAAAACATCCTATCTCTATCCTAGGAGAACTTACAGCCTTATGTTCTTTTATCCTTAGAGAACAATGTACATAGTTTGTAAGGATTTGGGACATCTGCTATATCAAATGTATTTTCACTTGCCAATGTATTTTGAAGGTTGATATATGTTGAAACATACAGATGTATCTGCTTCTTTCTATTACAAATGCTTGCTATATGTATATGGAAAGTCCATTTACTGGGTGTTCATTTTAAAGGCATTTAAATGGGGTCTGATTATTTCCATTAGTATAAGCATGCTCTATTGAGCTTCCTGAATCTACTTTGATGCAAAATCACCATTATTTTCCTTTACACTTAAATATGTAATCACTGAGCTACCCTAATGACACAGTTTTAATTTTAAGAGACAATAGAGACATTATTTCCTTGAAAAACTAAAGACAATTTTCATCTGATTTCTCCAACAATGGCAGAATGCCTTCCTCTCTGCAAATTCACTAATAATGCATGCTGTTGTATCTATTTAAGGCAGCTAATAACTGGCATGGCTTTTCAGATATCAATATAATGCCATTCACTTTAATACCAGTCTTTTGGTTTTACTGATTTTGTGAGAAAATGATCACATCATTTTTATTGATATGTCTCCAATTAACAGTGGTTTTAAGCATCTTTGTGATTCTGTGTTGATCATTGTTTTCTTTTTCCTCATCATAACCTGAACCTCAACCTTTGTCCATCCATGACCTTCAATGTTTCTATTTTCATCAAAACTTTTCACTAAGAAAAGATTTAATTTCTACACTGTCATCAGTATGTCTATACTGTTCTGTGCCCTGCTACTGCATCTGAGATGCCAAAGTCATGGTATCTCTCTCTCTGTATAGTTTCAAGCAAATTTTGTTGGTTTTATTCTTGAAATATATCTCAATTTATTATGCTTGTTGTTTTTCTCTCTTCACTAATAATTTAATTCCCACATAAAGAGGGACTTTCTCAAAATCATGTAGTTGTTACTAGCACATCATAGTGATCTTAATGCAATATTTTTGTTGTTGTTGTTTAGATTTCACTATTTTATTGTCCTAGTTTGAGAAAGAAGACATGTTGGGGTTTGTGGTGATATTTTAATTGTGCTGAAATGTGATTTTATTTTTATGTTAATAAATAAAGTTTGCCTGGAGATCAGAGGTCATTGGCAAGCCAGGAACAGAATTCAGGTGGTGGTTGCCCACTTCCTTAATCCAGTCATATGGCAGGCAGAATCTCTGTGTGGTCAAGGACACAGCCAAGCATGGGGACCCGAACCTTTAATCCCAGTACCAACCATAGAGACCTGGAGGTCTGTATAGACAGGCAGTGACGAGGAAGTCATGTGGTTGGGTTTAGAGCCAATGAGAAGGCAGAACAGAAAGGCAATAAAAAGACAAGTCACACAGGAAGAAGGTCTCTCTCTCTCTCTCTCTCTCTCTCTCTCTCTCTCTCTCTCTGGGGAAGCGACAGCAGCCAGGTGGTAAGATAAGGTGGTCTTGGCTCTTCTCTAGTGCTCTGATCTCTTGGGCTTTTAACTCTATATTTGGCTCTGTGTTTCTTATTTAATAAGACCGTTTAGAATTTCGTCTATAGGGGTTGAAATTTTGAAAGTAATCAAGGCAAATAAATGAATGGAGTATTCTTTCTCTAGCTTGTTTTCTTCTGTTGTGATCAACAGGATGACCAGAAGCAACTCAATGAGGAAAGGGTTTATTTCAGCTTACATTTCTAACCACAGTCAATTATTGAGGGAAGTCAGGACATGAACTAAAGCAAGAGCTGAAACAGAAACCATGGAGGAAAACTGTTTTTCATGGTTTGCACTCTAGCTTGCTCAGTTAGCTTTCTTATACAATCAAGATTCACCTGCTTAAGAAAGGTATTGTGCATAGCAGGCTGGGCCCTCTCATATTAATTGTCAATCAAGTCAATCTCTCAAAGGCAGGGCTTCAGGCCTCTTCCTGAGCTGAGGTTCCCTCTTCCTGGTGACTCAAGACTGTGTCAAATTGACAATTAAACTAACTAGCACATTTTCATTAAAAAGTAAAATAAAATGACAGTTATCTTTTTTTCTGAATTAAGCATCTTGGTAAGACCACATTTTGATATAAGAAATATTTGAAGTCAAATTGATATCTTTACAAAGACATCCTCATCTTAATACACAGCACAAACAAATATGTTATCTGATAGAGCAGTAGGCCTTTGCATTTAAGAATCATGAAATGTGATGCTTTTCCTTGGGGATCCTTGGGCATTCAAAGTAATGGCAGGGTTTTTCTAAGTAGGATACATGGGGTTGATGTCATAAAAGGAGATGGGATTTATCATAGAAATAGAAGTTATAATGTCAACAAGAAGGGGCCATGAACCAAGAAATGGAGGTGGCCTCTAGAAGTTAGAAAGTCAAGAAAAAGTTTCTCTTTGAGATCTTCCAGAAAGAATTTTTCTAGCTCCCTTGATGGACACCTATATGAGATCAAGAGGGTATGGACAGAAAACAAACATAATGAAAGCTTTTGATAATGGTTTCATAACCATTATTTTCCCTAATGAGTAACTGTACCACTTGTTATGTTTTTCTGCCTGACACACCCTTTTCTTTTTCATGACATCTGCTCCATTAGACACCATGGCTTTTGTGCAAACAACGTCCTGAGAGGATTGCTGTACTATTCTGCAGTCATGCTTAGACATGTCTAAACTCTAGTGACAGTGTCAGCACCCTTTCTCCCTTTCAATAATATTTTACCTTTGCATCAGACTTTCCTATTAAAGAGCGTAACCTGCAGACACAGGCACTCTTCATTCTCAGTGTGATGCTCTCAGAAAAGCAGATGAAAAGGGCAGTTTTCTCTCTATTTTGTGGACTCAGAACCTATATCTTATTTAAGTTCACATAGCTTATATGAAGTGGGCCAAATTAGACTTGTTTAATTTCAAATTCAATGTTTTTTCTATTCCGTAATATTCTTTAAAAGGAGGCAAAGACTAATTTATTTACACATGAGAAATTATCATGACAGTGAGTAACCAGATGACAATGAGTGCTTCCTATTTATTATGCAAGGGAGCAGGCCATTTGGCTTGGTGAACAGCAGGACTTCAATTGTTACTCATTTCAACAGCATAGTCACTATTTTTCCTTTTATGAAAAACAGTCTTTAAAATACAATATTCCCTGGTGTACATATAAGTGAAATTCAGCACTTTACCACTTTAAAAGAAAGTATCAAATCTAACACATGCCATGTTAAGGAACCAAACTGAAGACCCTTAGTCTATATTTTGTACAAAAACTAAGCACCAAGAATTCTCTAGTGGATATCAATGAATTCTAATAGGTTAGGTAACCAGATTATGTGTCCTGATATTCCCAGATGCACAGTGCAAACAGACTAAATAACATTGACAGTGTTGTCTTTTTTATTTGCTAGAGCTCTAGGGTTACAGGAAAATTTTGAAATGATTCCAAAGTTCCAAGTTCATGCAGTTTCTGTATTATTCTCCTAGTCATCATTTAATTTCTAATTTCAGAGCATACACAGAAAAAGCATGGCATTCATCATCTTTTTTCCCAATGATAATGCATATTAAACTCTTATTGTATTTTATTAATAGTTCAGAATCCTGAGATGTGGGCAAGGACAAAGATTTCAAGCAAATCTCATTGTATTACCGAATCAACATGATAAAGGGTGGAAGCATGGAAGAAGTATTGGCACACTGGAGTTATTCAATGGGTAAAATTTAGAAAGTATTATGTTTTTCACATTTACACAGACATGTATTAACTTATATTATTCCATCTTCAAAATAAAGCAATCTTCTTTAAAATTTACCTACTCTAATATGTTGTGTACTCCAGTGACATTTTCTTTTAAATAATACATTTTATTATTCATTTATTGTGTGTTTGTGTATCCATGTGTGTGCACATGCACACACATACCACAGTGTTAGTATGCAGGTCAGGGAACAACTTGGGGAAATTAAATGTCTCCTTCCACTGTATAGGACCTGGAGATGAATCTCAGGTCATCAGGCTTGATGGCAAGTGTCTTTACCTCTTGAGCCACCTCCCCAGTCCTAATGTCCTTTACTTGGAATATATTTTCTTGGCTATTTTCATATGATCTTTCTTAGTTCTGGTGATGGCTGGGAACTCTTCTGTGAACTGAGTTTCTCTGTCCTGCCTTGTTCCACAGCCACTTCAAAAAAATCACTCAAAGGTTTAATGAATTATAAATGCTCAGCTGGTAGCTCAGGCTTATTACTAACTAGCTCTTACACTGAAATTAACCTGTAATCCTTATCTATGTTTAGCCATGTGGCTTGGTATCTTTTCTTAGTATAACATTCTCATCTTACTTTCTCTGTGTCTGCTGGCGACTCCTCCTCTGTCCTTCTCCTTCCCATCATTCTGAGTTTGGCTTTCCTACCTAACTTCCTGCCCAGCTACTGGCCAATCAGCATTTTATTAAACCAATTCAAGTAACAAATCTTTACAGTGTACAAGAGGATTATTCCAAAGCACTCTTCTGCTTATTAATTGCTTGATTATCTTCATGCTGTCTTTCTTATTATTGGTGATGTCTGCAAATTCTTCCACTTATGGAACTTGGCCCTTTACTTACTACTTAGTCATTTTGTTAGGTGCTTTAAAAAGAATTATATCCCATCTACCCTGCACAGTTAGCTTTTCTGATAATCATATAGTTTATATCATAAAATATACTAATAGAAGCTTCAACTAGACTTATATAGAGACAGTGTTCTTTGCACATATGAAATTATATTCAACTTCAGTAAATATCATCTGTTTTATTCTTATGGCTCCATGATGAATTAGCTCTAATGACTGCCATTTTTTATTCAAATTAAAAAACCTATTCTTACAGAAATTACTTGAAGGGATTACTTAGCGAAGGTCGCATAACTAGTAGGTAATTTGAGTCAAAATTCGAACATAAGCAATAAAATTGGATTTTGCACATTCACACTGAATGTTCACTTTAAAGCTTTGGTCTTTAAAAATATACCATTGGCCCACTCTTTGGACACAAGAAACACTTGGGTGTGTAGATTCATACTACTTACAAGCCTGAAGAAATCAATCATTACTCAGCTTGAGATTGGTGTGCTTCCATTGCAAAGCATTGGCTATGTCCGTGAATAAAAATAGTGCAAACCGTGTGCACATTCTAGAAAATAAGACTTGCATCTAGCCATAGTAGAGACTGAATTATCTTTGGTGGGAAGAAAAGATACCATGCCTACCAGAAAATATTGAACTTAAGTGGTGATATAGACCCAGTATTATTAGAGGCAAATTTTTACTTCCCTCAATGTCTGAGAGTTCTATTAAAACAATGAAAATGGTTCACATGTCATTCAAAGCCCCTTGCAACCTGTGATTTTCTCTTGGTCATTGCTGCTGGTTTGTCATTATATGGGCTTGAGTAGAGACATGATACTCTGGAGCTATGTCTTCTTCCCAGAGAGTATTTGGCAATGTTTATCATTACTGGTGTGATGCCACTAGCAACAAGGGTAAGGGGTACTAGGTATACAGCTACACATATACTCAATAGCACATAGCACAGTCCCCTAATGATGAAAAAATATTCATTCCAAAATGTCAACAGTATGGTTATTGAGAAACTGTAGTAACTGAGAGTTTAATATCACTGCACATTGCAAATTGCTAATCTCTCATTGATGCCCCATCAATGATTAATAACCCTAATGTCTCATTCTGCTTAACTATTTGTAAGATGGTGCCAATGATGCTATATAATTTGATATTTCCATTTCCATTGCTAATGTGTATGGCTTGGTCATATAATGATCATTAATAATACAAGAACAGGGATGAACAGGTCCATGGCTGCCAATAGTATTTTTCCTCTTAATGGTAAAAATAAACAGTTAAAATCCCCTCTATACCTGCTGTTTTCCTAACTATTTTGTTTTGAAATGTGAATTCATGCTTAAAAACTATCAATGCTCAAACATTCTCTATTTGAAATTTGGTATTACAAGAAATCAAAATGGCTCTGATCTTAATGATAGCCCATTTTCTCTACAAAAATGAGAATCACAAGTATAAAATATCATTAAAACAAAATGACTCACACTTTTCAAAGTGCCTCTCCACTGTAAATTGGCAACTGAAGCTCCTCTGTGGCTGTAGAATGAAGTAAATTTTCCTGACATGAAACACATTTGCAGCAAGGCTTGCTGCCTGTGAAAGGCATCCTGATAAAATGAAAATGTCTTATTACTGTTCATAAAAACGAGCTCATAGTAGCCAGGAAAGCAAATGTTTGAAACATTGTCCAGGATGTTTAAAGAGGAAAAACATACTGAAGAAAAGCTGTCCTCAACCAGTGGACCAAATATGCTACCATGTGATTTAACTTTGAATCCCAATCGATACCACAAACATTTAGGAGACTTTTGGGCAACCTTCAGTTCTACAGCACCATTCCTCCACTCCACATGGATGCTTTCTATTCGGCACACTGGCAGTGAGCTCCTCTTTGTTTTTTGCTATGAATAACTAGAGTTAAAGCAAGTGATACATTCAGTTGTAAGTATGAAATGTCTGCATAGAATTCTACCAAGGAATCATAGTTTGAGGGTTTGGTTTTTGTTGTTTGTTTGTTTTTAAGGAAAATGGTAAAAAAAAAAAAAAAAAAAAAAAAAAAGAAAAGAAAAGAAAAAGAAAAAGAAATGGTAACAGACCTAAGAGCAATTGATGGGTGATGATGCTCTGCATGCTGTGAATGTGTTGCTCCCATTAGTTGATAAATAAAATGCTGATTAGCCAGTAGCCAGACAGGAAGTATAGGTGGGATAAATAGACAAGGAGAATTCTGGGAAGAGGAAGGCTGAGTCAGGAGTCCCCAACCAGACACAGAGGAAGCAAGATGTGAAGGCAGAACTGAGAAAAGGTACCAAGGCAAGTGGCTAAATATAGATAAGAATTATGGGTTAGTTTAAGTGTAAGAGCTAGTCAGTAATAAGCCTGAGCTAAAAGCTAAGCAGTTATAGTTAACATAAGCTTCTGAATGATTATTTTATAAGCAGCTGTGGATGGCAAGGCCAGATGGGGCTGGAGAACTCTTCTGACTACAGTAAAACTTGAAAGAGTACCAAAAATAATCTGTTGTCACAACAAACCTAGAAAAACAATAAAGGGGAAGATTCAAAGGCAAATGGAAGCCAAAGATCTTTAAGTGAAGAGAGAATAAGAGATAAATAAGAATAAAATCCTGGCCATTTTCTTTGCTAAGACAAAGCAACCTAGAGTTCAATAAAAGATCAACTATAGACCAAACCAAGGATTCAATTATTTGATATTGATTCCATCAGAGCTATCTTTAACAAAATTAGCCTGATTTTAAAAGTAGCTATATCTTACATCTTTCAGTGAAGTTATCATTAGTCTTCATTTAAATCCAATTAAAGGAAATGAAGGAGTTATCTTCAACCACTCTGCTACTCATTAATATAGCCAACAAATGCTAATGACCTCTTATGTAAGGGGCTCGGTTTTAAGAACAAAAGCTAACAGTTAGCATGGTGTGGATGCATAAGTATGCTCTTCTACAGCAAATGACTCTGAAATCTAGCATCTTAGACCAAATAGATGTTCAGAATGTATAAATTATAGGTATCAAGAATCAGAAGATTTTTATATGCTTCTAGTTCAGAGTCTCTTATAATACTGTAATCAATTAGTTATCAGTCAGAGCTATAGTTCTTGATACCACAGTAGTAGTTAGATGTTCATTTTTCTAAGGTGTTGGTCACTTGATGGCTTGAGTGCATCCTATGGAGTACTTGAGTGCATTGGTCATTTGATGGCTTGAGTGCATCCTGTGGAGTACTTGAGTGCATCCCTCAGAAGACTGCTGGCTTTACCTACAACAAGCTAACCAAATTAGGTAGGGTTATAGACTGACCATGTTGCTACATGTTGTAATTTCCATAGGAGCCCATTTGATACACAAGTCAGCCCTAGATGAATAAACTTGTGACTAACAGTAAACAAGAATCAGCAGGCAATTTTGGAGGTTGATTGCCTAAACAGCAAAGAGTTTATTGTTATTTGCGATGTATGGGTGTTTCAGGTAAACAGTAAGAAAAAAGTCCCATGCCATGGATACTCTATTCTAGAGGAAAAGACAGATAATCAACTGGTGTAAATACTATATACAAACATTTGACACAATTAAGAGAAAGCAGGAAAGAAAGTGAAAGTGGAAGGACTGAGATATTTGAGAAAACTCCCTCTTCAGTGGTATCTAAAACTGAGATCAAAGAAGCCATGAAAGTTTTAACCATTTCTAGCTCTCTGTAGAGGTACCAACAGCAAATACAAAGCCTTTGAGGGACACAAGTGTGCCCTGCCAGTATCACAGAAAGGAGACCAATATGGCCAGAGATTTGTGTAAACAGAAATCTGGAATAAAATAGAAGACCATCTGTAGTAGCCAGGCTAGCTCAGTTAAGGTCTCATGAGAGTCTAAGCAAAGAACTTTTTTTATTTAAAAAAAAAATATTCATTCTACATACCAAGCACAGAACCCCTTCTCATCCTCCTCTCGCTCTGCCCCCCCTTACTCTGTATCCCTCCTCCCGCCCCCCCCCTTATCCTCTATCCCCTCCTCCAAAAGGGTAAGTCCTCCCATGGGGGGGCAGTAAAGCCTGGTACATACAGTTGAGGCAGGACCAAACCCCTCCCCCCTGCCTCAAGGGTGAGCAAGGTGTCCTACCTTAGGTAAAGAGATCCAGAAAGTCAGCTCAAGCACCAGGGGTAGATCCTGGTCACACTGCCAGGGGCTCTTCAAACAGACCCAGCTACACATCTATCTCCCGTATGCAGACCAACAGCTGTGGAACCTGTATCCAAGCAAAGAACTTTAACTTCATGGGAAGTATGATGGGAAGAAAACAATTGGAAGTCATTTGTTTCAGAGAAGGGGAGAAGGAATGTCCTGGAATTTGTGGATAAGTAGTTGCTTCGATGGAAGAGCTTGTTTAGGAGGGTACCTGAGTGTGGGTTCTACTGCTAAGAGTCAGGAGTCTTAGCTTTCCTTTGGTACCACAGACAATGAGCTGTTGAGGGACTCCTAAATAGTGTTTACTAGAACTCAAGGACAGTCTTGCCTTTGGATGGTACCTGAGTTCAAAGAGTGACAGGAGACTATCTTTCTCCTTTTTGGGAGAGCTCAAGCAGGTAGACTTTGAGGATATGTTACAAATGGTATTTTTCTATTAAACCATTGTATGTGCATTCATTGTTTCAGTTTATAATTCACCATAAAATTCTCCCTTTTCCATACATTTTCCACTGTGTATTCTTTTTAGAAAACAAGAAAAAAATGTGTTCCATATCTGTATTTTAAAAAACAAATACTGTACAAATATATAGTATAAACACTGAAAATATTTGCTAGATGCATATAATGACTGACTGACTAAATGAATGTATGGATGCATAAGAGAACAGATTTTACCAAACAGTGGGCCATAATTAAGTGGAAATTTCGACCACAATGATATGACAGTCAAATCCATTTTTACAAAACATGAGAAACATTTACATTCAAGATGCCTACACTGCTTGTGCAAGCCCAAGGAGACCAGCTATGGATTTGGATCCGAGTATAGTCCCCGATCTGGTTATAAAATCTGGCTCTGTTGGTAAGCAGTTGACACTACTCGATCCTTGATGATATAAGCTTTTTAAATCTCGCCATCACTAGTAAAGGGAAATAGTACCCACGGTGCAAAAATTTACACTCATTTCTTGCTTCTGATGGTAGATGTGCTGCTCTCTTCTGCTTCTTCATGGTTCAGTGCTACAATTGTGTTTTAGCAGTGAACTTTGTAATTACTAACCCTCTACTGCTCCTCTGTTCCTTTACAGCAGCTCATCTTTTCCTCTTTAGCCTCTTCTCCCACATGACTGTTTTCTTATTGACATTTCCTTTCCTCTGCACTTGAAAATGTGAATTTTAAAATGTACCCATAATAAGATTCCTTTCCTCAAAGAAAGCTCAACTTGTCCGAGGAAAGGCATTTTGAAAACAATAGATGCGTAGTAGAAATGCACACAATGCCCTTGCAGGGCAGATGTGTTAAGTATCATTTATTTTAGATTTTAACCATCTCAGTGATAAAGGTCACTGAAGGGTGGCTGTGAAGACAATTAAGGTCATCGGAATTTACTAGGGATTATTAGCTCGCCTTAAAACAGCAGCAGACTTAATATTGAGCCAGGATTGCAGAGTGGCAAGAGCCATTTTTAATTATTAAAAGTAATTTCACATGTGGTTTAACAGTTATAATTGGAATTTTGAGTTATGCTTTCCTTGGTAACAACCCATTTCCTTTGTTTGGATAAACCTCAGGCATGGAGAGATGAAATATGATGTCCTTTAATATGTGATACTCAAGAAATTGCATTTCACCAGCAGGCAGGCATTCAGTATTTCTGCTGCTGAAATGGAATATTAGTAAAACACAATAGAGAGTAGGCCCCATCATTAATACATCTCCTACTCCAGCTTCTGTGGTTTTAATAAACAAAGGCTATTGGTAAAAGAATGTTTGCATGATGCTCCGAAGACTTCGCCAAAGCCTTGGGAAAGATTGTCAGAACTTGGCTATCATCTACCAGGAGACATTCATGCATTCACAGCAGAGGCAGGTTTGTGGATGCTGCCAGTTAATTTTAAGAAAAGAAGTAGTCTGATTATCCTTTGCTTTACATTATGAGTGAGTACATACTGGCAATGTGATCAGGATCGATTCCTGGTGCATGAGCTGGCTTTCTGGATCCAGTTACCTATGATCAGACATCTTGCTCACCCTTGAGGCACGGGGGAGGGGCTTGGTCCTGTCTCAACTGAATGTACCAGGCTTTGCTGTCCCCTCATGGGAGAACTTACCCTTGAGGGGATGAGGGGTGAGTCCGGGGGTGGGGGTGTTTAGGTGGGGTTGGGGGCAGCGGGAGGAAGGATGAAGGCGGATCTGTGGTTGGAATATAAAATGAATAAAAAATTCAAATAAAAAAAAAGAAAAGAAAGGAAGTAGTAAGTGTATCAGACTAAAGTACAAACTATAAATACCATTATCAGTCATAAGACCACCAGTGCACCTGTCCAGAAACAGTCTCTGCTTGCTGGGCTTAGGGAACTCCTGCTGAGGTTCCAGGCATAATTTAAATCTTTTTTTTTTCATCTGTCAAAGATTCATTAATGTACAATGAATTTAATTTTTCCTTCTCTAGGGCCTTGTGACTATCTGCTTTAGACTGAAGTGATGTTGTTACTTGCAAACTACTCATTCACACATTCAGCAAACATTCATAGAGCACTTACTATGCATTAGACACCTACTACACATTGGAAAACTTACAAGCATTTCAATGTTCATCCTTCAAGAACCCTAGGGGATGGATTCCCCCACTAAGTAGATATGTAAACTGGGGTATAGGAGGATAAAGATACTACTAAATTATGTAGATAGTAAGTAGGTATGTTGACATTTAAAGTTATACTGCCCTGATCCCCAAACATAAACTCTTAACTAATACGCTGTATTATAAGAGTTGTACTATATAATTTTAAATAACATTGCTTCATATATATATATATATATATATATATATGCTAATACAATAGGGAAGGTTCATGACACTACAGCATACAGTGATTCTCAAACTTCCTAATTCTGCAACCCTTTAATAAAGTTCCTCATGTTGGGGTGACCCCCAACTATAAAATTATTTTTGTTGCTGCTTCATAACTAATTTTGCTACTGTTATGAATCGTAATGAAGATATTTGTATTTTCTGATGGTCTTAGGTAACCCTGTAAAAGGATCATTTGACCACCCCAAAGGGGTCATGACCCGCACAGGTTGAGAACCACTGGCATAATACAATATTTAGCATGCTGGGTGGAGCTGGCTAATATTTCTTATAATAGCCAGTAACATCCCAGCTCTACCTTCATTGAGATCATGTTGGTAACTTAACATCAGCTCTGGTAGGAATATTTATTCACAGCGCAGTAAGTGCAAATGATATGATTCTGGCTCTATTTTTCCTGAAGAGTTAGCTGTTCAACATTCACCAACCCTACTGATTATTTTATAGTTCATTGTGTAACGGTCCATGTCTAATCATTTTCTTCTGGAGAGAAGGGACTGTACCTTTTCCCAAGCTTGGATGTAGAACAACACCTAGCACATAGTGGGTACTCGGTTTATTACTCTTGTATGAATGAGTGAATATTTTACCACCTCTTTCACAGCTTTTACAATGTTTACTTCCATTAGTCTCACAGTCTCGGTGTTTGTAATATCACTACAGTAGGTTGCCAAGGGATAAAACACATAAAGTCTGAAGTGCAGTTCCTTCCTTTCGGCTGGATTGCTTCGCAGAGAAGAAACGCACTGCATATCAAATACCTCACACTTATTTTCACCTGCAAAGCCTGGGACCGTGCAGGCTGCACAGAAGGCAAAAGTCTATGCCTGCTCAAAACAAAGCAACTGTAAATACAAATCCTTGCATGTAAAACTTCAAGCTATTTATGTAATCTGTCTACTTCTTTTGTTCCATTTCCTCCCATATTCTATCTAAACTGGTCTTTAAGGAGAAATCTTTAAGGAGAAAATTCAAGGTTCCTGTGAAAACCAGGATATATATTCCCAAATGTATATGAACACTATCTTTTTTAAAAGATGTTTTTAATGAAAATAGAATTATATTACTTCCTCAGCTCTTTCTTCTTTCCAGCCCCTCCCAGGCCCCCAAACCCTTTCCATGTGGGCCCCTCGAGTTGATAGCCTATTTTTCTTCAATTATTATTCTTATATACATATGCATATGTTCATGGTATGTGTATATACAACATTTATATAAATATAAATTGCTGAGTCCACTTTTTATTGTTTGTATGTATATTGTTTCAGGGCTGACCACTCTCCATTCCACAACTAATAAGAGGGCTTATCCCTGTCTAAACACTTAATTACTTCTCATAATGATGGTCTAGTCCATCAGCTTAATTGTTTGTAAGAATATTCCAGAAACCATTTTTACTACAGAGTACCATGACCTTAGAAATCTGAAGTGTTTAGTGACTATCTCTGCCCTGACAAAATATGAGATTCTTAGCTTGTTTTCTCTTCTGTGATATAGTTTGATATGCCTACTTTGGAGGGATCAATCACAACTTGGAAAGCACTTTGAATGATAGCTGACCTATAGTAATCATTCGGTATATGGCTTATTTTTCCACACTGCCTTCAAATTAATGTGTTTTGAGTGAATGAATGAAGGGATGGATGGATGGATGGATGAATTAGGGAAAATGAAGCTAAAATAAATGACGCCTAACCGTTTAAACATTCTACCCAGTGTGTTGTCTCACACCTATTACAATTCCAGCATTTAGGAGGCTTGGCAATGCCAATGGTGTGAGTTCCAGCGTACACTGGGCTACACAATGAGATACAAACCAATATGGGATATAGAGGGAGATTCTGTAGCAAATTATGAAAATAAACAAGAAAAATAAGCCAACCCTACTGTCTCTCAGAACGGTCTAGCAAATGTTTTCTGTGATATTATTAATATTATGTGTCTGTACTGTACATTTAACAGTCTACCCAGGGGCCTTGAGCCACATGCAACTACGGGGTCCTTCAGTGTGACTAGAGTGACTAAGGAACTAGATTTTGAATTTCATACAAATTCAATTCACTTAAATACAATGTGTGCATGTGGCTTGTGGCTACTGCATTAAAATGAGTTACGTGACCAGCTATAGGAATTATATTCTAAGCTCAGAATGAAAATTTCAAAAATCATTGTCTGCTTCGAGAAGGACAACAGGAAAATACAAACACATTTTCCCGAAGGAAAAAGCCTTCCTACTTTCCTTGTTGATCTCACCCCTAGAACTAGAACCCTGTATGAAATTTCATGGTTTGGAGATGCTCTGCACACAGCCATTACAGTGAGGCATTCAGGATCCCACCTCCCTGCTGGGATATACTTAAGGACCAAGGACTCTTGATAGACACCAGAGTCACTCACCAGGGTACAATGGGAGGAGTAAAGGGTTAGAAGGTCATGGCTGACTGCTTCTGTAATGTCCAAGCCCTTCACATGGTTCACGACTGGCAGTGGTTAAAGGTTAGGGCAATTATGCTCTGTTATCTACTAATAACGCAACCCAGCAGTCCCTCCAGCTTCATTTGTTGTTAAGTAGTCTATTATGAGGAAAGACATAAATTCATTTTAGATAGTATTCTGAGTAATGAGGGAAAAAGAAGCTATTCGTATTTAAAGTAGGTTGCAATTCAAAGACGCCAAGCTAAGAGTGGTTGTATGTAAGCACAAACACAAACTCAGGATGAAAGGCCCCTTAGAGGCCATCTAATTCTGCCCACTTACTTGACAGCTCCAAGGCTAAGAAGTGACTGACTGAGGGACATAAAGATGGCTGCATCATGAACATCCTGTCTTGTTTATCCTCCACACTGGCTCTGTTATCCTGCACAGGCAGCCGTGAACAGGAGAAACAAAGGAACAACAAAAGAATGAATCTCACATTTTATCTTGAAAGACTGCTGGAATGTCACTGTGGGCTAAGAACAGAGTTATATGCAAATGGATTGTACTGTGACACTTTGGAAGGAGAGCTGTTGTCATTTTTTGGATTTTCTCTAACCTCCCCCCTCCAACACACACACACACACACACACACACACACACACACACACACACAAACATTCCCTCCTCTCCAGGAACTCATACATTCCCATTTCCCCATAGGACATAACACCCTCTTGGAGTAAATTAGGCAGGTTGGAAAACAGCATTAACTCCCTCTGGTCCCCAGGGAATCTCTGGTAAATCCATGCTTCAGAACACCAATTTTCATCCTAGTGTGCAGCTTGATATACTGGGGAACAGGGACTTATGGGGTATGCTGGTGAGGTCAGGGACCACATTATTACAACTTCATTGCCAGTGAGATGAGATGCAGCCTGCTACATGTAAATCAAAGAGTTAGTGGTGGGGCATGTGGCTGCTCTGGCATTGTTACCTCAAGTTCATAACGGGACAGGCTAGTCTCTCATTCTTCAGATGCGCGGGCGTAGCAGCCACCAGGTTTTGCAAACCATCACTCTGTATTTCTAAAAAAAAAAAACAAAAACAAAAAAAAAAAAAACAACCCTGTGCCATATTACCTAGCCTGAAATCATGCAATCCTCAGGACTCATTTTATTCCTGCCATCTAATCTCCTAGAGGATTGAAAAAACATAGGTGAGCCTGGGTATCTCTGCAGTCATCATTTCTTCAACTTGTGCAATTTCCTGTTTTTGAGGGAGACACAACTGTGTGTTCTAAACATACATTCTGTCCCATATTGAAGTCACAAGGTTTTATCAGCCTCTTTCTGAAATGGAAAGATTTCAAAACTAAAGGCAAATTTAATACTATTCGGCACACATTCTATACACACGGATGTTACCTTTTTTTCTGATTCTCTCTCTCTCTGTCTCTCTCTCTGCCTCTCTCTCTGTCTCTCTCTATCTCTCTCTTTTTTTCTCTCTCTCTTTCAAACAAACCTGTAACCTACTAGAGAAAATGATATTATCAGGTTCCTACCTCAAATTGTTTTTAGAAAATAAAATGAGATTTTGCAGGCCTTTCAGAGGAACTACCTACACAGAAAACTAATGTCAAAGATGTGACTCACTCTGCATATACCTTCTGGAATCTTCTCCATTTTCCACATAGCTGCAGCCTGACATAGAGGATTTCTGAGAGGCCCGGCTTCTGAGCATTCGAGTTCATTAAGCATGCATCTCATTTTGGCAGGAAGCCACTCTCTTTAAGCAAAATCCAGTCACAGATAAACGGAAGGCAATCATCTTCTTGCTAATAAATGCAGGCTGTGGAGATGGGGCTGCCAATCTTAGAGGATGGGGTGGAGGGAGGGAGTGTGTATTGTATTCTTATGATTCCTGCACAATACAATATAGCTGAATCAAGAAGCCCTGTGCTGACTCTAAGAGGTGAGACCACAGCTGTGCATTCACACAGGAATGATTCCATGTGTTTGGCTTGGGTTATGCATAGTTCCTGGGAGCGTGGACCATCCAACAAATTGCATAAACTGGTTCTCTGAAATTCCTATGACTTATTTGGGAAAATAAATGAAGCCAAACTGTGCTACAAACTGGGACACTGGGCATGAATAAGTTCAGCAATAGGGAGGGGCTAAGTAATATCATTGAGGTCTACCAATAGAGTGAAAAAGTTAGCTGAGAAACCCATACTTCAGATAATAACCAATGATAAAAAGCTAGAGGAAAGTGGTTGGCCCATGACAGAATCACAAGTAAGTGTTCACTCGCTAGAGCCAGTATATAGCACAAAGGAATGAGGCAAGAGGCTGTCCTCTCATTGGGCCTAATGAAGTCGACTGTCAAGAACATCTAGACATCAGCTATTTTTGGTAGATTGTGACAAATTCTCTGTGTTAGAAATTTATTCAAGAGTCCTAATAGGCAGTGCAAGCCAAACAAAACATGGCTTTTGCTCCAACACAATCAGCTGCCCACCAGTTGGTACTTTTGGTCTACGCAATTACATTTATCAGCTAATGGTTCAAATCTCTGCTTTATTCTGCCTACCTAGACATAAGAGTCAGTTTCCTTTCCTCTTGCCAAGGATGTGTTTCTCTTTTTGGGTATAAAAATTGGATACTCAGTTACAATGCTGTAATCATGATGCAGTCCAGAATCCAGAAGGCAAGAACTGAACGATGCCTTGGAAAGAATGCTTTTAGCAAGTAGGAGATAGATAATCAGATGGACAGACAGACTAATAATAGATAGATAGGTTTCTTTCTGGGAACAAAATACCTATCAAAAGCAACTCAAGAAAGGGTTTATTTGGGCTCAGGGTTTAAAAAGGAACACATCTCATTGCCATGGAGAAGGTATGGTGGCAGGAACATGAGGCAGCTGGTCACATTGCACCTGTAGTCAGGAAACAGAAGGAGAGACTGGTGCTTCGTGTAGGACCCCAAGCAGTAGGATACTCTCATTCACATTCAGTGTGGGTTTTTCTGCTTCTTCAGCTAAACTGGTGTAGAAACACCCTCCCAGAAACACCCTGCAATTTTTCCTGGTGATAAACCCAGTAAATTTGACAATGCAAATGAACCATCCCATGAGGGCAACCCATGAAAGCAATCCAAGAGTAAGAAAAATAATAGAGTAAAAAAAACTAACAACCATCTTCAACTCCAGTTCTAGAAGATCTTACACCCTATTTTAGCCTCCTTGAGCACTGTGTGTACATGATGCACAGATACATATCCAGGCAAAACACTCATATACATAAAATAAAAATGAATAAATCCTTTAAAATTAGTAGGTGAAAATAATAAAGGTCTGTTCCTATCTGTCTAATATTTTGCACATTTGTTTCAGTGGCCAGTTCTCTACACAAACCTCACTCCCTTCACTATTCAGGACTTATACCTCAGCCATTCTTGGGCACCCCACAGTTGCTGGCATGTCTGCCTAACAAATGGCTATCTGGGTGTTTACATCTCTGCTTATATCCTAGAGAGGCTAATCTTTGGGATTTTCATAGCCCTCAGGGGTGAGAGAAGGGTAAGCCTACTGATGAAATTCCTTCTTTGCTAATGGGTGATAAAGTAAAATCCAATCCCTAGGGCCTACGACAGAGGAACCCTCTGGTCCTACTTTATGTGGATCATATATCTTAATAGATTTTCAAGCAATTTAGAAGACAAGACAAAGCAGCTGGTAAGGGCCAATTTACAAGGCCCTTGTTCCCAAGCCGCATACCCCCTGCCCCCACCACAGTTACAAAAGCCCAACTGAGAGAAAGAAGCCTTGTTTAAACACGAGGAAGCTCACAAATCTCAGAAATCCCACTTTACACAACACAGATATGTCGTATAAATGTTTTAGGATTATTTATTTTACAGTAGATTGCATCTGGTGTTTATTGTTTCTTCTTAGCTATTTCAAAATGACCACTCTGAGTCAAGTAGGCATTAGCTACTGTCTGTTGCCTGGTAAAAGGCAGAGAAACAAAACTGCTGATTATTTGAATGAATAAGCTACCCCTTTCATATTATTCTTGGTTCCATGGCAATGGTTTCTCCCACTTTGGAGGTAAGAAATTGATAACTAATCCTTTGCATGATAACACTTTATCTCAGCAATTTCACCTTATGTAAATCTGAAGCAAGCTGTGTTTTGAGGGGAACCCATGGGGTTCGACTGCAAAAATCATGACAGGGTAATTCTCAGTGGGAGGAAAAATGAGTCCTGCCCTTCAAGGTGCCTTCTGCTCTGGAATACATTCAGGGAAATAAATTTGCATCACTGTGTTACTCTTGCTCATTACAAATTAGAGTAAACAATTACTGCATTAAGCACTCTCTGAGAGGCTCCAAAGGCCACTGGTGCTTACTGCTGATTTTCATAAATGATCTTCAAGGAGCTCCCCTGGGGATGGAAGATCAGGGAGGTCCAGGGAGAGGTTAGCAAGGGCTGCATCTCATTACCATGGTGATGAGATGCAACATGCAGTCTGGATATAGAACCAGTTGCCATGATTTGGTGCTATGGTTTTCTGGCTTTCTGGGGGAGTGTCAAATCTAATTGACTACAGGTTCCCTGGGCACTTTGTGCTTTGGGTGAGCTCTTGAAGCAGAAGACTGGCTCCAACCTGGAGGAAACCTGTGATCTTAGACTGAGTTGACATAAGACAGAAATCACCTGTTCTTCATAGGGTTGTTGTGGGGCTCTATAGATGTTAAAGTATTTCAATTAGTGCCTGCTCCTGATTCTTGAGTCAGCCCTCATTGTAGAGAAAATCACTTAATTCATTTACTTAATTTTATGAAGTCTTCTTTCCTATTAAGGAATAAATTCATGAAATACAGGAACAACTTTGTTTATTCTCCTCTGCATTAGAATATTCAGGACACCTTGCAAGGAGCCAAGAACATAGTAGGAACTCAGCTGATATTTTGTGAATTGATATGTAAATAAATGGAGACTGTTCACTTGAAAAATGGAACTCAATGTCCAATTTATTCATAGAGCTTTAAGTCTAAGAAGAGACTCGACCCTGAAAATGCCAGTATTCCCTTCTTTGTAGTCTACCAGGCTGTACAGTTAGAGACAAGACAAAATGAAGGAACACCACTGCTCTGAGCCTCTGAAGATGTGGGTGATTCTGGAGAAAGCAAACCTACTGACTCAAAAGAGAAGAGGGGATTTTCAGAGAAGTCACAGCCTGCCTGTGTGTCTGTCCTTCATGCTCTCCTGAGCATGATTGATAAGGCCTGTCTACCATTCTCCAGGGTCATGGAGTCAGAGTGAAAAGAAACTGTGGAATTTGAATCCTCTTATTCAAAGAAACCATAACATCAATGATTTTTCTTACTGCTTTGTGGCCACAGCACCAGCTTACAGCAGACCAGTATACCTGCATGGGGAGGTAAAGGAATGGATTTTTTCAAATACTAGCTGTTAGGAAGAGTAGGGTGTAGGCTAGTTAGGAGAATTATCAAATCACAGCCTAATATGGGAGAAGCAAACCTCCAAATCCGAGAAAGAGCTTTGCTAATAAAGACAACCATTATGTATGTGAGGACAGAAGTTCTTAAGGGAGATACAGACCCTTCCAACCTTCCATTAACAGCATCTCAGGAAAAGTATAGCTTCGTACCACAGATAACATGATGGTGTCTTAAAGGAAGAGGGTGTTTTCAATTCCACAGAACAGAGAAAGCCTCTGATTCTTAAAGGATTTCGAGGCAAACTCCACACTCCTTGGCCTATCCATGAGGTAGAAGTCAGGGGCACTGATAAAAAGTTTAAATTCCCAGTTCTCTGGAGCTCTTAGCTCTCTCAGTTGCAAGGAGGGCGGCGGCGGCAGGGGGTGGGGGTGGGGTGGGCGGAGGCTGCAAGGCCTCAGTATGCTTTATCAACACTGTTCCAAAACTGGGCGGTGGTGGCACACGCCTTTAATCCCAGCACTCGGGAGGCAGAGCCAGGCGGATCTCTGTGAGTTCGAGGCCGGCCTGGGCTACCAAGTGAGTTCCAGGAAAGGCGCAAAGCTACACAGAGAAACCCTGTCTCGGAAAAAACAAACAAACAAACAAAAAAAAAAAAAAAAAAAAAAAAACACTGTTCCAGGGAGAGCTCCAGGGAGGCATGACCTGATTTGAGAATGAAGAGAGGAGGTTGGAGGGAGAGAGAGGAGGAAGAGAGAGAGGGAGTGAGTGAGAGAAAGAGAGAGAGAGAGAAGCTAAGGGTATATGGTGGGCCTTGGAAAGATATCTTGCTGTATTGGTAAGCATCCATGCCTTGTCTTTTAGAGTTCCACCTGCTTCTGAGTTAAAGGCAAGCTTGTATTTTGTGAATGTGAGTGAAAAGTGTACCACAATTCCTCAGGTTCCCAAGTGAGTTACCATACTTCAACCTTAAGTAGGACATTTGGACTCTTGCAAGAACAATTGAACCTTTAAATGAATGTACTTTTTGAAGCATATGGTTGTCTAGGATCATTCTTAGGCAAATAAATACCTGTCTTCATGCCAGTATTACATAAAACAAATTGAGGGGAGGGGGCTCTATTTAAATATTGCCCTCAGAACAGACAGGGTGTTATCAGGTATGCTTTGGGGAAACCTTTCTTTTTATCATTTCCATGGTTTGTGCAACCAATGTTATTTACTGAGTATTTGCTTTGAGTACCTTATGCTTAAGCTTGCCATTCAAGGGCATCAAGTATCTGGCCACTGATTACTATTTTACCATCAATCACTTATAGAATCCTACTGTCAGTGAGTAGGAGCTATTTTATTTCATATCCCTTCTTGTTTGACTGATGAAAGAAGTAGACATAGAACAAGTCATATCCAAATATCACTTTGCCAAAATATCTGCTGATTCCACTTCTCACTAGTATGTGTGCTAGTCCTTTTCTCCAATGGCTGTATTGTCTTTTGTGACTCAAGTGTCTTTGAAGGTGGAATTGAATTATGAATCCTAATATGGAGAAATCATTCTGAATGGTCTACTGTGGGATGTCTTTCTGTACACTGTGAATATGTGTTGCTCTGATTGGTTGATACATAAAGCTGCATTGGCCTATGACAGGTTAGGATAAGGGTAGGTGGTACATTCAAACTGAAGATGAGAGGAAGAAGGGTGGAGTGGAGGAAATGCCAGCCTGCCACCGAAAGAGCAACAAGATGCCAGCAGACCTGTAATGCCATGGCCATGTGGCCACATATAGATGAATAGTAATGGGTTGAGTTAAATTGTAAGAGCTAGCTAACAAGAAGCCTGACCCATAGGCCATACAGTTTATCAATAATATAAGCCTCTGTGTGTTTACTTGATACCAAGCAGCTGCGGGACCAGGCAGGAGACAGGAAAACTTCTGACTACAATGGTCTGATATCATCATCCTCAAAAGTGAAAGAGAAAGAGCAGAGAGTAAGAGCTGGGGCAGATGTGACATAAGTTATGACATCCCTGGCTTTGAAGATGGCAGAGACAGAAAACTAAGACACACAGTCAGGGCTGACAAATTAGAAAAGGCAAGGAATAGCTAGAAGAAGCACAACTCAAATGAAATACTGGAATTTTATCCTTAGAAACTAATTTCAGGTCTCTGTCCTCCCCAAAGGTAAGGTGATGTATTGTCCCACAGTGTACAATAATTCACATGAACAGCAGAATCATGATATCCACAGAATATTTTGCTCCCACATTTTCACTTCCATATAACTGCATTTTCTTTTGTTTCAAGATAGCATCTTACAATATATCTCAGGTTGGTATGGAACTCATGAGTCTCATGACTCTGACTCCTAGGCACTGGAATTAGTGGTGCATATATTATTAGTATATGCTGTTATACACAATTGCATATATCTTTCTTTTCTTTTTTTTTTTTTTTTGAGACAGGATTTTTCTGTGTAGCCTTGGCTATTCTGGAACTCCCTCTATAGATAAGGCTGGACTTGAGCTAAGAGATCTGCCTGCCTCTTCTTCCTAAGTGCTGTGATTAAAGTTATATATAAACTACCACCTGGTCACAATTGCATATTTTTATAGTAGTTAAAAATACCTAGCTTGTATGAAAGATGTTCAAGTGACTGACCTGTGCTAAGTGTCTGCCTTGTTTTATCTGACACTCAAAAGAACCCTATGGCATTTTTGTTTGTTTTGTTTTTGTTTTTTGTTTTTTGAGACAGCATTTCTCTGTGCAGCTTTGACACCTTTCCTGGAACTCACTCTGTAGCCCAGGCTTGTAGCTAGAGTTTTCCTGCCTGGCCCACAGTCAGGACAAATCTCTCTCACCTGCCAGTCCCCCAGCCGCTCAGACCCAACCAGGTAAACACAGAGACTTACATTGCTTACAAACTGTATGGCCGTGGCAGGCTTCTTGCTAACTGTTCTTATATCTTAAATTAATTCATTTCTATAGATCTATACCTTGCCATGTGGCTCGTGGCTTACCAGCATCTTCACATGCTGCTTGTCATAGTGGTGACTGGCAGTGTCTCCCTGACTCAGCCTTCCACTTCCCAGAATTCTCCTCTCTCCTTGTCCTGCCTATACTTCTTGCCTGGCCACTGGCCAATCAGTGATTTATACAGAACGATATCCACAGCACAGGCTGGCCTCAAACTCACAGAGATCCACCTGCCTCTGCCTCCCAAGTGCTGGGATTAAAGGCATATGCCACCACCACCCAGCCTCTATGGCACTTGATTGGACAGCAATAGTCTCTGGTGTTCATTACATGATATTAGCACCTAGACTATGTGGGAGATCAACTGCTCTATATCTAAGCTCTAATTTGGGGTGAGACAGCTTTTATTTGCTTTATTTTCCTCATATAAAAAATATTAATAATATTTCGCACTTACTTTGAGGGGCCATAGTAACAAATAGTTCATTGATTAAAATAAAGAATTAAAATTTAGCCAGACATTGTAGTGCACACCTTTAATTTCAGCACTTGGGAGGCAGAGGAAGGGGATTTCTGATGTTTCAAGCCAGCCTGGTCTACAGAGCCAGTTTCAGGATAGCCAGAGCTATACAGGGAAACCCTATCTCAAAATAAATAAATAAATAAATAAAGAAAGAAAGAAAGAAAGAAAGAAAGAAAGAAAGAAAGAAAGTTAAAATTCATGTCTGGCATATAAGAACCATTATATTATGGTGATATTTCATTTGTACTGAAATGTGATTTTATTTGTATGTTAATAAATAAAGTTGCCTGGGGGTCAGAGCTAATAGCAAGCCATAGCAGAAGCCAGGCAGTGGTAGCACACACCTTTAATTCTGATCATATGACAAGCATTTCTCTGTGTGTTCAAGGATATAGCCAGCATGGAGACACATGCCTTTAATCTCAATACCAACCATAGAAGACCTGGAGGTCTGTATAGACAGGCAGTGATGAGGAGGTCATGTGGTTGGGTTTACAACCAATGAGAAGGTAGAACAGAAAGTCAATAAAAAGACAGATACACAGGAAGTAGGTCTCTTTTCTGAGGGGAAGGACGACAGTGGCAGCGAAGGATAAGAAAGGTTTTTTAGTATCAGCTCTTAGCTAATGCTCTGACCTCTTGGGCTTTTAACTCTGCATTTGGCTCTCTGTTTCTTATTTAGTAAGATTGTTACATCTACATTCTATAACAGACATTGTTTCTCCATTATACAGGTGATTAAACTGAAGTCTGGAATGCTTGCTGCACTAACCTTTCAACAGGAACGGGAATGAAATTAGGCTCATAAGTCAATTTCAATTTATAAGAGCAATACAGGTTTCTTCAATTAATGCATTAATGAATCCATAATGTCAGAAATGGAACCTACAATAATACAAAAGAAAGTAGGAGGCATCGAGATTTCTGCATGTCCTGAGACTTAATTTAAAAGGGAAATGCATTTTAACAGAAAAGAGAGGGACAGCCACTGGTATGACTCCATAGATAAGCAGACAGTGGCCAAATCACATCAGAAATGGCATGTGGCAGTGCCAGGAGGTTTCAGGCTAGGAAGATGATTGATATGGAAAGATTTACACATATTAAAATAATTCTTCATGGAAAGGAAAAAACATAGAGAAAAAGCAAACAGAAGTACAGATTACATTATCCATGAGGACATGTGTTTCATTGTTAAGTGTTTCTTCATAGCAGAGGTTGTGGAATCAAAATGCATCAAGTTGTGCACTCCCAATTGCATGATCAAGTTTACCGGATGCAGGTTGGAAAGCTTGCATAACCAGTTTGCAAGTGATGCTGCCAGTCTGGAGCCTGAGCTTAGAGACCCACTGATCTATTGCAATTATTTCCTCACTGCTTCCGTCCAAGATTACTTCCGAAAGACTCACAAAGGGAATTTAATTGTCTCAATCTACCATTTCAGAGAATTGAAAGGGAAATCTTGTCTGAGTATTTGTAACAGCATGAAGCCCATTAAAAGTACAAGATTCTGAGAGAGGAAATCGGCTTTATTCAAGAAAGCTTTTTAAAGCTTGGGGACACCAAGGAAATGACTCCGAGGCAGCATCAATGTCAGACACTCAGTTTTCAATAGAGAGAAAAACAAGAACATTGTGTCCTATGCAGAGCACCCCTGACTCAACTGGATCTCATAAACCAGATTCTTAAGATCACATCCTTCATTTTGCCCATAAATGAGTGAGATTTTAGTGACAGTTTTTTACAGACGGTTTTGGTAGGCTTTTTGTATTAATATCTCAGTGAAAAAAAGAAAGGAGGTCCAGAACTATGTATGAAACATATGACATTAATAAATCACAGAGGTATTTCCAGCACGTGTGAACTCAAGCTTCTCTCCTGTCCATTGGGTTAGTTAGCAATCTAAGCATCATCATCCAATATAATTATAGAACAAAAACAGAATGGGGAATGGGATGAACAATTCTACAGTCTTCATTTTAAAATTTCTCAACAACTAAGTAATACCATTAGGCTCACATTTAGAAGTGAAGGAAATGGATGGATTAAGGACTAATTTAAGATGATGAAATACTAAAATACTTATGCTTAAGAAGAAAAAGAATTTTATTTCTGAGCAAAACTAAGATATGACAGCCTGACAAATGAGTGGGGGAAGTGGATATATGGAGCTGTCCAAATTTGTCATCTTTAAAACTAATCACTCTTAAAACTGCAGAAGGAATATATTTGAGGATGAGGATGATGAGGCAGTATGGCACAACCACATAAATATAAATGGTATCCAAAGGCTCCCAATTATGAGTAACTCTCCTGGCAGTGTTCACTGTTTGGAAGGAAACTATTTTAAAAGCTGATAACAAATGGGCATGGTGGCTCACATCTACAATCCCAACACTGAAGAGACTGTGGCATGAGGGTCATGGCTAGTTTGAGGACAATCTGGGCTTCAGAGTGAGATTCTGTTTAAGACAGAGATACACATACAGACATACACACACACACACACACACACACACACACACACACACACACACATACACAGAATGCAAAGCAGTATATTTCCCAATGATGTTTTAGCTAATTTTCTGAATTAATATCTTGAGGTAAAAAGGGGTTCACAGAACTGTATGCAAAACAGTCATTCAAGGTTTATTGAGAAATATCAATTCTCCACATGTATCTTGGTTAGGGTTTCTATTGTTGTCAAGAGACACCATGGCCATGGCAGCTCTTATAAAGGAAAAGATTTAATTCATGCTGGGTTACAGTTTCAGAGGTTTAGTCCATTATCTTCATGCAGGCAGACATTCTACATCTTAATCTACAACAGAAAGTGAAATGTGTGTCACACTGGGCACAGCTTGAGCATAGGAGATCTCAAGGCCCATCCCCACAGTGATACACTTCCTCCAACAAGGTCACACCTACTTCAACAGGGCCATATCTCCAAATATGCTATTCCCTGGGGTGGGAAGTGGTATTTTCTTTCAAACCATCACATTCTACCCCCTGGCCCCCATAGACATGTAGCCACATCATAATGCAAAAAATGTATTCAATCCTACTTCAAAAGTCCCCATAGTCTATAACAGTCTCAAACTTATTTAAAAGTCTAAAGTTCAAAGTCTCTTACGAGATTCGTGCAATCTCTTAACTATAATTCCTGTAAAATAAAAATTAAAAAGCAGATCACCTATTTCCAACATATAATATACATTACTATTCCAAAACATAGGTAAGAGAGCATAGCAAGGAAATACTGGACCAAAGCAAGACCAAAAACCAGCTAGACAAAGCACAAACTCTGCATTTCCATATCTAATGTCAAAACGTTCTTCAGATCTCTAACTCCATACAGCTTTGTTTACTATAAAATACTTCTTTCTGTTGGGCTGATTCTATTCCCTGTTAGCAGCTCTCCTTGGCAGGTATCCCATTGCTCTGACATCTCCAACATATTGGGATCTCCAAGGCAATCCAGGCTTTACCTTCACAGCTTCATGTACTAGCTTCTCAAGGCCTCCATTCAGGGACACCCCTGTCACACACTTGTCCTTAGTGGCTTTCCTTAGTCACAGAGGAAGATTCCATAACCCCTTTCTTCTACTCTTGACCCTGACGCCATAACCATGTGGCCGAAGCTGCCAAGTTCTGCTGTTTCCTGGGGCTGGAACATGGCCCCTCATTAGATTATGTCTTCACCAACTTTCTGCTTTCAATGGTTACCTTCATTGCCTAAGCTTGGTTGTCCTGGAACTTGCTCTATAGAACAGACTAGCCTCAAACACAGATATCTGCCTACTTCTGTCTGCAGAATGCTGGGATTAAAGGTATGCAACACAATGCTTGGCTCTGAGTTTTTCTTTTCATAAATTGAAAGTTTAGCTGAGTGGGATCTTGCCCTGAAGTCACTACCCCCTAAATTCCATTTCTTAATCTGTTTATCTCCTTGAACACATAACTTAACTCCATTTCACTTCCCGATGCTCCTTTTATCCTCAAATTAAACATTTTGTATTTTTCCTTTATCAGCTTGCTCTTTTTCATTATAAATATTTACTAGAGTTACCATTAATAACCACATGACAGCATCTGTACTATACTAGGCTGTTTTGAGATTTTCCCTGCCAACAGAATTAATCCAAAACTGTTCACTCTAGCCTCAGGCAGATCTTTCAGACAAGGGCAAATAGCAGCCACATTCTTCACCAAAATATCACAATAATGATCTCTAGGCAACATACTAAAATTCTTCTCCTGTGAAACATCTTGAGCCAGGCCAATACAGTTCAACCCATTCTCAGCACCACTGTTTTCCATGCACCTACTAGTAGGGCCCATTAAGCCCTGCTTAAAGTGTTCAACCACTTTTCTAATCCAAACTTCTGAAGTCCACAGTCCTCCAAAGAAAAGCATGGTCTAGCCTATTGCAGTAATACTCCAGTACCACAGTAATCCCTGGTACCAACTTCTGTCTTAGTGTTTCTATTGCTCTGAAGAGACACCATGGTGATAGCAACTCTTATAAAGGAAAACATTTAATTCAGACTGGTTTACAGCTTCAGAGGCTTAGTCCATTATCTTTATGGTGGCCTGGTACTGACTTTCTTCCATACCTAAGGATATGGTAAGCTCTCTAGGAGGTATAAAGTAACATCTGTACATTTTCATATAAATAAGAAAACAAGCTATACACAGCAAACTAAGAAAAAGCAGGTTCTCAACAGAAAAATTTCATGTGTAGTTTTAGAAAAACAATTTCCTGTGATCACTACTCTCCTGGAAAATTCTTTTTTAGTTCTTTGAGAATTCTGTACAATATAGCTTGATCATATTCACCTTTCCCCCAACTTCACCTAAATCCACCTATTTTTCCCTATTCATTCAATTCTGTGTCCTCTTTAAAAAAATAAAACTAAAGTCTAATGTGTGCTGCACTGGAGTGTGGTCACCCTACCAGAGGTCATATCCTTAAAGAAAACTGACATTCCCTTTTCTAGCAGCTCTTTATTACCAAGAGCTCCTTGGGTAGTGATGAGACTTCAGGACCACTTTCCTCTCCCTGCTGGGATTTTATCTGTCTTGACCTTGCATGGGTTTTGTGCATACTGAAAAAGCTAAAAAATGGAGCTAGTACATGATCCAGCTATACCACTCTTGGGTATACGCTCAAAGGACTCTATATCCTACTGTAAAGATACCTGCTCATCCATGTTTATTGCTGCTATATTCACAATAGCCAGGAAATGGAATCAGCCTAGATGTCTCTCAACTGATTAACAGATAGTCAAAAAAATGTTGTATATTTATACCCTGCCAAATTCTTAAGAAGAATATAAAAACAGTTGTTATTTGGTTTATACCTTGAAAAAAATATAACCAAGAATGAATCATGGATTCAGTTTAATTCTGAGCTACTTTGTTCAGCTATGAGCTACTGTCCATTTATTGAGAAATACCAGTTACCCATGTGTAGAGGAATACAAGATGACATTACCAAATACAACTTCTCCAACTTTACAGAAAACAGATTTATTTCCAGGCTCAGAATAATCCAAACCCAGCTGAGGAATCCAAATATGCTCATATCAAGATATGCATATGTTGGATCTGCCCATGTGTAGAATCATCTTTGTATTCCTCACAGCATATTGTACATAAGGCTTCTGTCTTTGGAAGAGTTAGCATCATATTATTAGTTAAGCCTTTTCTTATAAATGACAGTCTTCTAAATGTTTTAAAATTTCAGTGTATTATATCTACATAATAACAAAACAGGCATTATTTATATATTTGTATTATTATTATATGTCCAGTCCATGGCTGGAAAAACTAAGGCACAAAGAGGTGAATTAATTTTGTTCAAGGCAAAGAGGTTGGCATATGGGAAACAGAATTCTTTATTATGAAACTGCAGACAGCTCTCTATGTCCCTGTTTAGAAATAGAAGTATGGGTTGGGGATTTAGCTCAGTGGTAGAGCACTTGCCTAGCAAGTGCAAGGCCCTGGGTTCTATCCTCAGCTCAAAAAAAAAAAAAAAAAAAAAAAAAAAAGAAATAGAAGTACACCTCCCCTTATGGATTTTTGAAGATTAGTAAGTTAGTCTTTGGATTAGAGCATGGCCTTTGTAATTGATAAAAATGTGTTGGTTACAAGTCATAATACCAAATAAACTCTTAAAAATGCATTTTCAGTGTGATGCTTTGATGTATCCAACAGTGAATTAAAACACTTTTTAAAAGCAATTCAATGACATTTAGTAGTCTATCACTCTCAGGAAAATGAAGAGTCTCCCAGTTCTTAGTAGTCATTTTCGTAATTACCTGTTGAAAATGCTGTATATGGATCACACTGAGTAATACACACACACACACACACACACACACACACACACACACACACAAAGGCGTTAATGCTGGAAGCATTTTAAACATATTCTTCCTACTCCATTTGCAGTCTAGACTTTTGAGATCCAAGCTTGAAAACAATATCTGAGATTGTCAAATGGACTTTGGAATGAGCTCCTCCAGGGATGGCAGGTTGCAAGCTGAAGCAAAAGCAATTAGTTACCCATCATGTGGTTATTGATCTTTCTGTCTTTTTTGTTATCAGGACTTTAAAGGCAAGATAAAAGGAGCCACTTCAATACATCACAATTTGGAATAAATATAAATAACATTTGGAACATAAGGGCAGTATTTTTTTCTCATGAGATACAGATAGTAAATAGCTGTGACCCCAGCAAAGGGGAAGTTAATTGTCAAGTTCAGATGACACCTTTCAATGGGAAGCAATAGAAAAGACCATAGAAGAATGGATGCCACTTGGCACAATTGAGTCAATTAGAAATAACAATAAATGCTCTCCCTCTGTCACTCAATTGTATGCAGCCTTTTAACTGCTGTTTTCTACTAAGGTTTGATAACAAAATGTTTAGTCAAATGGCTGCATCTTGTGCATGTAGGGATATGGATTTGCACACATCAGACATATAGAAATGCCTAACAAGAGGAAAAAAATTCCTTAAAAACATAATAGTGTGGCTGGAGCGATGGCTCATCAGTTAAGAATGTATACTGTTCATGTAGAGGACCCCAGTTTGGTTCCTAGCTCCCATGTTAGACATCTCAGAACTGCCTGTAAATCCAGAATCAGGGAAATACAATGTCTTTAGTCTTCATGGGCACCTATGGACACCCACAGACAGACACATACACTTAAATAAAAGTGATGAAAATACATACTCAAAAGGAAAAAGCATAATAATCTGTATTTCTAACCTCATGTGAAGTCTCAATCTTTAAGTTAAATATATTCTGAAAGAGTGTATAATTAGAAACATGAGGTTTTTTTTTTCCATTCTTTTACCACATATAACAAAGTTTACATATAACATACCTTACCACTACGGTCCATGCTTGCTTTGTAAATAAAACTGTATTAGAATCCAGTCTCTCTTACTCATTTATATATGGACAGTGGTTGAAGAATCATAGGGCTAGCAAATATAAAACACTTACTGTCTAGCCTCATTTTCCTAACCATTGTCTTTCAAATGGAACTATCAGAAATAGACTAAAAAGGGTTTTTCTAAATTAAAACTACCACAACCCCAGTAATGGCACTACCATACATTCTAAAGCACAAACTGGCAATTGAGGACTCATCTTGAGTTTGTTTCTTCTTTTTCCTCTCAATATTTCTTTCATCAACATATCCTGTCTTTGCTCCTTTCTCTATTTTCAGTTTGACCATCTCAATTCACTACTGTAATCCTACTGCAAGTCAGCACCATATCTCAGCGGGACCATGGATAGAATATGGTAGGGGATGAAGGACGGTGAGTTTCCAAACTTATGTGGGGGGAGCCTTTGGGAGGCAATTAGTAATGAACATAGAGCCCTCATGGGTGTGACTGTAACACATAAAAACAGACATACAAGAGAGATGAATTCTCTCTCTCTCTCTCTCCCTTTCCCTCTCCCTCTCCCTCTCCCTCTCCCTCCCTCTCCCTCTCCCTCTCCCTCTCTCTCTCTCTCTCTCTCTCTCTCTCTCTCTCTCTCTCTCTCTCTCTCTCTCTTTCTCCTTTTGCGCAAATAGAACACTTACCAGAACCCACTCATACTGACACTTAATACCAAAGTTTTAGTCTCTAGAACAGTGAGAAGAAAATTTTTATCTTTTAGCCACTCACTCTCTAGCATACTGTTATAGCAGCATGGACTGAAAAAATGAATGGGCAGCTCAACTAGTTTCTTTGTTTCTCCTTTTGCCCCTGTTGGAGAAAAGTTACTGTCTTATAACCAATAATATCTCTTTAAAATATAATGTATATATCTGTGGATATATATGTATGAGTATATATGGATGTATACATGCATGTGTATATGTGCATGTATGAATGTGTGTACATGTATATTTGTGTGTATGTATGATTGTACATGTGTGTGTGTCCCTCTGTATATGTGTGTATATATATGTGTATGTGAGTAGTGTGTGAGAGACTGTGTGTTTATATGGGTATGGGTATAAGTTTATATGTGTGTATGTGTGAGTCTCTGTGTGTGTGTATATGTGTCTGGGTATATATGTATGTGCATTTGTGTGTATACATGTATATATGTATATGTGTGTATTTCTGTGTATATATGTGTGTATATCTTTTCTGTTTGTTTGTTTGCTTGTTTGTTTTTTCGAGACAGGATTTCTCTGTGTAGTTTTGGTGCCTGTCCTGGATCTCGCTCTGTAGACCAGGCTAGCCTTGAACTCACAGAGATCCTCCTGGTTCTGCCTCCCGAGTGCTGGGACTAAAGGTGTGCGCCACCACCGCCTGGCTATATGTGTGTATATCTTATAAGTTTGTCTTCCCTTTCCATTTCGCTTACTCTGCATCAATGATCTACAAAGCTCAGCTCTATCTGCCTCAGTCTCCCTGCCTGCTGTACTATTGAAATCAGTCACACTTTGTTTTTTCCTGTTCCTCAAAGATGACAGCTTGCTCCTGCTACAGGGCCTCCACTTTCCCCCTGAATTAATAAGCTCTTCGATCACTTCCTGTTCTCTTTAACTCTCATGTCATCTCACTAGTAAGGACTCCCCAGATTCTCTATCCAGCATGTCTTGCCTTGTCCTCACAATCATTCCTAAGGACTTTACCTCCTTAAGCAGCCTAATAAAGTACCATGCTTAGAAAGAATTGGATTTAGTTTCTTGTTCCTGTTGTCTGTCTTCCCATATTTTAAGGACTTTGAAGCATGCATGATGCCTGTTTCCTCCTATCTTCTACCACCTTTTGCACATGGTAAGCACTGCATTTACATTTATGGAATGTAATTTATGGAAAAAAAAACTACTTAAAAAGGTTTAAGAGCTATGGTTTAATGGAATAAAACTTCACATGAAATAGTTACTTATCCAAAATGCATAAAACAACTGTCTCTAATGTGCCCATCCCCAATTAACATATTTAGGACACAACCTCTATACCCAAGGCTCAAGGATCATCAAGGAAGAATGGGGAGGAAAGGCTGCAGGAGTCTGAGGACCAAGATATTTGTTATGAGGAGACAGAAAAAACATGAGGACGTGAAATGGAGAGTAGATCAGGAAGGAAACCAAGGGGTGGGGGTGGGAGAAATGGGGAGGGAATGTGATCAAAATTCATTGTATGAAATTCTCAAAGAAGTCATGAAAATATATTATTCTTAAAAACAAACATAAGAATTACAGATATAATATAAAAGAGAAACGAGAAGGCTGGAGAGACGGCTCCATCGGTACAGTGATCACTTTGCAAGCATGAGGACCTGAGTTCGATCCCCAGTACCCTTGTACACACCCACACTTGTAATCAAAGTTCTGGGAAGGTCAAGACAAGTGAATCCCTGGGGCTTGTCAGCCAGCCAGTCTAGCCTGATGGGCTCTGGACCATGTGAGAGATTCCATGTGAAACCAACAAGGTGCGTGGTTCCTGAGGACTGACAGCTAAGGTTCCACATGTACATATTTGTAAACACACACATATACATTATATATATATATATATATATATATATATCATGAATGCACAAATGAACTCACAAATGAACACATAAACATATGAACACAGGCACACACGCACATATACATAAAACTTAAAGGTAGTCTTAGTGAAGGATAATACGAACCACAGAGATCAGAGAATGAGAAACACATGGGTTTCCTTGGGAGATAGAATGTTTTCTTGCTTGAATGTGACTTCATGGAAGTAACAATAGAAATGGATGAACATTAACAGAGGGATGTGTACTTTAAATACAAGATGAAAAGGGCAGAACTCCAGGAGCCTAACCAGATATGAAATTTGCAGAAATAACAGAAACTTTATTGAGCATAAAATCAAAATTAATGAGGTGGCTGAGAGCACTTCGCACAGGAAGAAAGATTATTTCAAATCAAATTACTTAAGTGCTGTAGACTCCATACCGGAATAGAAGGAAGATATGAGGAAATTTTTTTTTTATATCTGATGTTGTAAGGTAGGCAGCTTCAGACATTAGTTCATGCTCTCACAAATGCAAAGATGTTGCTATTGAATCTGTTGCTTGGTCTTCCTTTAATCTCCTCTCTTCTTCTCATCCATGCATCCCAGGGTTACACAAACAGTTTCAAGGGACTGTTGCCTAAAACCCAATGTCTTCTCTGAAATAGAGTACCTGAAGTTTCCAGGCTACAGTAACTGTTGTTCTTTCCCTCAGAACTTCCAGATGCTTCTAGTCCCTTTATCTTCACATGACCACACCCTCCTTTTCTTTGGATGATCCAGTCTTCTTGCTCTTCTTTGTATATTAACAGTTCTTGAATTGGCACAGCTCACACTGTTCTGGTGCTTACAAATGCTTTCTCTTGTTTTCATCATCCTTTTCAACCTTAGGACTTATCATCTAAGACAATTAAATTGCTACCACTTGAAACTTTTTAAATATTTACAGCCTATTTAATAAATTTAGAGATCCCAAGTACTTGTAATGGTTCAAAAACTTTGCTTAAGTACAATATACCCAAAAACATCCCTGAGCAATCATGATTGTCTTTTAAAGATAAGAAAACTGAAGATGAGAAAGGTTCCATAGCTTTGCCATGATCAAAAATCCAAACGTCAGAATCGAGACTTTCAGTTACATCTGTCTAACTTCAATGTCTATATACAAAGGCCTGTTCTTCAAGGCCATGAGAATCAATAACTTCCTTTCTTAAACTCAGGTCCAATCACTTATTATATGCACTGTCATTTTATAACAATGCTAAGAATTCCATCCCATGTTCTGTCTGATCTATGCTAATATAATATTCATTAATGAAATTGTGAATACATTAATGTTTTTACTTTATACATTGTATATCTTACTCATTTCCATAATTCTTTTGGTGCCAGAACAATAGAATGAGTCTTGTAGACTTTTCTAATAAAAAGCATGTGGAATGTTTAAATAAATACTCCATGATTAATTTTATAATAATTTAATATCTTACTCTCTAGGATTAACACAGAGATTTCTGAGAATAGTGACAAGATATTCATTCAACCTTTCACTGATTCTTCACTGCCCCAGCCA
This sequence comes from Peromyscus eremicus, assembly GCF_949786415.1. Lineage (NCBI taxonomy): Eukaryota > Metazoa > Chordata > Mammalia > Rodentia > Cricetidae > Peromyscus > Peromyscus eremicus. Next base: position 115,126,981 of record NC_081418.1, on the reverse strand, counting down.
GGAACTATGCAAAATTGGAAGGAAAACATCTAGTCTGGGGCATGAAAGAGTTTACAACCAAGGTTCAAATATGTTCTGGTTATAAGACATGAGTCATCAATGTGCAGTGATTAATGGAGAATAGTAAGTTGGCAGAATCTTGCTACAATTTAGAGCACGATGCAAAGAATACATAATACTGAAACATAAAGAATGACTGTAATTGCAGTGGTGAAAAATGCTTCCTCTTCCCCTTTGGAATTACTGGAAGAAGCAGACTAGATCAGGAATTTGCAAATTAAATCATGTAAATCTTACACTTTCAACACTTTTTTTTTATATGTTTTGTCAGTTGTTTTTGTTTTGTTTTGTGTGGTGCTGAGTATCAAACTCAGGGCCTTACACACAGTATGCAAACATTTTACCACTGAAGTATATTCTCAGCTCCAAATCTCTCATGCTTTTACTTTAGTTAAAATCTATAACAAGTATAACCAAATTAACTAGAAGACGAAGAACTTCTTTCTAAGTAGCAGAAGAAAACCCTTAGCTCCTGATCCTCCTCCTTCTGAGAGGCTGGGATCCCCCTGAGAGCTGGTATTATGGGTTTTCATCACCACATCCCGTTTTTGTGGTGCTGGGAATTCAATCCAAAGCTAGACAAAAACTCTACAAATGAGCCACACACACACATCTTACTGGTGTTTGTTGGAAGGCATTGGTCAAGGTTGTAGTCTATCATGGCCTGGCAGTTTTTTTCCAAAAGCTTGGCAACATGGAAGCTCCCTCCCTTCCTAGTGAAATTTCCTGGTCTCTACATGTCCTTATCTGGAAAAATATCGACAGGCCTGGAGGACTAACGTGATATGAAAGCTGTCTCTAAGCCAGATGCCTGATTTATTTTTAGCTTGACCCTTGACACAGATTCTTGCTATAAGACTTGTGCTAGGAGCTCTGCTATAGGACCCTACTGCCACATACTAAGTAAGCCCTGTGATAGGAGTGTGCCACTTAATGGAAATTAGGGTTTGCCCTCTGTCTCCCCAAGCCTATGTATTCCTTATACTCTGGAGTAAAGTTGAGTTGTTTCACTGAAAGTAGTCTCCAAGAGGGCTATCTCTATTCATGTTCACGGGCCGCATACAAAGCTGTCTGTCATCGCTTCTCGCCCTTTGTCCTTGTGGACTGGTGGCCAACAGGCTGTGAGCAACCCCCCCCCCCCACACACACAGGTATTTTTGTTATTTGTCTTTCACAAACCATACCTATGATGAACAATCTGTGATTTCTATTTTCAGCTTTGATTGCAAAGACGAAAATTTAAAGACATTTGAGATTATATTCTCCCCCTAAATATTTTGCAGTTGAATTTTCAAATGTACTTTAATATATTTTTTGCATTTATTTATATTTGTGTATATGTGTGTGTGTGTGTACATCATGCTACAGTGCCCAACTTGAGGTCAGAGGACAACTTATGGGAGTCCCTTTTCTCTTTCAATCCATGTGAGTTCTGGGGACGGAACTCAGATCATCAGCCTTGGTGGCAAGCACCTTTACTCACTAAGCCATTTTGTTCATCCTAAATTATTTTTTGAGCCATTTTCCTTCGTTGGATCTTTCTAAAACATCCCAATTAGTTTCCATGGCAATGAAATTCTTTATTTTCACACAGACATTGCATCAGTTTATATTCTATATAATTACATTAGGTAATTATAATAACAAATCAGCAATTTAAACAGGTTTGGGAACAAATGGCATAACAGACTCTTAGCAAACAGCTCAAATGTGGGAGTAGAAGTACATGAGACACTATTCTCTTCCTTGATATCCAAGTTCTAGGTATTAAGAGCATGAAGAGCAGCTGGAACTATGTGGGTTTCACAGAAATGATGCTTTCTTGAAATTCTGGACTTTGTTCACAGAAGTATTGCACAAATGAGATTTGTTGTGTTGTCTTAGCTTGGTTCCCAGGGACTATGCATGATGGAAGAGAAGCAGGCACTAACAAATGTAGCAAATTAATTAAGCGGAGTCTGCTTAAGAGAGTTCATATAGCTTATGTTTGGTCCTAAGTGGAACCTAGAGGTCTGTTCACCCACTATGACCTTGTCTTTTCCTGGGCGTGTTGCTATAGGTCAAAAGATAATTCTTACATGCCAATGAAATTCTTCTGAATTACTCATTATAGAGTCTAGCAGGCTGGGCCAAAGGCCCTGCCATTCCCACAAAATGTAGTTGGTTGAAAACTATTTAATTCTAGAATTGAATGTTAACTTTTTCCTGAGGAAACATGAAGAATTGCCTTTTCACCCCAGTTTGGGACCCAATGAAGCATCAAAGAAATGATTCCACCCAAGTCCAACTAAAAATCTATGAGTATTAGGCTTACTTACAGGGATATTCTCCGCTTACAGCAACATAAGTGAAGAGGTTACATGCATACATATGGTTGACTGAAAATTTACATGGCACTAAAGTCCCATCCCACCATTGATGATGGATACATGGAAACTGCATCATGGAATTCTATCTTTAGTTAGCCTCTCTCTGTTCTTATACACTAGCAACTCCCACTACCCCTCAAGTTTAGCTCCAGGAAGGAGATAGTGGATGGTGGAATACCATTTGAGGGCATCAGGATCCTTATGCCCCTCTGTTCTGCTAGAGAGTGTTAATGTCTCCCTTACTATTTCCACTGATCTAGCTGTCACTATTTTGTTTTACTTACTTCATTGTCATGACTATGGCCCAAAGTTATCTCTCTTCCATGGCAGATGGGGTGGTGATATTATACTTAGAGAAAATACCCATACTACATTGCTGCAACCCTTCTTTCTGGCTCATACACCCTTTATGACACCTTTTCTGTGATATGACCTGAGCCTTAGGTATATGTAGGACTCTTTTCTAATCATTAGAATGTTATATCTATGGTTCCTTTATTCTCAGTACTTCTCTATAGATAAGGCCAATATAATCAAAGATTTCTTTCTGAATCTGTACCATCCATCCTTAAAGGGACATAGTCTGTCCTGTGACTTTAAGACATACATATAATCTGAAATCTACACATTCCTAGAAGTAGTTGCAGATACATCCAGGATGGAGATTACAATTTTTTAGAGCAGGTTTGAACCGTGGCAGTCACACTCTATTTTCCATGAAGTATTTCTCCATGATATATCCCTAAAGAGCAGTTTTGATCACTCTTACTCTGTCACATTAGGATATTTAGTTGTCTAAGAACAAGATATAGATTTTAATGACTTTACATATAATGCCCAATGCGTTTTTTGCTTTCAACCCTGAATCCATTCATCAAATCTTTGGGAGATAGAGACATCCTGAGAAATTAGTATCTCTTCTTCTTAGGTGTCTTAGGTATTAGTATCTCTGCTTAATTAGGTGGACTGTATATTCAAATCACCAGTTGTAATTCATGTAGCTTCTGATGAATTCAAGGAGATAAATATTCCAGCTCACATTGAAAACTGCAGAAAAGGATGTGATGCTGAGTCAAACACATGCTCCTTAGAGCAACTCAAGAGGAAAACTTTTATTTATCATTCAGCTCACAAAAGCTAGTGGCAAGTTAAGACATATCTTCCAGGGTAATGAGATAAAGAAAATCACTGTCATCATTGAAAAGAAAAAAATCACTCCTGGGTGAATGTCTTTAGAGTTGTGAAAAATGTCAGTGTAGGGCTGAGAAGATGGCTCAGTCAATATGTTTGCCTAGCAAGCACAAGAACCTGAGTTCAGATCCCCACAGCAGACAGAATAAGCTGGGCATGGCACTGTGTGCCTGAAATCCCAGTAAGGGTGAGCTGTGAGGCTCAGAAGTAGATCCCTGGAAGTTCAGTGACCTGCTAGCCTGGCCTTTGTGGCAAAGTTATAGATGGATGGGAGACCCTGACTCAATCAAAAGCTAGTCAGCTCCTGAGATTTGTACACACATCTGGCACACATGTGTGTACTTGCCCCCACACAAATGGGTGCATGCATACGCACCTATACCTACATCCAAACATATTAAAAAAAATCCCAATGAAGGGATGCTGTCAGATTCTCATTCTGAAAGCCTACTCTCAGGGTTTTACCCTTCTCGATAAAAGGAGAATAGGAAGAAGCAAAGTGCTAGAGAGGCCCACAGAAATCCACAAAGATACCCCCACAACAGACTGCTGGCAATGGTCGAGAGACAGCCTGAACTGACCTACTCTGGTGATGGGATGGCCAAACACCCTAATTGTCGTGCTAGATACCCCATCCAACGACTGAGGGATCTGGATGCAGAGATCCATGGCTAGGCCCTGGGTGGATCTCTGGGAGTCCAATTAGCAAGAATGAGGAGGGTTTATATGAGCGAGAATTGTTGAGACCAAGGTTGGATAAAGCACAGGGACAAATAGCCAAACGAATGGAAACACATGAACTATGAACCAATGGCTGAGGGGTCCCCAACTGGATCAGGCACTCTGAATGGGTGAGGCAGTTGATTGGCTTGATCTGTTTGGGAGGCATCCAGGCAGTGGGACCGGGTCCTGTGCTCAGTGCATGAGTTGGCTGTTTGAAACCTGGGGCCTATGCAGGGTCACTTGGCTCGGCCTGGGAGGAGGGGACTGGACCTGCCTGGACTGAGTCTACCAGGTTGATCTCAGTCCGTGGGGGAGGCTTTGCCCTGGAGGAGGTGGGAATGGGGTGTGGCCTGGGAGGAAGGTGAGGGGGGCGGGAGGGGGGAGAACAAGGGAATCTGTGCTGATATGTAGAACTGAATTGTATTGCAAAATAAAAAAATTTACATTAGAATAAACATTTTAGGATAAATAAAAAAAAAAAAGGAGCCACTGTTTTTGTGTACCTTATCATTCTAGGACCTTTTTAAAAAAAAAAAGAGATTCTGTATATTAAAAGATTTGTGTCATATAATGTCTTCCCGTGCCTAATGCAGTTATTATTCTCAGTGTTCATATTTCAATAAAATTTCTATAATATCCTATATATGAATAACAACCCCCACCCCGATATATAGCATTGCTGTGTTCTGAAAGGCTGAAAGACCCCATCACAGATCTGGTTGGTTGGTCATCTTTGCAGACAGGAGCTGAGGAAGGCACTCGTAGGCAATGCAATTTTACAAGAAACATATGGGCAGAAATTTACAAGGTCCTTGGGGAGGGAGTTCTGCTACCCAGATGGTTGCCAAAATTCCTGATCCCTGCACTTTGCAAATGAGACTGGGAGAATTAATCAGATTAATATGAATGATGATATGGGAACATTGGTTGGCCCCATCTCCCTGGCTCACAGACCTCTGAGGAATGCTTTCATTAGGGCCCATCTTTTCAGGAGCCCTGAAGTCATGGAGCCATTAGCTTAGCCACATCACTCTATCAACCACTCATTTGTGAATAAATTGTGAACATGCACTGATGTAAACAGTATAACCAAAATGCTAATGCCCGCAATCACCTTTTAATCTCTTTGAATGATTGTCTTTTAAAACATTATGGTCATAGTGATGCAGAGATATCTAAGTAGTTAAGAACACTTGCTGCTCCTGTAGAGGACTTAGGTTCAGTTCCCAACACCCACATGGTTGCTCACTGTGATCTATAACTCAGTTCCAGAGAATATAACCACTTCTTCTGACCTCCATGGTCACCAGTCATGCACATGGTTCACATACAAGCATGTAGACCAAGCAATTATACACACACAATTAATTAATTAATTAAATCTAAAAGAGATTAAAAAACAAAAAAGTGGCCTGGTCACAACTGCTCTGGCATAACAATACAATATGTATTTTGCCTATAAGTAAAAACTACAGAATAAGAATCAGTTCACAACTGTGAAAGAAATTTAAAGCAAAAAATTAAACCTGAGTAATGGAAATGTGCTCAAAATTTTTCAGTAACCACTCTGCCAGTGTATTTTGTTGCTATAATTACAGATGTTAGCAAACAACTATCTAATAGGAGCTAAAATTTTAAGAAAGAAATGAATTTTTAGTAAAGAGTCACTGAAATTGGCAGTCAATAAATTGCAAATATTTTTCATTTGCGTTGACAAAGTCAGAAGTTGAAAATTACTTTCGTTCTCTGTCGTGTACAGAAGACATATTCAACTGAGAACCAGAAATCTTGAGCTGTACTCTTTGAGTTACATGCTTCTAAGCCATGATGAGAGCTCTAGCAATTAAGTAAGGCAGAGAGATCATTTTCAGTATTAGGCAGACGGGATAATCTTTCTGAACTATTGGTTGTCATTTACTTTTGAAGTTCAGTGTCCTCATCTATAAAGTGACACTGTACAATACCTATGTCTAAGCACTTACGGCAGAAGTCAAATGTGCTTTCTAAACACTGAGTTAGTACAGTTTTGAGAACACAGTAGCATGAGATAATTTGTACATGACACTTGCTATATGCCCAGTACTCTTGTGTGTATGATTTGCTCATGAACTCATGACATTCTGATGAATGTGGATTCTGTTGCATACATGCTGTGAATGAAGGACATGAGGAACAGAAAGTTTACATGATGTTTTAGGCTTTATACAGCTAAGAAGCAACAATAAGAAGATTCCAAAGTGGACAGGTTAGCTCGATGTTCTATTCTCTTCTCTATTTTTTTTGTGGCATATGGTTACTAATAGTAGTGCATTTTATGTGATAATCTATCTGTGACGTCCTATCCCTATAAGTGTTTTAAAAGCTATCTGAATTTTCTTATTATCTGAAATAGGTTTTAAAAAAAGCCCAAAGGTGCTTGCTAAAAAGAAGCAAGGTCCTATCCATTCAGTTTCCATATTTTTATATTTCAGGTTTGGAAATCTCAGATCATGTACATAAAAGGAATCAAGTAGTTACAGGAGTCTAGGAACTTCTCTTTGGGGGTAAGATAATATCCCATCAGACACGACATAAAGCTGTAGTGATGTCTAGTTCTGGTCCAGCTCTCTGGTCCTGAGGTTCTTGGGAGCACATCTGATGCTAAATTGTAACCCACAACTCAATTCAAGACATTTGCCTAAGACTAGGGCTAGAAGCCAGCCTAGTAGCTGCTTTAGCAATAGAGACACCTGTCCCCTAGTAGGCTAAATGAGATCACTAACTCATTTACATAACCCAGCAGATGGGAGGAGTGGCATTTCTTATCAGTTCTGGCTGGATTTCAACCAATTACACGAACTTAAAATGTTTAGTATTTCACTGCCAAACTTCTAAGCTATCCAGCCCCCTAATTTATTGTGTGTGTGTGTGTGTGTGTGTGTGTGTGTGTGTGTGTGTGTGTTAATAAACATGATATTTAGCATTCAAAATAATGATAGCAAGTTCTTTGCAATTTCTTAACTGTATGACTCACAGATAGTATGTTCTTCATTCCATTTATTTCTCATAGACTTTTCTCATAGTCACTAACTCTACTATGGGTTTCTTCTGTACATTAGATTGAGTATGATTCCTTCTATTCCCCCTTACAGTGATCACTGTACTATTCATCTTTTTTTAAAGTTTTTCTTTATAGTTTTTGGAGATTTTTGAGATTATAATATAATTTCATCCCTTTTCCCTTTCCTAACATTCCCATATACCCCTCCTTGCTCATTTTCAAATTCATGGCTTCTTTTATTAATTGTAATTACATATATATTTAAATATGTATATACATATATTCCTAAATATAACCTACTCAGTCTGTATAATGTTACTCACATGTGTGTTTTCAGGGATGACCATTTGGTATTAAAAAATCAATTGTGTTATGATTTCTGGGGAAGACTATTTCTCACACTCAGTATTCCTTAGTTTCCTGTAGTTCTTTGTGTAGGGTTGAGGCCTTGTGAGTTTTTCCCTGTCCACTCTGGCATGTCTCTTGAGTGCAATGTAGGCACAATCTTTAGCACTTTGAAGAAAATAACCAAAAACTAACAGATAATTATTCATGATATGTATTCATATATTATAATTACAATAAAATATTACTCTCCACTTTTATCCTAGTGGCAAACACAATGTCTAATACATAATCAATATTCAATAAAGATTTGCTAAATGACTAAGCAACTGAATTACAGGGTGAATACTTGAACTACCAGCATTTGAATATCAGCTTTCACAGCTATAATGGAAATAAGTGAGAATTTCAGACACCTTGGCAGGGTCTCCACAGGGAATAGCAATCAGTCATCCACCCCCAATCAATATTTACACAGTGTGAGCTCCTTTAGGCTGTGTGGAAACTGTGTCTTTTTCATCTTTCTATCACAGGTTGTTAAAGAGTGCCACATATATGGCAGGATTTCAATAAATGCCTTTAAATGATCACAAAAGAAGGGCAAGCTTTGACCCTTTCCTCCAAGGAATGCACAGTCTATATTTTAATGGCTACTTTCAACATCTTGTGAGTTCCTGCCCACTTGCACTGTGGGTCAAGAGGAATATCAATACAGTATTTACTGAGACTTCTTGACATTTTTAATAGTCCATTGTGACTACTGCCTCAATTCCCTTTCAAAACGAAAAGACAGAGAGTGTACACATCTCCCCATGTCTTGATTCTAACACAGTGATTCAGAAATAAGAATCACCACCATGTCATGAGTTACAATGTAGGAGATAAAACAATTCATCTTTTGTCATTAAGTTGTGACACTTGCCGGCATGTGGCCTGAGTTCCAATGAGCTTGGCTTTGTCTAATTCCCTGGGTCATTAGCTATGCAATCATAATTATTTTCAGCTGTGCAGATCGGCATTATTTTTCTCATCTATTCTTTTCCTCCCCTTCTTCATGACATCTCGGCATTGATAGAGACCATGAGAGCACCATCTGGTACAACCTGTGCATGGGAGCCATCAAACTGAAAGGCAGCCAATGAAGGATGCCTGAATTTCATTAGATGCATTCATGTGCTACTTCAGTCCCATGCCATTTCCTATCTCTCTTGATTTTACTGCAGGGAGTTCAAGGACTCCCCAAGGCTCACTAAATAACAACTACCTGTCCCCAATGCCAGTGACATCTAAAGACCCATCTCTATTGAGGGTGAAAAAATTGACACTGAGTTATGAATAACTATATTTGCAGAGAATTAACATTTCCTGAATGTCTCCAAACTGACTTAGGCAATTACGGAGGCAGCTGCCAAATGGGTATTAACATAACTGGAAACGCTTTCCTGTGCATGAGTCAGACTATCCCGGGTATGTGCAGCACCCTCAGTAAACTGCATTGACTTCATTTCCAAGAAGCTCTTTCATGTGCAGACAATGCCCCATCTTGGAGCAATTGACTGGAATCCTACTCAGTAGAAATTGCTCTTCAGCTTGTGGGAAGCAAATGAAGTGGAAGTTTTTGCCTTCCCTTTTTCTTTTTCTTTAAGCACAGGAACTACCTTTAGGCAAACTATTTGATCTCTGTGAATAGCAGAAAAAGTGGTAGATTGATTTATTTTGTTTTTTTAGCATCATTATTTAATGTCACACGTAAAAAAAATGGCATCAGGTTTGATGGTATAGGTCTGGCACCCAGAAGGTGAGACAAGAGGGTTTTCCTGAGTTTCAGGCCAGCTAGCCTGAGCTAAAGATTATATGAGCGAGAATTGTTGAGACCAAGGTTGGATAAAGCACAAGGACCAATAGCCAAACGAATGGAAACACATGAACTATGAACCAATGGCTGAGGGGTCACCAACTGGATCAGGCCCTCTGAATGGGTGAGGCAGTTGATTGGCTTGATCTGTTTGGGAGGCATCCAGGCAGTGGGACCGGGTCCTGTGCTCAGTGCATGAGTTGGCTGTTTGAAACCTGGGGCTTATGCAGGGATGCTTGGCTCAGCCTGGGAGGAGGGGAATGGACCTGCCTAGACTGAGTCTACCAGGTTGATCTCAGCCCGTGGGGAAGGATTTGCCCTGGAGGAGGTGGGAATGGGGGGTGGACTGGGGGGAACGTGAGGGGAGTGGGAGGGGGGAGAACAAGGGAATCTGTGGCTGATGTGTAGAACTGAATTGTATTGCAAAATAAAAATAAAAAAAATTAAAAAAAAAAGAATGAGACCCTGTCTAAGAAAGGACAAAACTAAAATCAATCAAAAACAAGAACAAGATATAGAATGATATGAAACCAGAAGCCAAAAATTGTGAGTCCTAGTGCAGACATTGTGTTATGCACCATTAGGATTTGACATTTGTACTTTTCCATTGGTCTCTGGATAGCTGTAATTTCACATTCTGTGAAATACTCCTCAAAAGGCAGCTCATGAACATCTGCTTCAGACTAGCATAGGGTGCTTATTTAAAGTATATGTTCTTGAGTGCATTTACTTTTTAGCATAAGGTAGTAGAGATAATTCTTGCTTTTCGTATTATTAATTACAGTTAAAGTCTTTAGCAATCCTGAAAAACATGGACTCATTATTGAATTACGACCAGAGGAATGGGCCTGTCAAGATGGCTCAGTTCATAAAGTTCTTGCTGTACATCTGAGAAACTGTGTTTCGATCCCTAAATTCTGACATCTACACAGATGCTATGGCATGTGCATATCTACACTCTTACACATGAGCACATTCGTACAACTCAAATGAACACAAATCAATTAGCATATATTAACTGAGTACTCGCTATGTGCCAGGAATGCACACTGATAATATCAGGTTGCTCATGGAACATTCAAGCAAAGAGATATCAAAGCCTACAAACACAAAATAGTGTAGAATTTCTGTGAAATAACAAAGGACATCTTTTTATTCCCATAGGATCAGGATCAGGAAAACTATTTCTGAAAATATAATTCTGATTTGAATAATAAAAGCAACTCAAAATTAATCAGCTAAGAAATAGTGGATCTTGAATAGGTGGTATGGAATTAAATGCAGGAATAAGACAAGACTAAATACACACACACAAACATATATATATATATATATATATATATATATATATATATATAGACACACACACACATATGGGTTATGGAGGGAAGCAGGAGTAAGACAAGACTAAATATACATAATAACATATATATGTAGGGGGTTGTGGAGGGAAGCAAGAATAAGTCTATATATATGTGTGTGTGTATATGTATGTATGTATATATATATATTTACATGGGTAGATAGTTTTGTGAGGAGTAAATATTTGATATACAGCAATCAATATTTGATACTATGAGAGTTCATATGAGAATTCTTATATACCATTTTTAAAATGCCAAAGTACACACTAGGCTGTGCTATTTAATAAATGTCATTTTTCTTCTCTCTTAAAATATATAGGAATAACACATCATATTTCAGATATCAAAAATAGACTTGGTTTTCATTGCCAAGAATAACTTCAGAAATTCTCAAAGATATTAAGGGCTTTGACGTATCATATCATGTGGGATGAGAATATGAAACAAAAAAGGAAACTACAGATGATAAAGGGCAATGGGCAATGATGGTGTAGAAATACCACTATTAATAATATTGGTCAATATTAAGTATTAACAACACAGCAGATCTTGGGCAGTGGTGACACAGTGATGGCTGGAATGTCACTTAGAAGCAAAACATAGAACCTTTCTCCCATGGAGCCCGAATGGAGGGAAGAGTCTCTACTGAAATTCTTCTCCAGGTATATAGCCAACACCTATACAAACCATCAGTGTTTTACTTTATAAAGCAAATCACAGGTATCACTGCTGTCCATTTGATGCTGGAGCACAGAACTCTGGTCTCCTTGCATTTCTAGGTCTTCTCCACTCTTCTTTTCATATCGCCCCCTAGAGGAATTCTCTTCCATATGTATTATCACAAGCCTATTTTATAGGTGCTGTAAATCACCGTAGACTCACCTTTCACAACTGTGCTTGTATTATGAAATGCTGGGAGCTTGACAGCAGAATACCCCAAGAATTTTTATTTTGCTTTTTTTTTTTAAAGGAAAACAGAGCAAGAAAACTATTTTATAACTTATAGTTAATTTTTTACATGGGTCTGGAGAGATGGCTCAGCAGTTAAGAGCACTTGCTGCCTTAGCAGAGGGTCTGTTCCCAGCACCCCATGGAAGCTCACAACTGTCAGTAACACCAGTTTCAGAGAATCTGATGCCCTCTTCTGACCTCCTCCAGGCACTTATATGATATACATTCACATGTGCAAGTAAAACTCTCTCTAGCATAAATAAATAAACAATAAATAGACTTAAAAAATTTTTTTGCCCGGATATGAATGTCATATACCTATAATCCCAGTATTTGTGACTGTGGAGGCAGGATGATCAGGAGTTCAAGATCAGTCTCAGCTGCACATTGAGTATAAGGCCTGGGCTTTGTGAAATCCTATCTCAAAACAAACAAAGACATAGGAAAACACCAATTAATAAGAATGAAGCAATCTATGAATAAAATATTTTCTTAATTAATCAGGGCCTTTGTCTTCTATGTATATCTGCCTGGAATGTGTACTTTTGTACAGGGCAGGATGTAAAATAAAATTCAAAGTATCCTATTAGTCTATGGTATGGAACCCTCATAGATGTTCACTAAGTATTTATCTCCCAATTATTTTTTCCTTTTCATAATCACAGGTGTTGTTAAGTGTAGAAGATCAGAATATTCTACTTCAAAATATACTGCTTTGTAAATTTAGAGATGCCTGGACAGAGATGGACACAGGAATGGCCTCAAAAACTGTCCTTTTTATAAAGAAAGCCTTGTAGGCATAGGGAATCTGCACAGTGAAATAAGGAATGGAGGACAGATAGGGCCACAGGATAGAACAGAATCTGGGGGCATGGCCTGAGCAGCTATTTATTTATATATTTATTCATTCATTCATTTTCACTTTTTCAAGACAGGGTTTTTCTGTGTAGCACTGGATGTGCTGGAATTTGCCCTGTAGACCAGGCTGGCTTCAAACTCAAAGATCCACCTGCCTTTGCCTCCCAAGTGACAAAGGCATGCACCATCATTGGCTGGTGGCCTGAACAAATCTTATCTGCATAAAATAAGCTTTATTCATAATGCTTTTCTAGACTTCACACTCTAAAATTGCTGCCACCACCTTCCAGGAGCTCCATGTCCCTCTTGCTTTCCTTCTGGCACAAGAGCTTCTAGTAGTTGCCTCTTGTTTGAGTTTCCAACTTGTGTGGCTCCTGCCCATGTGCATGATACTAAATCTGCCTCTACTCCCGTCAGCCCGTCTACTGTAGTTGACTTCAACAGACTTAAACTTCAGAGGGTAGAGAAGAATGATTTTCATTCCTGCATAGTTCATTCACTCTCTTCCTCCTGCACCACACAAAATCAGATGTAGCATAACTTATTTGAACTCAATTTTATGTGCATTAGTCATTGGTCTATGAATGGCTATGTAACCTGTCACTGCCCATTGAGAATTAAAGGATTCCTGTAAAAATCTACTCAGTCATAAAAAATAATAATCTATCTTTTCTTAGGACATTGACTTTAGGTAATGGGAACATGAGAAGCAATTCAGCCAGAATTTTACCATCTAGAGGGAATAACCAACTGGTAGGAGCCTTCTCTTCATTTTTTGGGAGATGGGAGAAATCCTTCCCGTCCATGGCATAGATGAGTCATCAGCTCTACCACTTCTAAAAGGTTCCCTATTCCTTCATGTTCAGTCATATAAATAGTAAATTCTCCTAATTTTAAATTATTATTAAAATTATTTTTAAGTTATTACTAAAATCAGAAAAACCCTAACTGGAAAAGCTATAATTCTAATAAAAGAGTATCCTGGAAAATATATTTTAGCAAGTGAAAAATCAACCAGAAAAACAGAACAACAAAAGCAGTGTTTATTTTAAAGTCTGTCATACATTTTTTTCCCAGTTTTTCAGACCCTTGTGCTTTATCAGAAGACAGAGAAAACACAGGTTTTTGTTTTTTATTACTTTCCAGATCTTGCAGGACATTGGGGGGTCTCTTTTGTAATGTAGAATGCAAATACAGTTAGTTGTTCCCTGTGACTGTTGAGCTATAGCTACAACAGTCATTTAGAAATTGCTTTGACTCAAAGCACTACCTCTTCACTTGAACCCCAATGTCACTAACAACAGGATAAAGCCCGACATCTGTGCCTTCATTTTGTGTTTGTCTTTTGGTCACCAATTTACCTTTTTGCACAACATCATAACAATCATTCACAGAACATCTATCTAGAAGCCAAAGATACATTGCTTATTCATTCCTTCTCCAAGCTAAAAGCACATGGATAGCAGCCATTGTCTCAAACATGGAGTCACCTTGGATTCTAAAAAAACCACACCTTTAATCCTAGCACTTGGGAAGCAAAAGCAGGCAGATCTCTGTGAGTTAAAGGCTAGCCTAGTCTACAAAGTTCCAGGACAGTCAGGGCTACACAAAGAAACCCTGTCTTGAAAAAGGAAAAAAAAAAGTAGAAGAAAAACAAACAAACAACAAACAAACAAAAGAACCCATGAAGAGGAGACCATCCTTTAGTCAAGGGCAATTAACGACGTTGGTGAGTTTATGTACTGAAACTGAAGTGACCATCTTTTAAGAACCACACAGAGGCCCTCAACCAACAGCAATTTCTTATTGAAACACCTTGCAGAAAGAGAACAAGACAATATTCAGTAGACCACACCTTGACCAGGACTGCTTAGTTCTTTAGTTACACATAGCATATCTCTGTATCGCTAAACCAACTCTTCTCAATCTAAAGCCTCTTTCATTACCTAAAAGATGAGATTGGGGGTTACTGAACCATTTACATGCTCTTCCCAATATGTGCATTGATTATGCCTCCATTCTCTATTTCCCACCACCAATTAATCCTCTCTTTATTGTCTTATTGGGATAGAAGGCCAAGCCTAGTGCTTTGGAACTCCCAGTTACACAGAGACTTCATATAGAAAATCTCTACTGAAAATTGGATGAATCTTGGAAGATTTTCCTCTTCCTTTCAGTCACGTCATTGTATCCTGACTTTTAAATGTTTGCTAGTTATCAAAGGCTAAAATTAACATGTTTTGGTTAAGAGCGCATTAGATACATTCCAATTAGTTCATATAGTGATGGAGGAGTCTATGAATGCTGAGGGGAAAGGCACAGGCATGTGTTTTGGTGAAAAAAATAAATCTACTGATTAAAGGAATGCGGAGAGGGGAGAAGGAGGGAGATTTAGTATATGCACATAGCAAATCATTGTAGGAGAGGAGAGAATTATTTAGCATAGCAAAGCTGAAATTAAAGAGGTAAATTTTGATGAGGAATGAAGAGAATGATTTCCGACAGTAAAAATAATTGGATTGTAAAGTCTTGTCCTGAGAGAGACAGAGGACACTTTGTCTTGCATCGTGTGTGAAGATGAGAACACAGCAGCAATATTCTGCAAAACCCCATGAGGGAATTTAACTTCTCTCTCGGCATATTGATTTCATGTGGCTCAGTGATCCGTTATCTCTGTCTTTTGGAACCAAATAGTAAAAGAGTGAAAAGGGGTCCTACCAAAGTGATAAAGAAATATACATATGATCGGTAATTGTGGTAAATAAGAATGTATTCAATAGCTTAAATATATTAGCAGAAACTACGGAGTAGCAAGAATCCCAGTCACTCAGTCTTCCTCAGTTTCCACCTTCTGCAACTACACAATAAGATCTCATATAAGGTCACACAACTGAATTTGTGTGTGTGGTGGGGGGAGGTCATGAAAAAATTGACAATTGTAAAAGGTTTCTGAATGTATAGTGACCAACAATTCAAAATCAGGTATGTAGTAAACCCAAGATGTTTCTAGAACCAAGTTCCCACATGCATTGCAGAACTTTACTGCAGCTTTGGCTCTGAGATCAACTGGTACACTTTGCAGAGCACATAATGTCACACCTGAGTCTGGGCAAGTGAACCCTGACAGAAACAGCAGGGCTCCGATTTAAGACTACCATATGTTATGAATTGCTGTGCTCACTCTAGACAATGTCTTCAACCCTTCTAGAAACATGATGGTAAAATTATGGAATGAAAAAGTGTCAGTATTTTCCTATCACAATTCCTTAACAAATTTGGATATCTTCAGATTATGTTATATTAGAATGTTGGATTTTAAATGCTGTTAAGTGTTGGAGAAAGGGCTCAGTGGGTAAAGTACTTGGTGCTCAAGCATGAAGATGGAGTTTAGAACCCCAGCACCCATGGAAAACCAGGTCTCTTTCCCCAGGGTATGTATGTCACCACCATGCTTGGAGTGCAGGGATGAGAGATAGATGAGCCAGGAGACTTGCTGGCACTTTGCCAAGAAAGGAAGCTCCTCCAAGGCAGGGTCTCCCCTGGGAAGTCAGCCCAGCCTGGTAGACTCAGACTAGGCAGGTCCAGTCTTCTCCTCCCTACACCAAAGCTGAGCAAAGTGTTCCAGCATAGGCCCCAGGCTCCAAAAAGCCAGGGTGGATTGGAGGGAGAGCTGGAGTGTGGGAGGAGGAAGGATAGTGGAATCTGTGGCTGATATGTGAAATTAAGTTAATTATAACATAAAAAATTAAATAAATAAAAAAATAAGCCTGAGCAATAGGCCAAAGGGTTTGTAAGAGAGAGAGAGAGAGACAGAGAGAGAGAGAGAGAGAGAGAGAGAGAGAGAGAGAGAGAGAGAGAGAGAGAGAGCGCTCTATGCTCTTGAGAGACACTGTCTCAAAACAGGGTGGGGGGTGAAAAATACCACAGCAAGAAACTCGATGTTCCGTTCTGGCTTACACACATGCACAGATGTTTATACCAGTACCAGCTCCCTGCAATTGTATGAGTTCCAACTTGAGTTTCATTAAGACGGAGGAAGATGGAGTTTCCAACAGTTTCTAAAATGGTCCCAACAATAAATCTTCCATTTTGTTTTGCATATTTGCATGAAACAGAGTTCTCAGGCTTGATAGTTATAAAAAAAAAAAGTGAAATAATGATCAACTCTGGAAAAGGAAAACATGCTCTGTGTATGGTAGTACAAAATATTCAGCCAAGTTTGAGTGGTTTATGTAAATATAAACAAGCAGATCCATCTCATTAGTATACAAATCTGTTTCATCCTCCCCAAATGGTAAAACAGTAAATAATTGTTTTAAAATAAAAGTCTTTGCCATTTATCCTCAGCGAATGTTTGATTTGCAAACCTGTTTCCTAGGCTGACATACTGGGGGATCATATAAAAATCTGGATGCCAAAAGGTTGCCAAGTGGAGAAAGTTCAAGAAACACTACCTTGAATAATGACTGTCCTTTACTAGTGAGCTGTGTTGAATGTGTACACTCTTCCTTAATAAGTCACACCCATTCCTGAAAATCAGGTTTTATAATCTTACCACAAAGAGGAGGAAATGAGACTGGGAGAAGTGAAACATCCAGCAGAGATCTCACAGCTGCTGAGTGTGTGACTCATGGACTCAAGGCCTTAACCAACTGGCCTGGCTTAGAAACTTAACTGCTTTCCTTCTGCCGTTCTGCATTTCATAGGAGGCAAATGCTGAAGTTCACAGGGGTGGTACTGCTGGACCTGTGCTTTCCAGATGGTTGAGAACATCATAACACTATCCTCAGGTCTGTTCCTCGCTCATTAGGCAGGCACTCTGAAAGCACTTCCAGGTACTTGGGGTCAAGGAAAGTCACATCTGCCTCTCTAGTTATCGGAAAACTGGTGTGTGTGTGTGTGTGTGTGTGTGTGTGTGTGTGTGTGTGTGTGTGTGTGTGTTTAATATATCCTCCTTTCCACTAATATACTTTTATAATAGTTAAACCCCTAAAAACTGCTCAAATCCTCCGCTGTTCCTGGCTTCATACTTAAAGATAATGTATAACATTTCCTCTAGCAAAGGTTGGTACATGTTCTGCTTTCCTCTCTACATTCCCCTCCCCACACCCCTTCAATCCCCATGATTGGCCAATTGTTACCATTTCCTACCTTCAAATCAATTGCTTCACCACCTGCATGCACTGAGCTGTTTCCTAAGTTGAGTATCCCTGTTTCTGCCCAAGGCTTTGCTGGCAAGGACAGTGTTTTATGTCAAAACTGGCCTGACTTCTCTATTGAGAAGTCAGGCTGCCTTCCGGTAATCAATTAAAGGTCAGCCCTTTTGCTCGCTTTGTGGGGAGGTGCCCACTGTTCTCACTTACAAATGGCAAAAAGCCACTGGCTACATTCTGAGTACAAGTGACCTGGTTTACAACTTTGACTTCAAGCCACCCACAGCTATAAGCCAAGGGGTCCAAGACAGGCACTAAGCAGAGCATTTAAGAAACAATGGACATTCAAGATGAAAGTATCTCCCAGAGTTAAAGGGACCCTTCCTTGAGCTTCTTCCTTTCCAGCTTTTGCTTTTTTCTCTTTCCGTTAGAGTCCTCATTCAATGATAGGGTTGTCTTTTTCAGTTGCAAATGAAACACTGGCTCTCTCAATACAGTTGGCTCTTGGCAGGGTTTGCAAAGGGACCTTTAAAAGCTGGATTCAAAGTAACAGAGGTTTTCAAATTCTGGAAATGATTCCTTATTGGTAGCAAGGGATAATACCTGTGGTTGAGCATGGCAGACTGTCCCCTTCTGATGGTCTAGGGCAAAATGTCACATCGAATTTAAAGTGGAAATGACAGTGCTCAAAAATGCAGCAAAAAAAATGTTTATGTCAGGGAAGCCTGGAAAAACTGCATTTTCATTGGCACCTAACTTGATACTTTCTGGGAGAAAACGACAAGGCAGGAAGCTGGTCGGAAACTTTATTGGAGGATATTTGGAAGCTTTGAAACCACAATGGACTTCACATTTTCATCCATAAGCAACAGTACAGGTTACTCCCAGGGCTAAGTGACATCCCTTCCAGATTAAAAAACCATTCACACACATGTGCTCACACATACAAGTGCACAGCCAGTGTCTACTGATAGTCAATTGAAGGAACCCTACACCACCGGCTGGGTTCTAAAAGGGCACTTTAGATGAGGAATAGTCTTCTGTATCCTGATGAACTAGAATTCATTGCACAAGAACAATGCTCTCTTCAAAGATTCTGGCACATGGGCAGAGAGCAGGAGCCATCCAAAAGCCCTTGATAATAAACATACCGAGACTTTTGCAGTGACCAGAAGCAGAGATCTGCAGCATGAATGAAATGTTTGGCTCTCAGAACAAAAGCACTGCTTTGCCCGATAGTAAACTCTTGAAACTGGGGTCTTTTTGGGTCTCTGTAGTCTGATTTTTCTTGTGGTGGACAGTAGCTTGACAATGGCCAATATTCACTATGGATTTTTTGTCCCCTTTAACTTAGGAATGAAAACAGGATGAGACAAGTGACCAACACTCTGCAACTGCAGAAAGGACAGTTTTCCTTGTCGTTTTGTTTTGTTTTTTCCTTTTTTTAAAAAAAGACAAGCAGAGGCTAAGACTTCTTGTAAATATGGAAAAACATCCTCAGAGAACACAATCCATACAGCTTTACTCAGGCAAACCAGGTCTCTAATGCTAAAAGCCATTCTGTTCCTAGATACAGTCCCTGAATGGCTAATGTGGAGGGTGTGTACATTTTACGAAGCTGCATTTCTGAGAGGAATTTAGTGTCGACAGTGAATCCAGGCTGCTTTGCTGTTTCTCTTTGGCAGGTGCATTACAAAGGCCACAGCTGAAATTTGGTGACAGGTATGTAATCTAGAAGAAGGCTATACACATCAATCACCGGGGCACTCTGAGCATTGCAGAAATTGGCCTCAGTTCCTCTCTGTTGAAATATTTTCTCTATATTCTTCTTCTATCAGGTTGAAGGCTGATTTACTCCGTGTTCTGGCCATCTGCAAGATGGTGATGTCTAGATTTAATGTAGTGAGAAAGCTAACATTTCATGAATATTAAAAGGCACCTCCGTTTTTTTTTTTTTTAAATCAAGGCTTTGTTAAAGTTTTTGTGTACTTCCTTTTTTGTTTGATGATTTTCTGAAGAAGCCTAGCCCATTAATATTTTACACACACACACACACACATACACACACACACACACACACACACACACACAAATGCTGGAATGGGTAGCTCACACCTGAAATCCCAGCACTTGGTGGGCTGAGGCAGGAGGATAGCAAGTTTGAGACTAGCCTGAGCTACATATCAAGACACTATATCAGGAAAGCAAAAACAAAAACAAGAAACATTGTGAGAGGTTAATAATATAAAAGAGGTCAGTGACAAGATGTGAAAGAGAGCTGTGTTCCTGCCCTCATGGCTTATCACACAATTGAAGAGACATCAATACACACCACAGGAAGATATGAATCCCCGAGTTTAGAGCATGATCATGACTAAGAAGTGACTGAGCCAATAAGGGGTTGAATTGATAATATGAATTGGGGGAAAATTGAGTGGAATTATTGATGTGAAGGCTAATGAATGATTTAAATCAAACTTGATTTTTTATAAAAATTTTCAAAACATATCATAAAAAATATTAGTTTGGGAGCAGTCTAGAGATCATTTTCAAAGGACAAAAATTGAAGCCAAGTAAGGCTGAATGACATCCCAAAGGAGTACTAAAAGCTGAATCTACCAGGTCCCTGGGAAGCTCACATGACACTCTGAAGTGGCTAGAGTACGGTAGACAGAGGTCAATAGAAGAGAGGGTTCTCAGAATTTGAAGAATCGTGTACAAAATTTCATAGGGAAATCTTCATTTCCACATTTTCACAAGAAAGGTAGAGGAGAAAAATCTTAAGTTTTCATCAATAAAAGAAAATAGAGGGTGAAAAAATAATTGTCTCTGGATATTATGTAACCATTAAATGATATTTATTTGTTTAATTAAGCTTTTGGAGACCAAGTCTTTCATCCTAGAGCTTGGCCCTTACAATGAAGGCTAGAATATCCATAAACTGGTAGCAATCCTTCTGCCTCAGCTTCCCAGTGCTAGGATCTCAGGAATATGCAACTATGTCTAGCTCCAATGTGATATTTATGAAGAGATTTAATTGATATTCAAAATGGTTGTGATTAACACAGACAAAAGAACAAAAAGAGATAACAGGTAAAAACTGAGCAAATAACATTTGGTATTTGTTGTTATACAAACATTGGAAAAAAGAGGAGACATGCGAACAGTTATAGAATATGATATTTCATTATAAGATCTACCAGAGTTTTTTTAAGATCTATTTATTTGTGTGTGTGTGTGTGTGTGTGTGTGTGTGTGCATGTGCGTTCCTTGTATGGGTTTCTGTGCACCATGTGACTGCAGATGCCAACAGAGCCCACAAGAGAGTGTCAACTTCCTAAAGATGGAATTATGGGCAGCTGTAAGCCTTTTGATGTGGTACTGGTATTGGAGGCCCAACCAGGGTCTTCTGCAAGAGAAATAAATGCTTTCAACAGCTGAGCCATTTCTCTAGCCCCAACTTCCCAATTTCAGGACATATGTGCACAGTGTTAAGCTTACATGTGCAGTTTCACTGAGCCTCATAGAAATGTCAAGAAGTGAAAACTGTAAATATGAGTGAATTGAGATTTTAATTTTTTAAAATTGTGTTTGTGCCTGTGTGTGTGCACATGTGTGTGTGTATGTACATGTGAATGTGTGTGTGTGTGTGTGTGTGTGTGTGTGTGTGTGTGTGTGGTATGCTGATGGGCTCATGCTATGGTGCACACATGAAGAAGATAACTTTTAGGACTCAGTTCTCCCCTACCATCGACTCCAGGGATAGGACACATGCTGTCACACTTGTACAATGAGCCATCTGACCAGCTCAGCCTGTAAGGCTTAATTAACTCCCTTAGGTCAAAAGGACAGAAAATGGTGTCATCAGGAGAAAAATCACACACCACTATCTAAATCAATTTTTTCCTTTTCTGCATTTTTCACTTTTTCAATATGCAAATTACTTGCACTGGAATTTTAAAATTAAATCAAATGTGGAGTTCACTGAGAAGATGTAACTGCACATTGTGCTACATTGGCCAACTGCACAATCCCCTCCTCCAACACTCCTGGAATATGTCATTACTGCTGGCTTTCTGGTCTGTTCTCAATTCATTAAGTGTTCATTTAGCGTTTATTCTGCTGCTGGTGTTATTGATTCTCCTCCCTCTGAGAATCCCAGGAAGTCCCAGCTCTCCTCCCTAGCACTCACCCTTGGATGATGGGAAATGGCCAGCTGTGCATATGCTGGGTCTTGGTTCTTGAATCTGCGTTGCCACAGGATTCTCACAATTGAAAGAGGCTGTTTCCTAACTTGCCCTCAGCACATTCTTCTTATTTATGTGAAAAACTGCTCTCATGATTTCAATGTACTGTTGTCACATAATGTTCTTGTCTCTGCCAAGGAAATAAGAAGCTTTGAAATTCCCCAAAGCTGTCAGTGTGAACTGAGTCAGCAACAGCATATACCTCTGCTTCCTGCTCTTAGCAACCCATTGCTCTCCTCTATTGAATTGTGGGATCTATGGTTTACACAAGGTTCATTTTTATCTTGTTTTCTGCTTGTGGCCTTACCCATGTCTTTAAAAGAATTTTCTATAATGACTTTATGTTACTAAAATGCCTCTGAAAATGCTAAGATCATTTCTGTCTTGATTCTGAATTGTGGTCATTGTTTCTTGAAGTTTCTAACCTAGAAAAAAAAAAGGAAACTGAGAACAATTGTTGTATTTACCCTACATATCCATAAACATAAACATTTCTTGTCTGAAATACAAAACTAACTGGTTTAACTCTTTTTCAAAAATTTTGTTTGTTGTTCTGGTTAGGTTTTGAGCCAGGGTCTCACAGTAGTAGTTCAGTCTGGCCTAGAATTTTATAAGCTATGCTGGCCTCATACTCATAACAATCCTCCTGCCTCAGTCTCCCAAATGCTGAAATTACAAGCATGAATCATCACATCTGGATTCAAGAATTTAAAGAAATTGCTAAGAATTTCAACATCATGTAACAATAAAGAAAAATCAAAACTATAAAGGAAACAAGTCATAAAATATTGGTGTACACCTGAAACTGTAGGATGTTTAGAGGGGAGATACTAGATTTATCCCCATTTAGCTGGATTGAACCCCACTTAGTTACATCTCTACACTTAGGGTTTGTGCTTTAAAAGAAAGTTATTATTCCTTTATCATCCAAAATCGTGAGTTAGTATTATTACTGCTCATTATGTTACTGGTGAGATCACAGTTTGGAGAGCATGGATTTGTCTAGGGACTCAGATCAATAAATGACAGACCCAGATCACTCCCACATAGTGTGTAACTTTCATGACCATAATATACTACACGATTAAACTGTATCTGACAAGTAAGAGGGTATTAATGTCCATTCACTTTTAAATAAAATCTTAGCATGCAAAGCCAGAAAAGTTGCATCAACACCCATGTCAATCAGCTTAGTTTCTGCTAACAGAGAACTGCTTCCAGATTATTGATCAAAGGCTATAAAAAGCTCAGTGGAAAAGAAGAAAAAGGAGATCCAATTTATTGACCATAGGTCCCTAAATGCAAGTTGATACAATCCAATCAATCTCCTGATTTTAATAAACTTTGTCTCTACCACATATATAATGAATGAATTTAAAACAAGTATCTCAGTTGGCTCACAATTATAATCCTTGCTTTTGGAAGGCTGAGTCAGAATTTCTGCAAATTGGAGCCAATCCTGGGCTACATAATGAGTTCAAGGCCAGCCTGCACTATGAAGTGAGTACCTATCTCAAGAATAGTAATAAACAAACAAACAGGTTAGATTAGCTGTCTTATGTTTGTATAAGACTAATAGGTGATATGTAACATTCACCATTGCATGCGGTTATGTGGAAAACTTGTCAAGCTGAACCATTTCAAATTGAGTAACACTTGCAATTGTACAGATGGAAGAGTGCTTTAATGATCTCTTTGTAAGGTTGAGAGGGTGAAAAAAGAAGAGTTGTCAAATGGGCATCAAGTTGTAAAGGAGCGAGAAGCTGTGACGGGCATCCCATTCTGCTGACCACAGAGGCAGAGGAGCACAACATTCTGAACATTCTGAGAAGCATGAAGAAGCCAAGGATGTTGCTCAAGGACAGAGTGCTCACAAAACGTGTATGTCATGACGAAGGTGTCAAAAAAAAAAAATGAGAGGCCCAAAGTTGGTTTTAGCTATTAAAAAAATGACAACTATTAAGAGAAGGAGAAAAAGGGGGCTGTAGAAGGTCGGGAAGCACGACAACGAAGTATAATGATATATGTATGATGAAAACCTTGCAGAGAAACCTGTGCTCTCAGTGCTGCTAACCAGACAACTAATTAAGAGAACAGGACATGATAACAGTTTCAGACGTGTTCAGTCTGATCAAGCTGTCATACAGCACATAACAAAGAATTACACTACCTAGGAAGGAAATACCATTTGAGATTTGTGTTTTGTTTTAATTTAGTAAGATAGCTCCTAAGACTAGCTCCCAAACTAGCTTTAGACTTGTTTTCCGGCCAAATCGGCCTTGAACTCTTGATCCTCCTGCCTGACTCCCAAACAGCAGAATTACAACAATACCCTTGGCTACCATTTATGCTTTTGGATATTAGTTAAAATGAATTTAGATACAAAATTTTAGGTTGGTGATGTAGCTCTGAGCTTGCCTAGCATGCAGTAAGTCGTAGATTTTTATCACCAGCAGCAAACAAATTAATTAATTAACTAATTAAGTTCTCTCCCTGAATTTGTAGTCCTAATAATGACTAATATCAAATCACACACATCCATCAGTGTGGACTATGAAATATTTCATGTTTTTCCGTCATGTGGTGATATTTTATTTGTGTGTTAATAAATAAAGCATGCCTGGAGATCAAGGGGGAAAGTAAACAAAGAAGTCAGGCAGCATATACCCTTAATCCCTTAGCAGGCAGGATATCTGTGTTCAAGGCCACACTAGGGAACACAGCCAAGTGTGGTGACACATGCTTTTAATCCCAGTACCAACTATAGAGATCTGGAGGTCTGTACAGACAGACAGATAGTGGCAGAGCTGTGTTGGAAGAGGAAGTGAGGTAGCTGGGCTAAGAGCCAATGAGAGAGCAGAAAAGCAAGGCATATAAGCCTGGGCAGACAGGAAGTCACACTCTTGGAAGCTGCAGAATTGGTGAAATGAGGTTAGCTGGTGGCTTTCCATATTTCCCTGATCTTTCTAAGACTTTAAGCCAAATTTCTGACTCCATGTTTTTTATTTAGTAAGGCCATTTAGAAATTCATCTACAATGTAACTTCACCATCACAATAACTCAAAAAGAGCTTTCATCTCCAAATCAGATCTGAAGAAACAGAGCTACATAAAAATAACCAGCTAAATTCCACACATGTTAAACTGACTCTCAACTATAAGTTGTGTAAGTACCTCTCCTTTTTTCAACTATATAATAATACTAACAGCAGTAAGTGACTGCTATCCCATATAAGCTGCAATTTTAATCACCCTGATAACAAAATACTATGTGGCAAGGTGGGCCCATGAAAAGAAAAGAAAATTTCAATTTAATACATATATTTGCATATTTATTTAATTTACCTGAAATGCTTTACTAGAGTTTTTACACTATCCTTGGTGTTACAGTTGTTTGTGCAATTGTTACAAAATTGACATAAATGCTGATGTACCAGAAATTCAACTACACACACATTTACAAATTTAATAAACAACAATAACTCATGAGACTTTAAAGAACAGAAATCACAGTTTTAATGAGTGGATAAGGGTTTCCGTGGCTGGAAAAACCAATGTTTTTAAAAGGTATGGACACATATATCTCAGGATGGAGGAACATGTAGAGGTTCCCTTCAGTCTTCCATCTCTTTTGTAGGTATCAAAGCCTGTATAGAGTTTGACCTTGCAAATTTTCATTTTGGGACTCCAGTAGTCAGTCACTAGTCATCTAGACACAGACAAGTTATTTAAACTTCCTCAACTTCAGGTTAAAACAACAACAATGAAAAAAACCTCATTATAAGAATACCAAGGTAAATAATATTAACACTTTATCATCTGTACTATTAACATGAAATGTAATTGTGCTTATGAAAAGAGGCTTTAAATATGAATGTGAATTAATATTTCTAGTAATCATAATAAATTTCATCTAATCCATCCCCCTCAATTTTATGTTTATTGAAACCATGATCACTGAATGATGTGTGAAGGGACATGGGTATTTCTAAACCCAACACTGTGCTGTGTCTACTCTTCCATGCTCGCGTATAGAAGACATTGCTCTCACTGCCACAGTTTCAGGGACGACCCACTGAGCAACTTTGGAGGGCAAAGTTCACATGTTCTGCAAGAAAGTTGGTCCTGGTTCATGTTTCAAAGCTCAAACTGAGAGGAGCTGTGTGCTGGGGCAGTTGTTCAGTACCTCCAACTCAACTGGCTTTGCCTTTCTTCTTTCAACTATTTACCTATAAGATTCATTGCTTCATTGCTTAAATTTTCTGTTAATTTGCGTTGTAATAACAACTTTTTATGGAATAAAGGACCTACTTAGTATATACTTTGCTCAAAATGCATACACTTTATAGAGCCCCATGTTTTGGAGGGTGGCATTAGTATTACTAAAAATAACAGATTCATGACGGTACTTTGCCCTGAGTTTTTCCCTCTTACATGACATTGTCAATTTGTACTCTTTGTCTTTGGGAAATGTCACACCACTTTATATTAGTTTGCCTTCTATCTTTCTGACACACTCTAAACAACTTTCTGGCCTTCACCAGCTTTCCTTCTCCAACCTATGATTAATGTTGGCATCTTCCAAGGGTGCCTCACTTCTTTCCCACCTTTTAGCTAACTATTGAATAACTTCTACATCCAATAAGCAGGCTTTTGGACTCAGACAGACTTATGCCAGAATTCCAGATCTGGTATTGACTATATTGGTCTCCTTTGTAAAGAACAAAGTCTCTTTGTACTTTTTTTCCCCCTATCAGACAGGGTAATATTAATCTCACAGGATTCACAGGATTTATTTGAGGAGTAGGCATATGTAAAGAATAGAACATGGCCTCACAGATTACCACCCTGTGTTGTTATACGTTTGCCATTGTTGTTTCTTTTTTTTTTCTTTTGCAGGGTAGGTTATCGAACCCAGTGCATTATGTATACTAGAAGAGCACACATTCTATTATATCTAACTACATTCTTAGCCTATTATTAGGGGTGTGTCTCTGTGTGTGTGTGTCTGTATGTGTGTGTGTATGTATGTGTGTCTGTGTGATATATATATATATATATATATATATATATAGACATGTCTGTGGAGTTATACTATTCTGTGAATTTGCATGTAAAAGCCAGAGGCCAACTTCCAGCATTTTCCTCTATCTCCACCGTGTGTGTGTGTGTGTGTGTGTGTGTGTGTGTGTGTGTGTGTGTGTGTATAAAAAGACTTAATGATTTTATGTGTATGTGTGTGAGCCATTCATGTGCAGATCCCCACAGAGGTCAGAAGAGAGCACAGGATCCCCTGGAAACAGAGTTACTGGTGGTTGTGAGGTACCTGATACAGGCGCCAAAAGGCAAACCCAGGTCCTCTGCAAGAGTAGCAAGTACCCTTAACTGATGAGCCATCCCTCCAGCACCCAACCCCACCTCCATTAAGGAGTTCTTTTTTGTACGTGATAATTTCTCTCATTAAGAGCTTACCATGTCTTCATATAGACTGACTAGATAACCAGTTCCCAGGATCCTCCTATTTATGTTGTTCACCCAGTTACAGGCCTGTGAGCCATGCCCAGTTTTCTGCCCCAGCCTCCAGAGTAGCTGGGATTACAGAGATGTGTCACCATGCTCAGCTTCCATTAACATTTTAGTGGACTTTAAATTCTTTGCAGACTGGATCATACCAGCCTGATGATTATCATAATTTAGGTGCCTATACAATGCCCATACACAGAAAATGTCATGTAATTATAACCTGGGTGCAAACCGGCACCCATGTGGTACAGATTTTAAGTTGTATCCTGTTCAAATTCCTCCAGGTTGGGAGCCAGGCTGAGTGCAAACTTTAGCATATCTGTAAACTTACATCTCAAAGAGGAAAACAAAAAAGAAATTCATTCAAAATTCAAATTGACATTATAAAATTCAAATTAACATTACAAAATCCCCTTTCTCTTCCTTTTCCTAATCTGCCATCTTTTCATAGCTACTATTATTCAACTCCCAACACAACAACTTGTCTGTAAAGGTTTTTGTTACTGTTATTTTTACCACCTGACATTTTTACCATTTCTTTTTTTCTCACTACTCAAACTTTTATAAGAATTCATTTTAACTTTTTTTGTGTATGTATGTGTATGACACATGCATGAGAACTGTTCTTACAGGCAGTTATTGGTCACTTAACCTGGGCACTGGGAACCAAACACGGGTCTTCTGGAAGAGCAGCAAGCACACTTAACTGCTAAGCCACATCCCTAGCTCCTCATTCTTTCTAGTTTACAAAACTCACGAACTATAAGGGAAGCAAAAGGAAGTGAGAACCTGAGGGGCAGGGGCAGGGGCAGGGATTCTATTTGGCTAGCATGAATGGATAGAGAAAGAAGACAAGATCCACTCCTGCACTACGGACTGGATGTTAGTGTCACATAAGTGAATGGAGACCATTTTCCCCATTTCACTGTCTACAGACTTGTGGTCCTCTTGGCTTCTTAGTCTTCATTTCCAGTAACCAGCAAGCACTGTCCCATGTTTATTCTGAATTGTTCTTTCACAGCTCATCTTAACCAGAAATAATTGACTCATGCTGTTCTTTGACATGATAAAGGATTTGGCCAGATCTCTACTGTCTACTGGAAGGATAGTACTTCTGGAACAGATAAAGTGAATGAGTGCCTAGAATGACTAGAAACTCCCTACCCTAATCAATTAGCATGCTCCAATGTGTGAGAAAATGGGGTCAGGGTGAAGAGAGGATCTGTCTTCAACTACCCTCTTGATAAAGCATACATTTGAGCTCCAGTTTCTTGTGTCCTGGAACAAAGAATTGGAAAAAAAAAATGGAACCTATTTGTTAAGACAGAGAAAGGTGCCTAAGAGAATGGAAATTGGCTAGAGAGCTGGGAAAGGTCTGAGGCTTAAAAGCCCTAGATACCAAGAAGTGTATAGGTTACTTGCATAGCAATTGCCTTCTCCCGCATTTGTTGATAGTGTTATTTTCTCCTACATGTTCTGTCCCTTATCTGTAGCATCAATGAGAAGGAGTTTACATTCTTTCTGCCAACTAGATCTTTTATACATTCATCTGGGTACCTCTCTCTTCCTGTGTTCTCCCCTCCTGCCAAATTTAATGATTCACTTATTACTTGCACAGCTTTCATTGTGTCCCCACATAGAATTAAGCACATTGCAGATGCATGGTAAGTCAAAAGAACACCCACAATGCATATGATTAAGTTTTCTTCACACCTGTGGAGCCCAGAAAAGGTAAACCTTCTTAGAGATCTGAGGGAGATGATTATGTACACTACTGCATGCTGAGACAATCTCTCTGAAAATACTGGATAAAATTCTGCTTAATTTAATTGCTTTATAATTTTACCAAACCTTCATTTGAAACAAGTGCTGATATCAAATCTCATTATGACAGTTACGATTTTCAAGAGAAAGGTGTTCAGTTTTTGGTTAGAGTTTCATCAAAGAGCAATGCAAAAAGATGGCAGGACTGAATTCCTATCTTGGCTCCAACAATTATGGATGGTGTTTTGTGAAATCTTTCAATTTGTCATAATTTCTATTTCTACCTGACTTCATCTTGTGTGGATGTTAAATGTAAGCATAAAATATTAATGCAGAGTCTGGTGTAGGACACCCCCTCAAAAATGGGTCAAATGGTCTTGTTGGGGCTCATAAATAAGAACCAATTTTGATCTCCCCTTCCTTCAGCCCTCCTGCTTCTTACTCCTTATTCTCCCGAAAGGCAGCCCAAAAAAAGCTAACATTATTCTTCCATCAGATAGCTATTAGAAGCCCAAACTCCTGTCCCCTCAAAGCCATAAAAATATTACTTATAGCTTTACCTTTTGTGTGTAATAGGGGACCATCAAGGCATTCTCTGGCCTACCTTGTTTGATTGTGGGATCTAGGACCTCCATTTCAGAAAGGGTCCTTCCCCATGAAGAGGGGATGTTGCATAGAAGAGGAAAGGAGATATGAACAGGCAGGCCTCCCTGCCACCCACTCACCCACACTCAGACTATAAGAATTAGATCATGCCTTTCTGAGCAATCACCTTTCTACATGACCATCTTTGCTTCATCAGCACATAGCTCATCCTGGATCTTTGGCTTTTCAATCTAAAGACATCCATGTCATAAAATGGAATAAACAAGTTTATTATACTTTCCTCTTCCTCCTTCTCCTTTCCTTCCATTTCTCTTCCTCCTTCCCTTCTTTCTCCTAGTCTGTCTTTTTTCTTTAATAAGCAGGAATGAACCCAGGCCCTTACACATGCTAGTTTTAGCCTCCTAAGTATCAGGGATTACAGGTATGCACCACCACACCCAGTTTCTTATGCTTGTCTCTTAATAGTTTGTCTTTTCTTGTGTGGAAATCAGCCATAATCCTTTATGATAAGCAAAACAGGACTCCTCCTCTTTAAAACCCTATAGCCTCCCTAATTATATGTTATCTATGTAATTTAAACAGAAACAAGAAATTCAACAGCAATCTTTAAATGGAGAGATACTAAAGTTTACCAAGAGTCAAGTTTTCTTTACTATGCTATTTAATCTTCATATCTAAATGTGCTGGTTGTTCCCATAGATTGTTTGTGCCTTGGTTTTTCCATTCACACCCTTGTAGTTCAGGTTGCTGTTTTTCAAGTGCTGGCTTAGTAACCATCCAAATGAAATATTTGGGCTACCTAATTGAGGCTTTCTAAGTCAACTCATCATGAATTTAATTTTCTCTCCTGGATTTGTGTTATCATTTAGGTGTTTTCAGAGCATTGGGATGAGTCTAGATTGAGGCATCATGCCTAGGGTGGAGTGTCCTCAGATAAAGCCTTTTACCAGGTGTAGAAAGAAGGCTCCACTCTCCTGACTATCTTGCAAAACAGCATTTAATTCTGCTGAGCACAGACTGCCCTTCCCCTCCCCTTCACTTCATAACCCTGAGAACAAAGAAGCCGCTCCTGAAAGAGAGAAAGTATTCAGCAGTGTTTGAAATGATTAAAAAAGCAAGCAAAAAAAAAAAAAAAAAATCCTTGTGGGTTATGACAGGGCTCTCTCCTCCCTGCTGGTGGAAGGCAGTTTGGGTCAACATTCTACTACCAGACAGGAGGTTGCAGAGACTCTGAACAGAGCTTAACTGAGCACAATAAAGAAATCTCCATGCCAGCAATAATGTGAGCTACGTTCCCTAGGTTGTGCAATCTCCTTTCTCTACGTGGAGGGTATAACTTGCGTTTGATCTAACAAGTTCACAACATGGCTTCAGGGAATGTTCACGTTTAATCTGTGTTTTGACCATGTAAAAGTGTCGTTTTGAGCATGGCTGTGCAGTTGATCAGCCATAAATCAAGTTCCATTCTTAAATGTGTTTTGGGAGCAGTGTTTACTTGAAAGGTCTGTTGGGAAAAGAGAGCGGAAGAGAGATATAACCTTGGAAAACTGTGGCCTTTAAGGTTATTTTGGAGATGACACCAATTAGTACCTTTTGGGGAACATTTTCTCATCACTGAGAACATAGCACACAAAGTGTTCTTAATGCTGTGGCCTTTTAATTCAGTTCCTCATGTTGTGGTGACCCCCAACCAAAAGATTATTTTTGTTGTTACTTCATAACTCTAATTTTGCTACAGTTATGAATTGTATTGTAAATATCTAATATGCAGGATATCTAATACGTGACTCCCCAAAGGAGTTGCAACCTGGAGATTGAGAACCACTGTAAGAAATCACGGTAATTACTATTTACTGACATGGGATATGTTCTGAGAAAGGTAACACTGGCTAATTTCATTTGCATGTGAACATCATAGAGTAGATTCACCCATACATGCTATGAGATGTCTTTTTGTACGTTGCGAATATGTGTTTCTCTGATTGGTTGATAAACAAAGTTATTTGGCCAATGATGACAATAAGGTTAGGCAGTACATGACAACTGGAGAGAGAGAAGAAGAAAGGAGAGTGGGGCAGACGTTGTGAGCTGCTGCCGGGGGAAGCAAAATGTGAAAGTACCAGTAAGCCACAAAGCCACATGACAATGCATAACTTAATAGAAACGGGCTGAGTTAAGCTGTAAGAGTTAGCTAGCAAGAAGCCTGAGCCAATAGGCCATAGAATTGGTAATTAATATTAAGCCTCCGAGTGATGAGTGATTATTTTATAAACGGCTGCGGGCCCCCGGGGCTGGGTGGGACCAGAGAAACTTATAGCTACATTTTGGCGCCCAGATGTGGTAGCAAGAATTTCCACCCAAAACTTGAGAAAGCCTTAAAAAAAAAAAAAAGATTCCAGCTAGGCTCATGCCTTTAATTCCAGCACTCAGGAGGCAGAGCCAGGCAGATCTCTATAAGTTCACGGCCAGTCTGGTCTACAGAGCTAGATCCAGGACAGATACCAAAACTACACAGAAAAACCCTGTCTCAAAAAACAAAACAAAACAAAAAGATGTGGTGGTACTTTACTTGTACTGAAATGTGATTTTAATTGTATGTTAATAAATAAAGTTTTCTGGGGGTCAGAGCTATTAGAGCCATAGCAAGAGTGTGGCGGTGGTGGCACACGCCTGTGGCGGTGGTGGCACACGCCTTTAATCCCAGCACTTGGTAAACAGAGCTAGGTAGATCTCTGTGTGTTCAAGGATACAGCCAACATTGGAGACACATGCCTTTAATCTCAATACCATGGAGGACCTGGAGGGCTGTACATGCAGGCAGTGAGGAAGCAGTCATGTGTTTGGGTTTACAACCAATGAGAAGGTAGAACAGCTAGACTATATAAAGACATACACACAGGAAGTAGGTCCCTTTTTCGGAGAACTCTCTTGGCTGAAGCAGGAAGGGTAAGGCTCTTAGTTCTGACCTCTTGGCTTTCTTCTCTAAATCGGCTCTGTTTTTCTTATTTAATAAGACGGTTGGTTACATCTACAAAAATATTCTAAAACAGAGCTAAAAATAGCTAACTAGTTGTGTCTATGAGGCAAGCCATGATACAGAGACACTGCACCATGGGGCTTGACCTACAGCATGGCAGATTCTCTGTCATGGGACACAGAGATGTCTCTAAGCTGTACAGTGATGGATTTGGCTTTTGCTACTACAGACCAAAAAAAAAAAAAAAAAAAAAGGTTTCTGGGCCACATGCTGCTGGATAGAGGCATAGGTCCACTGCTTCCCAGAGTTGGCAGTGAGCATGGCACCCCCAGAGCTGGCAGTAAACATACCTCCACCATGTACTGTGCCTTGTACCTGATCATGTATGCTGAACTTTATGGACTGTCAGCACAGTTGGCCTCTGTATACAAACATCACCATAAACATGGAAGTAATGAGTTGTTCCATGGAATAATAAGAGGTTTAACAACAGGCAATGAGAATTTCTCTGCCACCTTAAGTCTTATAGGATCAGAGTTGTATGTAGAATTCATCTTATCTGAAGCATGATGTATGGCATGTGCTTCAATTCCAAAGGACACCATGGTAAGAGTGCATTCTTACCCTGGGTCTACTGCATTATCCAGAGCTTTCAGAGTTGTCCTAATAAGTAGACACACACTTGGTGACTTTAAACAGTAGAAACCTATTTCTCACCATTTGGGAGGGTAGGAAAAAATATCAAGGAATTGACAAGGCCATATTCTCTCTAAAGACTATAGAAGAATCTGTGTGGCATACCTATCTTTTTGGTTATGGTAGTATGCCTTCAATATACAATAGTGGGCAGGTATAATCAACAGTTACAGGCATTTCCATTCTAAAAGAAGGGAAAAGATGAAAGAAATAACATGGTTGCTGGTTCTAAAGAAGCTCAAAAAGCAGTAAGGGAAATTCCATTTACATTTCAGGAAGTGAACACATTCCTGTATCACCTTAAACAATGACCTCTAGGTCTGTAGCTTTATCCTCACCTCAAGGTTTTGGCCTTGGCATGCTTTTTTTGTTTATTTATTTTAGTTATAGTGTGTTTTTTAAATTTTTTTAGAAAGTTAGTATTCATTTGCAGCTGAGCAATTCCATTAGCCTCTTACTTGTCTATAGAATGCAAAATGTTTCATGGCCTTTCTTCATTGTGTTCCATACCTAGCTCATATAGCTTGGTTTCTGATGACAGAATAGTCTCGGAACCTGTTTTAGTCTCCCATGTGTGACATAAGGACTCAGCATTAAATTCGCAGATGATCCAGTATATCCTAATCTGTGGTCCTAGTTCCTGCTGAGACAATGAGTGCCTTCATGTATCACATACCTGTAATATTTAAATAACTTGTTTTCTAGCCACACCTTTCGCCCTCTAAGAGCATGCTGTCTTACAGTGAATCTTCATCTAAACTTTTTCAGTTTGATGTGGCATAAAAATCTGGATCCTTGCCCTTAGGAGTCTGAGGCAGGAGAACCATAAGTTGCAGGGCAACTTGTAGGTCGAAGTGTGACTTCTAGGCCATGCCAAATAAAGAAACCATGTCCTAAAAAGTTAAGCAACACGTTTCTGGACTGGGAATGTAACGGGGTGATGGAATGCTTGCCTAGGGTATGAGAGGCCCTGGGTTAAATTTCTATTGCAGATAAGTAAAAGGAAGAGGAGGAGGGAGGAAGGTAAGGAGGGAGAGAAGAAAGGATGGAGAGAGAAAGGAAGAAAGGAGAAATAGTCTTAACTTAATTTTTTTTTCTCAATGTAGATAGACTATAATTTTCTGATTATTCAGCACTGGCTCCATTAAACTTACCAGTTCCTTTCTCAGTTTATTCCTTTCTTCCTGTATTTACTTACTATGAGCAAGCAGGAGGAGGAAGCCAGGCTGCATGTTTAATACTTGTAACATCTTACACCCTGCTAAATATTTAAGTTCATAGTTCATATATTTTACTTCTGACACAAGAGAAAAATTCAGCCAAATTTTGTACCTCTTTATAATAGAGACTCATTTCCCTTTAGTTTCTAATAATAGCAGGCTCTTTCTTTGCTCCTGCCCCTTTATTAACAGTATTTCTGACGTTCTTACTTCTCCCTTTAGTACTAATGTTAGTCTATCAAAGAAAATAGCTTCATTATAACATTTTGACACAGCCTTTTTTTTTTTCCTATTTGCCTCTCCACTTCTATCTCTCCTCTCGTGGCATTCATTTTTCCATCAATATTCCTTTCATGAAATCATACATACTCTCTAGTACTATAGAGAACATCCACATTTTCTCCTCTGTTCCTTCTGAGCCCTCAGCAGCATATTCTTCAGAATCCCTATTTCCACCAAGAGTATTTTCAAGAGAATGTAGGCTTTTGCTATCATACTTTCCCAAGCTCTTCCAGCATCTATACATTATTACTATTGTAAAGCAATGTTCACATTTCTAGGGATTTATTAATGTAGAAAATTAGAATATGTAGTAAGTTCCAATTGCTGCCATAACAAATGACTATAAGCTTGGTGACTTGAAACAATAAATATTTAGGCATTCCTGATTCTGGAGCCTAGGGACCTAAAAGAAAGTTTCCAGAGTTGTCATCATGGTGACAGACAGCAGGTTATGTTCACACAGAATCTGGCGTTGGCTTCTTCCAGCTGTTGTTGGCTTCAATGACCCCTTGGCTGCAGTTCTGCCATTCTAATGTCTGCCTTATCTTCAGGTCATGTGATCTTCTTATGTTTGCCTAATTGTCAGTGTGTTTGTGTCCATATTCCCCTTGCCTCTTTCTTATAAAGAGATAAGTTCACTCTACTAAAGTGCCACCTCTGTTGTCTACAGTGTTTCAGGATTTGAGTCTAAATTAAACAGGAAAAAAAAGTGGTAGGGGAGACAGACCAGCTTGTGTAGGACTTGCACAAGCATGAGGACCAAGATCAGATCTTTTCAACCTACATGAAACCTAGAAAGATGCCTCTTATATGGGCAGCACTCTGGAGGCAGAGGCAGGGCTTCCCTGGAACAAGCTGGCTAACTAGACTAGTCAGAATTGTTAAGTTACTGCTTCATCAAGAGACTCCACCTCAGTAAATAGGGAATGATCAAGAAAGGCACACATCAACTTTGGGCCAGATACTTGAAGACATATGTGCACATGGACCTGCACCCACATAGTTGCCCCCCAACACACACCACATACTAAAAAGAGGAACAGGAAAGGTACATATCTAAAACAGTCACTTGTCCCATTACAGCTTATGCCTACATACTTTCCCTATATGTCTAACATCCTTTAAAACCAACTCTAAAGAATCTGATCCACTATTAAATGTTGATACATTCAAGGTCACTATCATTTTTAGGATTCCAAATGTCCATTCATTCTCTCTTGGCCTATGTGTGAGGATCCTCATGGTGGGATAGCAGCATGCAATTCAGCAGTGAGGAAATGTGTCAGATAAAGTCACATTTTGCCGCATGTTTCTAGCCGGAGTGTCCAATAAGCAGCAATTTGATAGCTACCTCTCTCTGGATCCTCTTTGAGGAAAATAAATGAACAAAGATGGAGTTCCTTGGCCAAAGAGAACAATGGAAGCTCAATGTACTTAAGTGCCTGAGACAGATGAAGAAAACAAGCGGTTGGAAAGGATGCAACAGAGAAGAAAGGGCCAAGTATCTATAATGGAAGAAATTACCAAGGAAAACTGGCAGGCAGTCTTGAGTTGAAGTAGATGCTATAAGTTGGTGTAGGGATTTGTCTCAGCAGAAGTCAAGGAGATGGCATTGCAAAGTGAAGTAACAGGAACCTGTTCCCAAAACATTGAGTTCTTTTCTTTTTCTTTCCTTTTTTCTTTTTTCTTTTTTTTTCTCTCTTTTTTTTTTTTTTTGAGATAGGTCTCATTAGCCCAAACTGGCCTTAAACTTGCTTTGTTGCTGAGGATCACCTTGGAATACTGGTCTTCCTGGCTCTATCTCCTAAGTGTTGAGATGTTGATAAGTGGGTACCATCTTGCCTGGCCTTCCTACTTTACCAAATAAGATTTATCAGTTATCATTTATATTCCAAGCAATAACATGACAATCTAAATATATCTTTGTGTCAACTTATCTTATTTATATATGTGTATACATGGTGAATATGTGAAGTATTACGCTTAGCATACAAACCAAATTTTGAAAAATAAAGCTTCATAATGTCACGTGTCAGAAATAAATATCATTAACAATTTATAGGCATTTTTTTCGTATCTTGTTATTAACTTCTTTTTTTCTTCCTGTTTGAAGTTATGGCTAACAAGTTTCAATGTAGATTGCTCTGTTTGTTAAAAAGTACGTGACATTTCAATGAGGAAGTTAAGATGGGTCTGACATGGTGCTGTCACCTGCAGCCAGGTAGCCCAGCCCAGTGCACAGTTTACACAGCCCTGATAAAAGAATTGGGGTAAAGAAGACCTAAGGCATTTGTGTGACATCACTTGCTGCGTTGTTATACAACACATCATCCATTTGTTGTGGGTTGGTTTTAACAATAGATTTATTGGCTGATCAAGTAGAGCATCTCTGGAGAAAGTGAGACAGCACCCATGACTCTGTTAACAAAATGAACAAAAATCTTTTATAAAGACTTCTTGGATAAATGTCCCTTCAAAATATTATTTTATTTGTTGTATAGTTTTCTGTCCCATTCAAGTGTATAATTATTCATTGAATAATTCTTTATATTTGATGTTTAGAATGTTTTCTGTTCCATGCTCTTACAAGCATTTGACTTGGATTGCCCAGGGCTGAGTTTGAGGTATGGAATTTCTCAGCAGTTACTCAAATTTTTTTTATATATTTCCCCTCCATGTATACATGCCTGGTTTATTACACAAACACATAAGCATGCATACATGCATTCATGTGCATATCCACATACATAAAACCATGTCCAGAGCATGTAAAATATATGAGACATGGTGGAGAAGTTGAAATACAAACATGGCAAATTGAGGAATCAAAGTCAGCGTTCTCAAAAATGAGATCTAAACTCTTTCCTCTAATCTGTTACTGGTAAGAACTCTTTATGCCAGGCAAGGTAATAAGTATTTCAGGTAACTGTCTCATAGAACTCTTACAACTCTATGAGGCAAACAACTGCTATCAAGATCCTGTTGGGGTCTGAACAGAAACCGACAGGAGTAAACAATTTGGTCAAAGTCCTACAGCTGCTAGTTGACACATTTCACAAGAATTATGCGTTTGAGAAGCAATGTTGGATCACTAATCCTTATCCTGCTGGTAAATACGTCAATGGTGGCAACATGGTATATAAGTTAACAGTACAGAATCCGTAAAAACCATTGCTTGAATTCAAATCTCAGGTCTGACACATTCTATGTGTGTGACCTGACACATTATTAACATCTCTGTGCCTGAAAAATTGGAACATTATAATCGATTACTTATAAAAATTGAATGAGATAAATAAAATATATTCTCCTTTATAATTAAGGCTTCAAAAGAAGCTACCTAGTATCAAAAATGATAACAATGTCAAACACATTAAAAATGAACAGAGAATGGTCGTATTCACATGATTCCAATACTTGGTAGGTAGAGGTAGGAGGGTCA
The DNA here is from genome assembly GCF_949786415.1 of Peromyscus eremicus. Lineage (NCBI taxonomy): Eukaryota > Metazoa > Chordata > Mammalia > Rodentia > Cricetidae > Peromyscus > Peromyscus eremicus. Next base: position 115,088,316 of record NC_081418.1, on the reverse strand, counting down.
GGAGCTGAAGGTCAACACAGGCTACCTAAAGAGTTGCAGGTCACCCTGGGGTTGCTCGAAACTCTAAACAAACAAATCAGCAGAAAATAAGAAGAATTTGTTCTGTGGTTGAGCTCTAAGAAGGGAGAATCCTGTGGGAATACAGACATCCAACTGAGTAGCCTTTTTTAACATTCACAGTTTAGGGAAAATTAGAAAATACTACAGAAGTAAAATTGTCTTTGATTCTGAGACCTGAATCCAGAGCCTTATCTATGTTAAATGTCTACTTTACTGATGAGCTATGTCCCCAGCCCTGAAATTAAGTTTTGACTCTTCGATTTGATAAAACAGCTATCTAGTCTTCTGCTTGTTCTCATATTAAATGCACTCAATTGACACAAAAGAAGGGGGGGCACCTTCCTAGCAGTTAGGCAGCTCTGTGTAGAGTGTTTGTCTGGCCTAAGTGAGGTCAGCGTTGGGGGTGTCAATAAACAAGTCAAAAAGTCTACAGGCCTGTTCCAGAGAGGCCTGCTTTATGAAGACAGTGTCTTGACCCAAAAGAATGGCTTTCTATTCTTCCAAATCAATTCTGAGAAGTAATTTAACTTGAGGACCTTGGTTCATTCCAAATGCAGCGTTGTGAGCACATCTAGTGAAACAGGAGCTGGAGGATCAAGGATGAACACAATTTATGATTAAAAGGGACATTAGTCCAAGCACAGCAACCACAGATTCAAGGGAGGTTATAGAAGATTGACTTACACAAAATGCTGAAACCTTGGTTTCCAAAGAGTCTGAGGGTTTTTTTGTTTTGTTTTGTTTTGTTTTTTTATCCTACCATTTATATGTTTATGCACATGTAATTGTGAACTTTGTGTTTGTGTATATGTATGCATGTGTATGTGTGTGTGCGGGTGCATGCTTGTGTATGTGTGCATGTCTGTGTATGCCTGCATGTCTGTGTATGAGTGTGAGTAGTGTGTATGTGTGCCTTTGTATGAGTGTGTATGTGTGTTTCTCTCTGTATATTTCTATGTGTGTATGCATAAACATATATGTTTATATCAAAGTGTATGTGTACATATTTCCAGAAATGTGTTAAATGTATACAAGTGAGTGCATACATACATTAATGGATACTTGTTGCATAAATATGCATATGGATATATATGGTATATACATATATAAATATGCATGGATATATGTATGTATGTTTCATTCTGTATATTCTATCAAGTATCTACTCACAGCTCTGTTGCATAATTTATGTCATGAATAATTGATAGCATCTGTAGAAGAAGTTTAAGTTAATTTACATCAAGATCTTTCTCAGATACATTTAGCAATACTTCACAGCTCTCCCTAAAGCTGTGGGAATATAGATGTGGTTTTTATTTGTTTGTAGACTCTGTTTTGCTGATGCAGTGCTGAGCTGCAAAGACAATTTCAGAAAACCACATCTCAACAAGCAAAATCAAATGCCACTGTAACTGAGTCTGCGTCTTGGAAAGGCTTCCCCTCTGCCTCTTTGTCACTGCCTTAGACTAGCTGTGCCGTGCTGTTTCAGACAAAGGGCCCACAAGAGAAGGCAACAGGACTCTCCTTACCTGTTTATGCACAGTGTGCAGACTGTCCTTCCGCTTTCCCTACCAGAGTAGGCCATTGTGATTCATCTGCTTGTGAAAAATGTGCTATAATTCCCCCTTCACAGAGGAAGTAAAGAGCTATGGTTTCTAATCCATCTACATTCCCTTAGTAAAAATGATTCATTCCATCTAAGATCAGGGTAGCATTTCCTTTTAATATTTTCTTTTCTTGTAGATAATGAACCAAGCTCAGGGGCAAGAGCATAAGAGCCCTTGTCTAACACCTTCATCTCTAAGTCTTCCCGTATGTGGAAGTCAGAATTGCCATCCTATAGGCTGATGAAATTCGATTTCTTTGTCCTGTACTCACTCTGCCTTCCTCTTATCATACCAGTGTGTCGGAAAATGGAGGAATCCCCTGCTTTCTTGCTTTGATTTTCAGTGTAACCTGATGCTGAATTTCTGCTTATTGCCAATGTGAGCCTCATTACCAGGTGGTGGGTTGTGTAGCCAGAAAACGAGCAGATTAGCTGAAGATTAACTTGTTCACCTGCCATTTGATGAGTGCTGGTCTGCAACATGCTAGAAAACATGAGTGTCAGTAGGAAGTTCTGTTATGTGGCACCTAGAGTGTCTGGCACTTAGGCAAAGAAACAAAGGAAGAAAAGATAATTTTAATACTTCCATGTACTTTTGGTGTTATTCTTCTGTAACAATTTTTTTTTTTTTGCCAAAATGACTCAATTCTTTTAACTCATGTGTTCCCTAGGGGAAAAACGTATATTCAAGATATCTTTCAGTAGTTACTACTCATACTTTGAGAAACACTCAGATTTGACAATCTTCCAACAATACTAATAAAGAATAATAACAGAGAATAAATAGCATGGAAATATTTTTTGTACATGGAGTGAGCTCATATACTTTAATCCTTATAATAAATCCTGTTGGGAAGAAATTATTACATTTCAGAATTTATTAAAAGAAAATGGACATTCCACACACTGAAGAAACTATAGTCCTAGAAAAAATTTAAAAATATTAAAAGCCAATGCTGGAGAGATGGTTCAGTGGTTAAGAGCACTGGCTGTTCATTCAAAGGACCCAGGTTCAATTCCTAGCACCTGCATAGTAGGTATGTATCATCTGTTACTCCAGGTCCAGACAATCCAATGTCCTTGTTTGGCCTCTGAAGACAGCAGGTATGCAAGAGATGCACAGACATGCATGCAAGCAAAATATCCATACAAGTGAAAAATAAAATAACATCTTTAAAATCTATATTTGGTGAGTTTTTTTGTCTGGAGATTTATCTGCAGTATCTTGTTTGGGTCTCACAGTATTCCTGTAAGATGCTCTCTGTTTCCTTTCTTCCTTCCCAGATGAGGAAACAGATGGATTCCTCAGCAATACAGTGATCAAGTAGAAATGTCAGACTTTATTCCTAGCTATCATCCATCCTTAACCTGCAACAGGTGCACGAGGCTGACAGAATGTGCACAGGTCCTACCAGAGCATGCTTCCCAAAGTGGAGAAGTACCGAGGCTTGCCACATGCTTTAGTCTTCCTCTGCCAAGTTACACGTGAAGAAACTGCAGTGGGCAACACGGACTTTCAAAGCTTAGAGTTAGACTAGGACTCTAAGCTCTTAAATGTATGCAAATAGAACCAGCATGAAGGTACACCTGGAACCCCAGTGCTCTGGCGGCTGAGGCAGCAAGACTGAGATTTCAAGGTCAGCGAGTCCTATGTAGTGAGTTCCAAGATAGCCTGAGGTACACAGTAATTAACAACAAGCCACACAAATAAACAAAATTCAACCGACCAACAAACAAAAGTACCTCTGATCCTAAGTTAGGTTAAAGAAAAATCAGCCAGCATCAGTGAACTAACCAAGTGAACTTGTTCTGATCACCATGCATTGCAGAGCTAGTACAAGAGTTTGTTTATTTAAATGTAGCAGAAAGTCACCCAGCACCAAGGGCAGCGGAAGGTTAGCAGTTGACCTTTTGCCTTCTTTCAGGAAATGCTGAGGAGCACGGAACAATTCCAGCTTGGGGAGAACAGGATCCACAAAGTGCTATTTGTTTTCTTCTGTTTGATTCCTCTATTTGAAGCACTTTCTCAGCACTGAAGCCCAGACCTGTCATTTACCCACGTTTCTATTCTCATGTCGGAATCCCACTGGCCTACTTCAAAAGCAGGGAGATACACCCGCAGCTTCTGAATGGATTCCTTCAACAATGCCGCACCAATTGACTCACATTTAAAAATACTTTGATCGACCCATCGCTTTGTGCCCTGAAGCTGGAAGCAAAAGCAGAGGCTATTGGAAAGAAGGTCGGCTTCTATCACCAGACGATGTTTGACTTAATAATGAAAGGTATTTCCTCTCTCTTTAGAGGAAGATGCATACGTCCATCCTTGCAAGATGGATGCTTCTCAGTTCCACAGTTACCTAGGAACAGGTGTTCCCAATTAATATCTATGAGTCACATTCATTATGTGATCAGATAACTGGCTTTTGTGAACCTTCTTATGCTAGATTAGTTACTACAGTTGATGGAATTGAAACAGCACTTAGGAATTGTGTAGTAAAAACTAATTTGTCTTTTGAAACATTCTCTAATGATGAATTGAAGTGCTAATCTACAATTTAGAATTAAATCAAAAGTTATGCCAGAAAACAAAAGGAAATCTATATACATATGCATAAAACACAGAAAATTATAAAAGAAAGTGTTAACATGGAGAAATGCAAACAATGCTTAATTTCCATTCATTTTTTGCATGTATATATATTAACATAGAGGTGACCAAATTTTGTATGTTTTCTGAACTGATAACAGCCACTAAAGAGTAATTGGCTAAGTGATATGCATTGTCATTGCAAAGTAACTAGAAAACACAGTTAAGTAAAGCAGTAGTATCATTTGGGGGGCAGCACTACCCTGATACATGTACCCTTTGCTTTACAATTTAAAGAGTTAGATTCATCTGAGATTGATCTTTGTGTTTCTTATGCAGCCTGTATGCCCTTAGGAAGTCATTTAAATATTATGAAATTGGGTTCTGCCCCATTTTCATTCTCATTAGGAGGAAGCAGAGGCAGAGCTCAAGCCCCTCAGCATGGATTTCTGGGTGATACAAAAGAAACGATTATGCATGTGTGCTATTACCAATCCTGATGGACTTCATGGTATTTAAAGGAACAAGGCTGTCTTTGTCATTTCGTCAACATGGTTTCGTTGCAGAGACTGAACAGCTCTTCTCTACTTCCTCCATGTTGCAAAAAAACCCAATTTTTCTCAAGCTCATTTGAAAGGAAAATGGCAGTTGGACTAGCCATCCTTGGCTGAGGCTATGAATAGCCTTGGCCTTGGATGCACCTGCTTCCAGGGTTCACATTTGGGAATCCCAGTGGGCAAAAGCTGTGCTAGCCTATATTGCAGTGGGATAATGAGAGGCATAGATGTGCAGAACACAGTGGACACAAATTCCACAACATCTTTTTTTCATCCTTTTCTCCTTTCTGTGGTGGTATTGTGTTCCCCCAAAATACTGTGCACCCTAATAAACTTATCTGGGGTCAGAGAACAGATCAGCCACTATATTAAACATAGAGGATAGGCAGTGGTAGCACACACCTTTAATCCTAGCATTCCAGAGGCAGAAATCCCTCTGGATCTCTGTGAGTTCAAGGCCACACTGGAAACAGCCAGGCATGGTGACATACACCTTTAATCCCAGAAAGTGAGCCTTTAATCCCAGGGAGCGATGGCAGAAAGCAGAAAGGTATATAAGGCGTGAAGACCAGAAAGTAGAAGCTTTTGGCCAGGTTAAGTATTCAGACTTTCAAGAAGCAGTTCAGCTGAGATTCATTTGGATGAGGACTCAGAGGCTTCCAGTCTGAGGAAACAGGGTCAGCTGAGGAACTGGTGAGGTGAGGTAGCTGTGGCTTGTTCTGCTTCTCTGATCTTCCAGCATTCACCTGGCTCCAGGTTTATTTTTATTAACAAGACTCTTTAAAATTCATGCTACACCTTTCCTCTCTCAGTAATTAAATGCTTAACTGTAAATAGGACACACTGTTTTGAGAAGAATCAAATTCAAAACGGTGGATTTCTTCACCTGAAGTTTACATGAAATCAAACTAATAACATGTGGTGATATTGTGTTCCCCCAAAATATTGTGCACCCTAATGAACTTATCTGGGGTCAGAGAACAGAATAGCCACTAGATATAGAGGCCAGAAAATGGTGGCACACACACCTTTAATCCTAGCATTCAAGAAGCAGAGATCCATCTGGATCTGTGTGAGTTCAAAGCCACGCTGGAAACAGCTAGGCATGGTGACACATGCCTTTAATCCCAGGAAATGATGGCAGGAAGCAGAAAGGTATATAAGGTGTGAAAACTAGGAACTAGAGCTGGTTAAGCTTTTAGGCTTTTAGTAGCTGTTCAGCTGAGATTCATTCTGGATGAGGACTCAGAGGCTTCCAGTCTGAGGAAACAGGATCAGCTAAGGAATTGGCAAGGTGATGTAGCTATGGCCTGTTCTGTCTCTCTGATCTTACAGTGTTCACCCCAATACCTGGCCCTGGGTTTGTTTTTATTAATAAGACCTTCTAACAATTTGTGTTACAATAACATATTGTCTTTATTACCTTCTTTAAACTGAGTGTGTTTGTATGTGTGTGTCCACATGATGATTGTGTGTATATACACATTTATCTATGTGAACTGCTGTACACATGCCACACAGTACACATAGAGGTCAGAAGACAGCCTTGGGTGTCAATCTTTACCTTTCACCTTGTTTGAGACAGGGTCTCTGTTGTTCTCATTGTGTATGTAGGCTAGCTGGGCTATGTGCTTCTGTGGAGTCTCAGGTCTCTATCTCCCATCTCTCTGCAGAATCACTGATATTATAGGTGAATACTCTTGTATTATGTGGGTTCTGGGGATTTGAACTCAAGTCCACATTCTTTACCCAACTTGACATATTGTTTTTAATTGTGACCTTAGAAATTAATTGTATACAATCTGCAGCCTTACTAATTTAAATACCTACAGGTGATATCTGAATTGACCATTATTTCAAAAAGCATGTAATAATAAGCAATTATTAAAATAATAATAAATATGTACAGTTAGCATTTTACTGATTTCTGGCTGTTTTCATAGTTCTGTAGCCCAAGATGGCATGGGAGTCACATTTCAGCCAAAGTGAACCTAGAATTCATGACAATCTGGTCTCAACTCCCAAGTGTTGGCATTTCAATGTTTACCGTTATGTCCTATTTACTCTAGAATGTTTGAAGGACTACTTGTGGCTAGCAAAATGGCTCAGCTTGCCACAAAAATCTGAAGACCAGAAATAGATTCCTGGAAGTCAGGGAAAAAAAAAATCTGGATGAATTAGCTGGAAGCTCCCGTGTCCAGTTCAGCAGCACAAAGAAGATAGTGTTTGAAAAAAAGGTAGAAGGAGGGTTGAGTCAACTCCCAAAAGATGTTCTTGAACCGCCACATGTATGCCACAGGTGTAAATCCACATAAGTGATATATTTAACAAGATAAATATAGTATTAATGTGTGTATATATATACTATATATTCTATATAAATATATAGTATTCTATATAAATAGAATATGTTGTATATATACATATAATACTATATTTATCTCGTTGAATATATGTACATCTATGTACTACTCATTATAGGGTTCAGTCTAAAATACGGGGGGAAGAAGTTTCATTCAGTTATATCTGAGGCAAAACTATGCATGCCATTTTCAATCTTTTTACATCCTATGTAAAGCGTAGTCAGTGGAAGTTGAATATGCAACTACACTTGGCTCTGGGCTGGCTGTACTTCCTGCAGAGTTCTCTTTAGTCACTAACCCAATGCTTCAGAGACCAATCTCAGTATCTTAGTGTGAGTAACTGGGAAGGATAGCTGGATTAACTAAGAAAAAGTAAAAGTATGCACTGAGACATTCTGCTTAGGAGTAAAGAGAGAACAATCGACTTAAGTGTTAAGAGTACCAATATGAGTTCCATCATTCGAAACTTGTCATTTATATGTGTGTTTTTTTTTTTTTTTTTTTTTTGGTTTTTCGAGACAGGGTTTCTCTGTGTAGCTTTGCGCCTTTCCTGGGACTCACTTGATAGTCCAGGCTGGCCTCGAACTCACAGAGATCCGCCTGGCTCTGCCTCCCGAGTGCTGGGATTAAAGGCGTGCGCCACCACCGCCGGGCCATCTATATGTGTTTTAAAATTAGGGGAAGGGGAGATATGTTAGTGGATTAGAATGCTTTCAGTATGAGCATGAGGCCTGAGTTCAAATCCCTGTCACCCAGTTAAAGAAAGAAAAGGGAACAAAAACGAAAAGGAAAGAAAGGCAGGTCCAGCTCCTGCATGTGCTTGTAACTCTAGCCCCGAGGGAGTCTGGGAGTCTGTTTCTGAGGCTTACTGGCTACCAGCCTAGTCCCGAGATCAGTGAGAGACCCTGCCTCAGGGGAATAAAGTGTACAGTGGTTAGATGGGACATCTGACATCCTTCTCTGGATCCCATGGCCATTACCGAGGTATGCATACCAGCATACAACATGTACACACATCATACATACAAAATTAAAATACAGTATTTGGGGGTACTTACTTTTATTTAGAGAAGTTTCCTTTTGTAAATCAGAGCCAATGACATTATAACGTCCTTCTGAGGCACATTCTTCAGGTTTACAGATAAGAAGGGAGAGTTGATAAGATGAAAAGAGATTTGAAAAGGTCAAAGGAGTTATTCCTCTAACTCGGTAACAGGAAGGTCAAGACATGTTTTGATTGTAAACATGGTTTATAATCTTCTTTGTGATTTTTTTTCCTCAGAAAACTACAGGTTTACAGATGACATAATGGTGCTAAGATAAAGTCAAAGGTTACATACATTTGGCTTTGAGCAAGGTTCCTTACCTGTGCTAACATTCTTGTTTGAAATCTCTTTCAGAAAAGGATGTACTGCATCTATGCAGGTAATATTTGCACTGGTTTTTGTAAGTTGCCTGAAAATTCTAGAATAAGGTTTGACTCACAGCCAGCCAGACGGCAGCGAGAGTGGAGTCAACGACCCCTTTCTTTCCTGCCTCTGTACCACCTATAAAACACTGAACTACTGCTTTGAGTTTATTTTCTCAGAATGATTCTTTCATGAATAAAAAGAAAGAAATCCAGTTAAGGCAAACCGAATGTCTATTAAAACTGAAGATCACGTTGCAAGGAATCACATTTTTGTTGCTTGTTTTCTCTTTCCCTTCCTTCTTTCCTTCCTTACATCCTTCCTCTCTCTCTCTCCCTCTCTCTCTCTCAATCCCCCTCACTCTCTCCTGCTCTGTCTCTGTCTCTGTCTCTCTCAATCCCCCTCACTCTCTCCTGCTCTGTCTCTCTCTCTCTCTCTCTCTCTCTCTCTCTCTCTCTCTCTCTCTCTCTCTCTCTCTCTCTCTCTCTCTCTCTCAGTGTGTATGTGTAGGGTGGGGTACAGCATATATGCATTAGTCCAGGGACAATTTGGTGGGATCAGTTCTCTCTTTCTACCTTTATGTAGATTCCAGGGAATGAATACAGGCTGCCAGGTTTGAACTGTTTTCCCATGTGGTCATACAGGTGGCCTTTGAGGGACTTTGCTGAAAGAAAAATCAAAGAAAGAAAGAGAGAAAGGAAGGAAGGAAGGAAGGAAGGAAGGAAGGAAGGAAGGAAGGAAGATTCAAACTACAAATTATCAAATTACACAGGGAGTAAATGTTAATTAAGAATGAAAAAAATTCATAACAAATTGCAGACTTGAGATACAGTCAGTTCTCGTCCAAGATCTCCATAGGCATGTTTGTAGGAAAGTATATAGAGATGATACCTGATTTCACCCTGGAAATTCCTCCTCTTCCCTCCCAGTAGCTCACTCAGGAGAGAGGTGGAAAGTGGAGGCTTCACCAACAGACTTCATACAGCTCCCCTGCGAGAAATATTCCCCAACGCTGCCTACTTTCAGCCTTCTGTCCAATGCTTATGTCTACATATTTGTTTATTTTATTACCAGAGGGTTAGAGTCCATCTTAGGAGTACACACATGCTAGGCAAGTGCTTTACCACCGAGCACCTTTCAAACAGGGTCTCCCTATGTGGCCGAGGCTGAACTTGGATTTCGGCTCCTCCTATTTCAGGCTCCTGAGGAGTAGCTACTGCCATCCTGTGTCACTTTCCCCTGAAGCATGTTCCCCCTTGTGCACAATAAGGATCTGGTTACACCTGAGACTTTCAGGGGCAGCAAATCTAAATCTGTCCCCAGCCCCACATGCATCTTCAATTTTCTGTACAATTCTTGACATACAGTGTATCTCAAATAAACATTTGCTGATTATAGAAAATAATGTTATAGTGGCTAGCTAGTATGTGACAGGCATTGTGCTAACATTGTGAATATTTATTTTTCACATTATATGGATGAGGAAGCCAAGAAGTAAAGAGTTTAAATAACTAGTTTGTGATCAACGAACTAGTCTAGGTTGAAGCTAAGATAGATTCAAATCTATCTAACAGCAAAGGTATTCCCTGCTCTAGAACTATGCTATGCTTTTACATGGGTGCATGATGGGTGGCACTTCTGACTGAGTCTGGTTTATTTTGCTTACCTTGGTAATCTCTACTCCCTACAGGTGTCGTGATTATGATTGTACCCTTCTTTACGGCTCACAGTGACTTCTATCCTGTTCATGAGACATATTTTCTTTATTCACATGCTGATAAAGATCTGAGGTGGTCCCATGCTTTGATGATTTTTGAATAGCACAGCATAAAGCATGAATATGCAAATAAAATGATGATGAAGATGATAATAATTAGTAAAAAATAGTGTTGATGAAAAGGGTGATGTGTGGCACTTTCTCCACTCCTGCTTTCATAGCATCAGACCTCAATGCCCTAAGGCGTTGTTCCTGACAAAAGCCAGCTTCTCAAACATTGTTAATCCAATTTGTGGATTTTTGAAGACTTGCAGTCTCTTTACCCCCTACAGTTTCTTGCCTGTAGGAAGCACTTTATATGCTTGTTAGTCCCTCCCCAGAGATGGTGGGGAGGCGGGGATAAAGACCCTGTTACCGCCATTGTCCTCCATTCCATCCTCTTATCCTGGAGACTAGGGAGGGTAATCTTGCAGTAGCTTGTCAATATGTGTGGTTATGCCTTGGAGGAAACGGTTTATTATCTGCACTTACCCTTCCCACCCCTTAGAGGTTGGTCATCTAGACCAGTCCTCTCACAGGAACCATGTTAAGACACAAGGATTTGTAACTTCAGCAAAATAAGGGGAAAAAAAATCCAGTAGAAGAGTGACAGGATAAAGACTGTGTTCTAAAGGGATAAAAGACAATTTGCAAAGGAAGAGATGCTAAGAAGAAGGTGAAGGAAGGGCAAACTGGGTTGTCATGGTGTTAACTCCCCATGCACCGGTGGACAGTGATGTTGCCAGCAGGCCATCCCTTTCTAAAAAACGTCTAAAAGAATTCTTGGCTGCAAAACATTTTATTATAATTTCCTAAGTCCAGTGTTTCTCTAACAGTTTATTTTGTGAACCTTGTGAGAAAAATCTTCTTTTCTGTAAATAAAATATGTGTGCTCAACTGGGTTAATCAAAATAATTATGCTACTGTTGCCTAGCCAACAAGCAAAATTTACCCAAATCTCCCTATTTCGAGGTTTATTTCTACTATGTAGATATATCTTTTTGTAAGAGGAGGAAATATTAAGCCATGAGGAAATTTTTCTTGCAATTACAGGCATCTGAAAATGGAAAGCGTCTCCACTGGAGAGAGCTTTTGAGATTTTTTTTTTTGTAATCCAGACCGTATATGTTTTATGCAACATTAATCTGCCTCGTTTTCCTCAGATGGGAGGTTTTATATGTCATTCCCAGAAGAATTGGTGACTCTAACTGCATAATGAAACAGAAGTCACAGTAGCTTTCCAGGACTGGATTCCTGACATTACTTCAGGGCATTCACAGAGTCTGGCAAAAATGAGCAGAATCGTTTCACAGTCAAATTTCATTCATTTAGAAGACACTCTGGAGTTTATGACCACATGGCAATAGGTGGAGTGACCATTAGCTGGGCACTGCCTACTCAGTCGAGCTGTCTGAACCTATCAAGGACACCAAATTCCTTAAAAGCACAGGTTTCTACTTCGCAGGTACTGATTAATTAATTAAAATAATTATTAGCTCACCAGTTAAAGCAGGTATCCTAGATATTCATTGCTGCTGCTGCCTTAATATGAGTTCATTTACATCTTAAATAACCACTGTGTTTAAATGTGTTTCAAATCACTATGTCCCCATTATCTGGTGCTATTTTTCTCATTTTACTTAATAAAATAAGTATTTTGTTCATTTAAAAGATAAAATATTCTTTGGCCATTCAATTCCATTAGCATGAATTAGGCATTGGATACCCAAGATACATATATTTTCTATACTTCAGGAATGAGATATATTTAATGCAATGTTCTAGTCTACAAATCAGTTTGCCTTTGCATGATTTTCACGTTCTTTTCCCTTTTGTCCATTATCAGACTGCAAATGCCTTCTGTTGGACCAGAAATCACCCTTTGCATAGCATAACTTAGTGCTTAGAAGACATTCCTTTTCTTCAAGAATGAATAGAATAAATGATAAACAAGAGACTTGGGCTCTTATATCGTGCCCTAAATTTGGAGTCAGTAAATGCGGCAAGCACAGAATCATTTGGCCAAGAAGATCCTGGCCTGAGATTTCATCTATGTAGAAGGAACTATCTGGTAGCGAGGAACTGAGAGAGTAAAGACCAAGATTCTAGGAGACACTGGTGGAAATGGGCTACTACAGAAGCAGAGATGTTGCAGAGAAGTAGCAAGTGTGGTATCAAGTGAAGAGCTAACCCAGGGGCAAAGGGAGTATCTCTGTGTTGGAGAAGCAATGCCTGTGATGTTCCCTTAGTCTGTTGTTTAGTTGTTACTAACAATTATTTACTGTGATATACCATCTAATGTGTCTGCAGGGAGCACCTTATGGTATTGGCTCAGTAGATGTTTGTGGATTGGAACTGGTTAAGCTAAAGTACTACTGGAAACAAAGGAAGGATAAAACTCAGTTAAGACATCAGCTGTGTTTGCAGTCAACTGCAATGTGTCTCTACCCATTTTTCCTGAACATTATTGGTGACTCTGACTGTGTGTATTCTGATCCAGAAAATGCTGTTATCAAATGATTTTATTGTTACTCCTGCTAATATTAGCCTCTCTATTCTGAAAGTAAAAGAATGAATTTACATTTGAGAAGGTTGTGTGGCTCTTTTTAATTGATTAATTTCAAGACATGATCTTACATTGTAGTTCAGGTTAACTTGAAACATACTATGTAGCCTAGTCTGTCCTTAAACTTGTAATAATCCCTCTGCTTCGGCCTCTCAAGTACTGGGATTACAGGTGTGAGCTACTGTACTCAACTTATTTTCATGGTTTTTTAAACATGGGCCTAAATGCAATATAAGGTCATGGTTCCATCTGCACTCGGAAATGATATATGCATTAGCTTGGATGGATGAACACAAAAACATAAGACATTCATGAATTTATCATTACTTGTGATATGATGAGCTGATCTATGTAAAGAGAAGCAACAACAGCAGTGACATAAAATGTTTATTTTTCTTTTATTAAAAAGTTTGGTTTTCATTTGATTAATTTGCACTGAGCAACTGAATCCTATGGTGAGGTAATTAATGAGAGGCCTACACATCATCCAGTTTTTCTGGTTAACATCTAAGGGTTTGTTACCATAATAAATGTAGATAAAAGAACTTGAGCCCTGTATGTTCCCAGAATCTACAGTTTGTATACAGGAACCTGACCAAGCATCAGCTGACTTGCTGAGTCCGGAAAATGCGTGCATATCTGGGAGTTGGCCCTGAAGCCTGCACTGTAGCAAAGATCATGCTGACCGATTAGCTGAAGAGTAAAAGGAAGGATAAGAAGAAATGAGGTCTCCTGGATGAGATAATTCCTGCATTGCAAGAGTGACCAGTTGTATCTTTCTGAGGAAAAAAGAAAAAAAAAAAGGCATTTGCAAAGTCTACCCAGACATTTTCCACCAAAGAATACTAAGTTAAAATTGTAAAATTGAAGACCGGCATAAAATGAGCTCTAAATAGATTAGTTGAAAACAGTTCCTTTACAAGAAGCTACTGATGCTAATGCTGTGGCCATATTAGTGCAAAACACATTTCAAGCAATATTTTACAACTTCCTTTGTGAATGAAATTCAATCATTTATTGTAATAATCCATAGCCCTGGCCATCAAATAGCAGAGAAAGTGAGAATTTTACGTGAAAGAAAGAAATAAGTGATTGCTCTTGTGCTGTATCAATCATCTTGGCTTTATTGGGTGATTTTAATTTGGAGTGCCAATCTTTTCACACAGGAAAAATGAAAAGTAAGAGAAGGTTGATGGTACTTTAAGCTTTCAAATTACATGGTGACAAGAAGTGCTATGGGAAGACAGGAGAGAGGCAAGAATTGAGCTCCCATAGATCAGAGTTTTAAACCTTCCCTTTTGAACTCAAAGAGGGTTCAGCTGTCTTCTCTTGTTTACAGAAGGTTCTAAGGACAATTTGCCCAACCTGGTGTCTTTACACAGAGGGATAGACACACAAACACAATTTGACATCTCCCCATCTACTTTCCAAACTCTCACAAACATACCACATAAACACACACACACACACACACACACACACACACACACACACACACACACACATATACATTAGGAATGCACATGAGTAGTACACTCACAAACTCAGGCACACACATCACACATGAACACACTACAACACACATCTCACACACAATTGCATCGCACACAAAGCATAGCTATATATGTGCCTGTCTTTCTGCACATACTTCATACAGTCACCCATGTACTTACTCTACTGGGAACCATCGCATACATAACATACATAAACATACATATGACATTTACATAAAGATGTGTGCTAACACTAACACAAAAAGAAACACATACTGCCCTAGCATTCCCATACACATCTGTGTACAGACACGCACTCATGAATTCCTGTACACCAGTATTCACAGAAATATATATTCACAGAAATAGTTTCAGAAATAAACATCTGAAGACTCTTGAGAAATAGAAATAAAATAGTCTGTATTTCAATCACTGTGAATTTCAAGTTATGAGGAAGGAAAATTAACAAAGAAAAGGGGAACTGATACACAGAGGAAAATAAGCAGAGTTCCAAGCCCAGGAGACCTTTCCTTGCAGAGTGGAGATTACTATTTTAATTCAAAAAGAACCCCTTTTTAATACCATAACAAGTTACAGTAGGTGTGTCTCTCTATAAAATGTCTGGCAGCAATGCTTAATCTGCTAAACACACAATTCAGTTCCCAGCTGAGCTGAGCGATTTGATCAAGGTCACAGAGAACTGTAACCAGTAGGGGACTGAGTGACTTTTAAGCAGGAACCACAGGACCACTCCCTTAAATTTCTCTCCAGTATTTCATTTCACACAGAAGAGGGAGATGTGGATTTAAAATAGAGATTTCTCTATTTAAAATTCTATTTAATTCATCATCACACATCAGCATTTTGACAGTGATGCGGGGGCTCATCATTTATAGATGAGTCTGTTGCATTTTAAGCATGCTCATACATACAGAAGATTGAAATATGTGCTGAGGACTGACGGTTTCTGCTTTAATGGCGTCTGTTAGCAGGCCATGTAGGCTGACGATGCCGAGGATTCTGTTTTAAACATTAGTGGTAGGGAATTAAAATGGAGGAACGCTCCAAATCTCTGTCTTACGAGCTATTTAGTAATTATGCTTTTGTGTTTATGATGCAGAAGGCCATCATTCCACGTGTCCAGCTAGAAAGCATAGTTCCTTACCGCCCTCTGGTGGTAGATACTAGGAACAACTTCCTCAGCACAGAATGAAAGATTCTACAAAGGTTGTAGGATAAATATAAAAGATCATTGATATTTGACACGTCTTTTACCGACAAATATTTTTAGTGTCATGTAATATGGCATTAGGTAATTCCCTATGGTCCACGTGTATTTTGAACCCAAGAATATTTCGGATACCAATTGCTTAGATTTGCCTAAATTACCATTCCAAATGAATTCTCTATCTACTTAAGAGTAACCAGCATGTAATCTCAGCTATGCACAAGGCTTAGGCAAGAAGTGGTAAATTCCAGTGCTGCCTGGCCAACTTAGGGAGACCCTGTCACAAACTTACAGTCTCACACAGTAGTCTATATAACATTCTGCATAATTCACATGATATCACATAATATCCTGCATAACATTCTCCATATACAATTCTGCATAACTCACACAATCTCTGTATTAAGGAGTTGTAAAGGTCCAAGGCCATCTTTAGCTACTCCAGCCTAGCCTACACGACAGTCTGCATCAAAACCAAACAAACAAAAGATGGAAGGTGCAGGTTAGAGATTAAACTGGGTGGTACAGTACTTGTCTGACAGAATGAAGCCCCAGACTCAATCCTGCACTGAGGAGGAGGAGGAGGCATGGAATCGGAATTATCTCTCATTTTGCCTACTCACATTTGATCACCATTCGCCAACATGACCCTTTGAGTTCACTCCACTTCTGGGCTTGCCTATGATCTTTCTAAACTGTATGACTTACTTTGTGGTAGTACCCTTCACCTCACCAGAAACTGTGCAGACTTTTTGCTCAAATATAGCTGGTTCTTTTGAAACCATGCCTTATTTTTATTTCAGTAGTCATTACTTTGATTGAACTATCTTATTATATAACAGTGTTTCTAACACGGAAATTCCCAATTCCATAACCATATATTGAGGGAGAGATATCAATATATTTACTCTCTACCACTTAGATATTCATTATCCATCCATCTATCTATCTATCTATCTATCTATCTATCTATCTATCTATCTACCTACCTACCTATCTATCATCTATTTATCCATCTATCATCTATCTATCCATCTAATTAGTCAACTAGCTATCTAAAAATAATCATTCCCCCTGACATCCATATCCTAATTCCTTAAAACTGCAAATACTAGGTTACATCCCAAGGATAATGGTAGAATGACAATTTGGAGTGAGAGGTTGGAGGACCATGAATACTGGGTGGCACATTCGGAATGCAATCCCAAGTCTATAATAAATCTTGGCCTTAAAAGAAAATAGTAATTACATAATATGCAAACAAACTGCCAGACCTTCACATTCCATGTATATTGAAGGAAGCCAGAATGGCTACTCCTAAAAGTTGGAATACATGAGGCTACAAGCAACTACTGAACAACTACAGGAAAGGGGTAATGAGAACGGTGTCGGGCACTGGAATAAGGAGTGAATCCTGCAGCAAAGTAATAAAAGTGATAACAGAATGATGAACATAATTAAGTAATAGATTGATATTGGGAAATCTCACTGGCCATCACCAATAGGAAGTCAGGAAATCATTCTTCAATAAAGGAGCTGGTATTTCAAATTTAGAGGACTTTTTTTTAAATTCTGTAAACAACAACAAAGAAGGAATTCAAAATTACTTCAGGGGGGTCTTCACAGCTTATAAACATTTAACAAAATTCATTCTTAACTACTAACATGGCCTTGAGAACCATGGAGGATGCTGCCCACGTCTACACTATTGGTTAATGTTCATATGGCTGTATCTGGAGTTTCTTGTTGAATACTGGTTAGGCCTTGAGTCCCCAAATGCAGATGCCATGGACATCTGATTTCAGACTTGATGGCTTCAACTCTCTAATTATCAGTTTTCTTTATGGATGAATTAGCTTGGTAGCTGTGTGCTTTATCCTGATTGTCATCATGGCAGAGCATTTGCAGATGGAATAGTCAATGATGTACATTTTTAGCAGTAGCTATTCTGGCTTCCTCAATTTACACAGAATGTCAAGGGCTGGCCATCATCACTTGCATGTTATAATGCAGACCCTCCTCCCCCGAGAGTACAGCAACAACTGGGTTTATTTGAACAAAAACTCTTATGAAGTTGACTGTCCACGCATATACAAATTCAGCCAGCTACACAAAAATATTTGAGAAAGAATGTGGTTGTATGAAATAACCTTCACAGAGCTTTTATTATCATTATTCTTTAAGTATTCAGTATGATAACAATTTCAGATAGTACTTATACTAAATTAGTAATATATAGTAATATAATATATGCAATATATTATATTAATATATTAATATAATGCATTAATATATTTTATATTAATGTATATAGTAATATAGTAATATATGGCAATATAAGTAATGTAGAGGATCATTAAAATGTATTGGAGGATGTGCAGAATTATATGGAGTACTAGCTATCCTATTTTATATGAGAGACTTGAGTATCCACAAACATTGGTATATGCTGAGCATCCTGAAGCTTTGGGACACTAAGAAACAGGTAATTTGAATCATGTGGTGATGTAACACAGGAGAAATTATTTATATGTTCAAACATCCATTCATCCTCTCTACTACAAGAGGATTTATAACATTTTTAACAGCTCTGGCAACATATTTGCAAATTAATGATAATGTGGAGTAGATTTAGCCTCAAGACAGATTTGGTTTAGACCAAATGTCTCATTATTAAAATTTTTATTACTTAAAAAAAATATTTATCTCTATGCGTGTGTGTGTGTGTGTGTGTGTGTGTGTGTGTGTAAGTATACATTTGCACATGCATGTACCATGGTGGACGTGTGGAGCTCAGAAGATAATTTCCACAGTGTGGATTCTGGTATCAAACTCAAGTCACTTGGTAACAGGCACTTTCACCTGCAGAACCATCTCACTGACCACACAGATTGTTTTAAAGTCTTATTTTCTTTGTAGGGTGGTAGTGTTGGTGGTGTGTGTGTGTGGTGGTGGTGGTAGTGGTGGTGGTGGTGGTGTGTGTGTGGTGGTGGTGTGTGTGTGGTGGTGGTGTGTGTGTGGTGGTGTGTGTGTGGTGGTGGTGGTGGAGGTTGTGTGTGCATGGTGTGTATGCTGAAAGTCGAAAGAGCCCTGAGCACATTAGGGAAGCAATGTACCTCTAATCTATCTCACAACTCTCCTTTTATCTTTTTTTATTTGGAGACATGGTCTCACTAAATAACTCAGATAGGTCTGGAGTTCACGCTATATCTCAGGATGGTCTTGAACTCATGGTCTTCCATCCTTAGCCACCCACATCCCCTACACACATCCCCCTAAATCTAAGGCGGTAGACTTATGCTGATGCCAATAGACCCAGCAGTAACTTTTTAAACAAATAAAAATGTCCTTTTGAAAAACAGAGTACATTTTACATTAAAGTCACTTTTTCTTTTGTTTTGCATTTCGAGACAGGGTCTCATGTGGCTCAGGTTAGCTGCGGACTAACTTTGCAAAAGAGCCTGGTGATGAACTTCCTATGCTCCTGCTTCTAATTGCCCAATGTTGGGATTACGAGCGTGCTCTAGCATGCAGGGTTTTTTATGTTGTTGTTGTTATTTGTTTGTTTGTTTTCCATTAAAGATTTGAGCAGCTCTGGTCCTGAAATTCTGAATATCAACAATGGCTGCACGCATCTCTACTATGTCTAGCACAGGCTGTTGTATTGAACGTCTGCTGCCTCAGTTACTAAAGTTACTTGCTTAGCTCCTCATATTACTCTGTTAGGGCTTCCTCCAAACACAGGAAAACACCACAGACAGGTGGATTAAGCCACAGAATTGGATTTCATACATGTCAACAAGTTGAGACAGCTCAACTAAGATCACAAGCAACTCAATATGAAATCTACTCACTGCCAGATTCTTTTCCATGAGGTCACATCTTTGGATCTTCTCATTAACATCTACAGGGGGATATCTTTGGTTTCAGTTCATCACAACACAAAGTCTTTTCAAAATTAATATGTACATCCCTGAGTTCTCTCTTGCCCTCCCCTCCTCTCCTGACCCCTCCCCACTCTTCTCATCTCCTTTCATCTCCTCTCCCACTCTTTCCCTCTGTCCACTCTCTCCCTCTTCTTTTTGTTATTATTGGTTATTGAACCTAGGGCCTTGCCCATAACCAGCAAGCACTCCATCACTGACTTATTTCTCTACCCATCTTGTTACCCACTCTGTATCTCAGGCAATACTTGAACCTGTGATCCCACTGCCTCAGCCTCTGAGTATCTGGGATCACAAGCCTGCCTTATGAGATTGAGCAAAAATCCCTTTTTTACAATGATGATAATAGCTGCCCTGTTCTTCTTTTGAGCAAATAAAAAAAAAAAAACACCTCTATGATAATGCATGTTGCCTAAAATCTGGCCTTTTCAATTTGACAGGTAGCAGTAAAGCTTAGTAATAAATATATGTGGAGGATTTACCACTTACAGATCAAAAAGTATCTTTAGTGGTAAGTCATAAGAAAATACTGCCAGTGTCTAAGGATATTGATACAATGTGGATTAACAATATTAGCAACAACATGCATTAATTTTAATTCTTTTTTTTTTTTTTGTTTTTTTTGAGACAGGGTTTTTCTGTGTAGCTTTGCACCTTTCCTGGGACTAACTTGGTAGCCCAGGCTGGCCTCGAACTCACAGAGATCCGCCTAGCTCTGCCTCCCGAGTGCTGGGATTAAAGGCGTGCGCCACCGCTGCCTGGCTAATTCATTCTTGAATCCTCCCAAAAGGCAATCATCTCAGGGGGATGGGAAACTGGTTCTGCTGGCAGAGTGATTGCCATCAGAGCATGAACTGAGGGTGACTCCCAGAACCTGATCAAACATGTCAAATGTAGTACATGCTTGTCATGCTAGTGCTAGGAAGGCTGGCACTGGTGGATTCCCGGGCTTGCTGGCCAGTTACTCTAGCCTTCTCATTGAATTCCAGGCCAATGGGAGACTCTGTCTCAAAAAAAGAAAGACACCCAGTACCTGACCCAAGAGGACTGACCGCTGGGATTGTCTTCTGGCCTTACACACCCACATACATGCATACCCCCACCCTCCCACACATGAACACACACACACACACATACACACACACACACACACACACACACACACACACTTGAACATGCACATGTACACACATGCACAGGACACACAAAATAAATAAAATAACCTTCAGAATCTATGTACTTACCAATGGTACAAGTCAACACGTCCTCAGCCAGTTGAATGGGCTGTCAAATGGTATTGACTCCTGAGGTCCTGAGGTTTCCCATCTGGAAAACATCTGATTTTGATAGCTGCTATACAAGGTTCCAGGCTGAATGACATTCCACTTTACCTTCCATCTCATACTACACTCTCATCAGACATAGCAACCTAACAGAGTACCACTGTGCATGAGAGGAAATGGACAAAATGAAGAATCTAGCTGCAGGAAGTTGGCATCACTACAGGGGAAATCCTCAAACAGCATTTGGAGCTAAATGGACCTCAGAATCAACTTCATCATACAAAGGAAGACAGCTCAGGATCATTACTAATAGAAAAATAATGAGATTGTTTTCAGCTTCTGCAATATGATTGCATAATTCACCACTTAATTTAACTTAGAATGAAACCTTCCATTCTGGGCTGGATGGAATGAGAACTTATCAGATGTGATGTTATATTTTCAGAAAAGAGTGATAGCCCCAAGCTTAATCAACCTTCCGAAAATATAATATACATTCATAGAATCTCCTACAAAAAAAAAAAAAAAAGGTTCTGAAGATTTTATCTTGGTAGGCCATGAAGCACTCTCAATTTTACAGGACAGAACCCATTCACTATGTGTCTCAAAGGCCATTCAATTCCCCCAGGACTTGAGATAATGAAGATAAACAGTTTAACCTTTGCTAGACTTGGGACCATGGTTACCATATTGTCTCATTAGGAAGAAATACTCTTGGGAAAGAGCATGATTAAATGTGAGAGCACCAATCTGTAAGTGCAAGCCCAGTGTGCTGTTTTTACACTCTTCTTTTGCTTGTCATTGAGCTCTATCCTCGTTCTTTGCTGTTGCGAAGGACTTTCGTTGCTAGACACAAAGCCTGAGTTTTAAGAGTCCAGAAAATAACCTGCAATGTAGTTTATAAACAGGAATTCTTTACAGATGAGTTTTGTGTATTCTCAAGCAATTAAAGTATTTCTAAAATGATGATGCACAATTATTTAGAGCCCCAGTTTTATCACAGTGTCACGCTTGTATGGTTGGCACATTCTATGAGTAAAATAAAAGTAAATATTATAATTTAATGTGGCCCCTTAGCACCTGGTGACACCTTATTTTCTGACTTGGCCTCCTTCTTCAGAATGAACCTCAGGAGCAAATCAGCTAGTGAGGATTTTGACTTCTGATCTCTATTTTATGACCAGAGAAGCGGGGCTAATGATAAAACCCAGTGCAAATGAGCGTTTCTTATGGAAGCATGAGTTGGTGTACTACACTGCACTTAGAGCTTTGCTGGGGACTCCAGAGTCAGGCCTAAGTCTGCAATATTTGAAGCTGTCCAATCCCTTCATCTCCCAGAAAGGAAAGCCAGACCATTCTGTTGAAAAACAAAACGGACACATCCTTACTTCCCAAAGAATCAAAAAATAAGGGAATTTTCTTACATGAAGAGCCCATATATTAGTATTTTATGGCATCAAACCACAAAAGGGATGCCTGAGGATTAGGATTAAGGATTTTATCATGATTAAATCTCTGGGTTCTCACAACTTATAGACAACCTTCCCACTTCATCATTTCGGAACATCTAAGATAGGTCCAGAAATATAGCTTCTTCAGGGAATGTAGGTCAGTGGTAGGGCACAAACTTTGCTTGTAGGAGGCCCTCAGCTCAATATTGGACATGAATAAATAAATTAATTTATTAAATTCTGGGAGGAACAAAAATAATGTGTATGATATAAACTAAATGTGTTTCAAACTGACAATCCTAGTTTCTTAAAAACTCAAGAGGTAAGACGTGACGTTGAAGCAAATAGAAATAATTTCCACATTAAAAGATGAGATGGTGGCTGGGAAGATGGATCAGAAGTTAAGAATACTGGCTGCTCTTCCAGACAACCCAGGTTCAGTTCCCAGCATCCACTTGACAGCTAATAATCATTTATAACTCCAGTTCTAGTGGAAGTAACACCTACTTCTGACCTCCTTAGGCACTGCAGACATGTGCTGCACAGACATATATTTAGGCCAAACACCTATACACAATAAATAAAAAATAAATCTTCTTAAAAATTGAAAAACAAAATAAACTGTGGTATTGTTTTTAAAATGTATTTATTGGCAATTTCAGGCATGCATACACATAAGGAATGCCAGGTCATTCACTGCCTGTTACAGTCTTATTCCTTCTCCCTCTCCCACTGACACTCTTCTTTCCAACAGTCTCCCCTCCTACTGTCATGGCTAGTTTGTGCATATGTGCCTACTGCGATTAATTAGAGTTGCCTGTAAGGGCACAGGTAGGGGTTGTTTACTGGAGCATGGGTGACTTATCAGTGGCTATAACTGTTTAACTTTTTGTTTTTATGTAATGCCACATTAGGACTTTGATGAGTCCTAGGTCCTTTTGCCTTTGTGGGTAACTTTCTCTCTCTCTCTCTCTCTCTCTCTCTATATATATATATATATATATATATATATATATATATATATATATATATATATGCTGCCTCCTCCACTTCTGTGTGTGTATGTGTCTGCCTGTCTTTCTGATTGTCTCTCTGCCTGCTTGTCTGTCTCTGAACACATATTTTAAAGCTATAATAAGACATTCTCATTGTGTGGGTTTTTAAAATTTTTATGTGTATGAGTGTTTTGCAAACATATATGTGTTTGTATATGTGCATGCCTAGTGCCCATGGAGGCCAAAGAGAGTGTTGAATCTCCTGGTACTTAAAGTCATGAAGGGTCATGAGCTGCCATATGGGTGCTGGGAACTGGAACTGAACCTGAGTTCCCTGTAAGAGCAGCAAAATCTGTTAGCCACTGAGTCATCTCTCCAGTTCTTTACACGAGAATGTTGACACAGCTTTTATTAGCATCAACTTGGGTTGATTTTATTCAGTCTGTAATCCTCAGAAACTGTCATCTCAACATCCACATATCACTTGTATCAACCCATCCTTCTGCCCAACTGATATGAAATGTCATGATTAAATAATATTGATACTATTTACTGTTTATATTGGCCTAAAAGTGATTTTTTTTCTTCTAGTTTAAGTAGAATAGTAGTTCCCTAAACCCCTCAAAGTAATGTGGCCCTGGACACACAAACTTCAAGTCCCTCATGGAGAAGTCCACTGTGCTCCTATCTACTTGCATCTGGATACTGTATGTCAGTGTGTATTAGTCAGGTTTTTCTAGAGGAACACAGTGGGAGAATGAGTAACTATCATACAAGGATAGTTCTGATGTTTGCAATCCCAGCACTCAGGAGGCAAGGCAGGAACATCTCCATGAGTCCAAAGACAGTCTAGTCTACAGAATGAGTGAGCTTCTGTATTTAAAAAAAACAGTAAAGGAAAGAAGAGAATAAAAAGATAAGAAGAAAGGGTAACAGCTTAGAGACAATATTGTTGAATGGTACTAACACAAAAGGAGAGGAGTGGTTAAGGAGGGAGAAATAGGAGGAAAAAAGTTCCTGTGGTTGAAGAAGAATCAAACAGCAGGGGAGGATCTAGAAGCAAAGTGAGATGAGGGACAAAGAACTCTTCAGGTCCTGAGAGCCACCCAGGCTATAAGCTAGGCTGCTGTGTGATCTAAAGCCACAGCCAATTAAATCACACCTCGCCAGTATAGAGCTCCCTAGATCTGGAAGGCTGGTCTAGTGCATTTTATTACTCTGCCATCTTATGAGTTCCTGTGTTGTCCTCTGTGGCCAAATCCAGGACATATTCCCACCACTAACAGAATCTTTAGGGAGAGAAAAGTCAAGTCCAAGAGAGACAGCTGCATTTCAAGGTGACTTTGTATGCATTTGGAAATTTTTGTTAACATTTCATTGACCTAAATTTATCACAAAAAGCAATGTCAAGTAGCAAAGGAAGCTGGGGCTTAATTAAAACTGGAAGCATTTTATTTCTAGGAAAGGAAAGGGCAACATGTACACTACCTCCTTAGGAAGCTATTCAGGAAAGCTTTGCATTGGCCTATAAGTGCTGAGTGGGAAATCCGACCAGGGGCCTGGAAGGAAATATTTTCACTACAAAGTCTTTGTTCCTGGATCCCCAGTTCTCGCCAGGCAAGCAGTCCAAATCTCTTGATTTCAGAATTCAGGCCAATTTTACTCAAAAGATCTGGCAGGAGTGTCTTTATCAGCACTTACACTCTCTTTTAGGCAAAACAAGCATACTACTGTCCTTTAATAATTTCTTTGGTTCTGATGACTTGTTCCCCTGCATCCTACATGAGGATGGGTATGAGGTTTTAGGCAATTACTATCACATAGTGGTCAACTTGGGAATATATAAATAGTTTAGAAACCTGTAGACCCAACTATAAGCTAAAGTAGAAATCACTACTCTGAGTCTGTAATAATCACAGATGTATGACTCAGCATGAATAGAACAGTGTACCATATAAATTAAATGTAATATATATGCATAAGCTAAGTGACCATAGTTTGAAACTTAAATCATGAGAGATTTGATCTATAGATGCTACTGCAATGGGCATAAATTATGTAACAGAAAATCTGTTGTTACATAAGTATTCTATTTAATAATCTATTTCATAAAGACTTTTCAATCAAAGTACAGATTTGGAGGGTGGAGAAGTAACTCCATTGGTGAAGTGCTTGACTCACGTGCACATAGGTTCAATCCCCAGCACTGTGCAGAGGTAGAGGCAGGAAGATCTGAAGCTCAAGGTCATCCTCTAATACATGAGTTGGAGGCCAGTAAGAATACATGAGACCCTATCTAAAATCAACAAGATAGATGGATGGATGGACGAATGAATAGATAGAAAGATAGAAATGCAGACATACAGATAGCTAATAGATAGATGACAGAAGATAGATGGATGGATGGATGGAGAGATAAAAAGAAAGAAAGAAAGAAAGAAAGAAAGAAAGAAAGAAAGAAAGAAAGAAAGGAAGGAAAGAAAGATAGATAAAGACTGCCATGCTATGATTATCTTACTTTGGTGTGAAAAGGATAAATGGATGTGCATACTTAATCAGAAATATGATTCTTTAGTTTAAACTTCATGTTGCATTTTTGGGAATGATGAACTACACAGAGTAACTCCATGTTGTCTTAATTTTAGTTCACTCAGCAGCACCCTATCCCTGATAAGCACACGCTGCTGCAGAAAGTTCTCATGCTATTGTCCTTGCATCTTTGGAAGGTCAATTATTTTGTAACAACAAACAAATTGCTTTAATCAACTGAACTAAAACTTAATCCCCTTTGCCTTTGGGGGGATGAAATTGTAATTTTTGGCTTTATAAACCCTACCCTACCTTACTTTGGGTCCAAGAGTTCTTTGTAGCAGGACTCTGCTCATGGTCCCTAACTTAAATAGAGGACTATTATTTGCCTCAATATTCATGGTGGTCCATACATTGCTCATGTGACTATTTCAATGAGAAAGAAATTCCTCTGATAGACTGTAACTGTTCTGAAGAAAACTTCCTGTATATAGATTTAAAATACTTCTAGATGAATGAGATTGCTTAAAGATAATTATCTACTCTATGTTCAGTTTTACTGTTTTTGTGTGGCAACAATCCACTAGGAATGTGATACGTGTTTTCTCTCCAAAGACTGTTTTAATAAAAACAGTTGCTTGTCTTGAGACAGCAACACATAGAGCCAAAGCTCATCTAGAACTCACTATGCAGCTAAGGACAGATTTGAAATTCTGATCCTCCTGCCTCTACCTTCTGAGTGTTGAGATTACCAGTGTGTACCACCCTTCCCCATGGTAGATGTTATAATTGCATGAAATGTCATATGCAACGTGTTGTTTTGAATTTATTATTTTTGTTTCATGTGTATGGTTGTTTTGCGTGCTTGCACATATGTGAACCATGAACATGTAGTGCCTGTGGAAGTTAGAAGACAGTGTTGGGTCTCCTAGAATTGGAGTTACAGATGGGGTGAGCTGCTATGGGTGTCCTAGGAACCAAATTAAACCTTGGTCCTCTGGAAGATCAATGAGTGCTCTTAACCTCTGAGTCATCTCTCCAGCCCCATATGCAATGTGTTTTATGAAAATTATTTTTAAAAATCTGGAACTGGAGATTTTTCCTGCTCACATAATTTTGCTACTTGGCTATCTTTTTTGACAATCTACAACCCTAGAATATCCTCTTTGTGCTTTCTCGCCTCCTGGATTAGAAGTCTGACCCTTCCCAGAGTGGAAACCAGAAACTTGTATTCTTAACTTGTCTTGAAACGAGGACAAAATGGGCTTTGTGCTCTCCAATCACGTATGAGCATGCTGACTTTTGTTTATCGTCTTGAGGCAAGGTCATATCTCATTATGTAGATCTGGCAGGTCAGGTACTTGCTACACAGCCCATGCTTACTTCAAAGTATGTCAGTACTCTGTATCAGTGTCCTGAATGCTGAGATTACAAGCATGCACCACTAAGCCCAGTTGAGATTCTATTTTCTTAAACACTAAAGGGCAAACCAAAGCAGCAGATGTTATACCCTTTCTATGTCTGCCATGATGGTTATATACATGCTCATTCTGATTCTGATTATCTCAGCACTGGAAGTGTTAGTGTGATTAATCAGTGCCCAGTGTATTTTAAGTGGCCAAAGCCAGCTGCAGCAACTGAGAGTTGTGCTTTCACTGTTCTTTCTTAATGTATAGCTCGCTTTCTGTCCCTGGGAAAAGAAGAATTAGTAACCGAGCATCTTTTAATAAGTTTTTTTTTTTTTATTTAACTGAAGAGATCATCTTTCTAATTTGAGCAATACAGGCAATCAGCTCTAGCTATCCAAATCAGTATTTCTCAACCTATGGGTCATGACCCTTTAAGTGGGGTCAAAATGACCCTTTAACAGGAGTCGCCTAAGACTATCTGAAAACAGATATTTACATTATGATTCATAATAACAGTAGCAAAATTACAGTTATGAAGTAGCCACAAAGATAACTTTATGGTTGAGGGTCACCACAACATGAGGAACTGTATTAAATGGTCTCAGAATTAGGAAGGTTGACCACTGACCTAAATATATTTTGGTTCTATATCTACAAATCATATGAGAGAAAAAATAATGTAAGTATACAGAACAACCTTAAAAACAAATTTTGAGATGGGTTTTGTGTCTCACAGGTTGGCCTTAAACTACCACTATAGTGGAAAATAAACTTAAACTCTCTGAACTTCTTGCCTCCATCTCCCTGGTGCTGAGACTGTAGGCATGCACTACCGCATCCAGTTTATATGGTGCTAGGGATTGAACCCTAAGCTTCACAGCTGCTAAGACAAACACTCTACAAACTGAGCCTCATCTCCAGCCCCAGACAGAATTAAGGGAAATGCCATTATCCAATTTTGCTCAATCTCAGGAGAATGAGGAGAAGACAAGGTTTAAAGTTCCTCAAACAAGGAAGCTGCATAGAGGACTGCTGAATTTGCCACCGGTTCCTGGGGCACTTTCCAATTCTTTAATTGTGAATGGCAAGAAGCTCAAAGCTGAGCAGAGAAAGGTAGAGTGCTTTAAAAACAAATAAATAAAAGAGTAAACACACTAGAGCACAGTGATTCCAAATGTATTTTTATACCTCAGGAGGCTGAAGCAAGAACATTGCACATGCAAAGTCAGCCTGTGTTAAACAGTGAAAGCCAGTCTCCAAGCTAAAAAGAAAGATTTCAGAGTTGCAACAATAAAGTGCTAATTTCCCAAGAGAGATGAGAAAGAAAGAAAGAAAGAAAAAAAGAAAGAAAGAAAAGAAGGAAGGAAGGAAGGAAGGAAGGAAGGAAGGAAGGAAGGAAGCAAAAAGGAAGGAAGGAAGGAAGGAAGGAAGCAAAAAGGAAGGAAGGAAGGAAGGAAGGAGAGAGAGTGAGTGAGAGAGACAGAGACAGAGAAAGAAAAACAGACAGGCAGGCAGGCAGGCAGGTAGAGAGTAAAGAATAATACCACTCATGTAGTGGGGAAAAAAACAACAACTGCTAACTTAGAATTATATATGCAGAAGAAATACAAGAATAAGGTGAAAGACAAACTCAGGGATAATTAGTTCTCACTAGACTCCT
The DNA here is from genome assembly GCF_949786415.1 of Peromyscus eremicus. Taxonomy (NCBI): domain Eukaryota; kingdom Metazoa; phylum Chordata; class Mammalia; order Rodentia; family Cricetidae; genus Peromyscus; species Peromyscus eremicus. The sequence goes on along the minus strand of NC_081418.1, from coordinate 115,059,417 downwards.
AAGAAAAGAAAAAAGAAAGGGATTCTTTAAGGCAGGAAAACAAATGACCCCCCAGAAGCACATGGACTCAGGAAGACAGGAGGAGCAGCACAAAGTGTAAATGTGTGCTTTAATCCAAAATTGTATTGCCTTGCTAAAGCAATGGAATTATAAATAATAATAGTAGTAAATATGGGGCATAAGTATTTCCAGATAAAAGTACCATACACACACAAAGATAATCACTCATGTGTTTTATGTTCCAGATATGGTCTAGGAAATGGTAAAAGTACTTATTTTTTTAAACCAAGCTGTAGATGTAATGGTCTTATTAAATAAGAAACAGAACCAAATGCAGAGTTAAAAGCCCAAGAGGTCAGAGCAGTAGCTAAGAGCTGAGACTAAAACGCCTGCTGCGGCTGCCGTCCTTCCCCTGAGAAAGAGAGACCTACTTTCTGTGTGTCTGTCTTTTTATTGACTTTCTGTTCTGCCTTCTCAATGGTTGTAAACCAAACCACATGACCTCCTCGTCACTGCCTATCTATACAGACCTCAAGGTCTCTATGGTTGGTATTGAGATTAAAGGCATGTATCTCCAAGTTGGCTATGTCCTTGAACACACAGACTCTGCCTGCTATGTGATCGGATTATGGGCGTGTGCTACCACTGCCAGACTTCTGCTATGGCTTGCTGTTAGCTCTGACCCCCAGACAACTTTATTTATTAACATACAAATAAAATCACATTTGAGCACAACTAAAATATCACCATACCAGGCCTTAAATATTCAAATGTAACTAGGCAGGACAATTTCCTGAAAGAAGTACAGATATGTGTAGATAAGAAGTTCAAGGAGAGAATAGATGAATGATACAGCTGTGGAGTCAAAAACAAGGCAATTAGAAGGGAAAGGACAACAGGACAGGGGAGCAAAAACCAACAAGCACCTCTCCATTCCTTTGATAATCGGGCCTGGAGAGCAACTCAGTGGTTATTGAGTATCTGTGCACTGCTTTTGCAGAGAACCCAAGATGGGTCCCCACTATGCAGGTCTTGTGACTCACAACCACCTGTGACTCCAGAGAATCTGATGCACTGATGTGCACATATATACAGGTACACACACATACACACATAATCAAAACGAGTCTTTAATCTTAATTAATTACATGTTCTGATAAAACGATAAAGGCTGTCAGTTTTGATAATGAAACAAATTATATACTACCTAATACAAAGACAAACTTACTTCCTAAAGTGCAGCAACAATCAAATGTTAGGCTTTGATTTTTCAGATGGGAAAACTCAGTTTCATAGATCCAGAAGATCTGAAACTTTGAAAAGGAAGTCAAACATCTGAGGACACAGGCAGATCCCCAGAGATACAAACATGTTTTCCCAACTTTGAAGCCACCCACAGTCATAATTTCACTCACGAAAAAGAAAGATATGTGAAGTAAGAGTCTTCTAAAAATTAGTCAGAATATTATTATTATGAGTAACTGACAACAGACAGTATTTTGTTTACTGTATAATAAATGTTAACTGTCATATTTTCTCAACTCATGAAGCCAGACTTGACATTTTAAAATATTTTAAAGGCATTTACATCATTGATACTCTTTATAATTTTACTCAAAGTCTATTAAAACTACTTTTTAAATGACCACTAAATGGGTCATTTTTACCTATTATGAACAGTAGGAAGTAACACTTAAGCATACACACACACACACACACACACACACACACACACACGCATGCACACTCTTTCACTGTATCTGCTATAGTTTGACAAAGTGAGATGTTTGTTCTCTTGCTGTATAAATGTAAACCATAAAAAATAGTAAATGCTGACAGCTTTATTCCACCTAAATTTACATTAGGTAGTCACTGGACTATGAAAGGTACAATGTCTATGAGAGAACTCATCAAAAACACAGATATAAAACATATACCTGCCTTTTGTCTCAGAAGGCTGCATGGCTTTTATCTCAGCCCATAAATAAAGGAGGCATCAGCACACTTATCTGAACACAATAACAAATCTCGTCCTCCAGGTAATTGTAAAAACACTGGAGCCTGTTATTGACCTTGGGTAAAATATAGAAATGGGACAAAAAGATAGGGAAACTTTTTGTCTGTCTGCATCCACGTCTAAAGTACTACCACACACATTGAAAACCATTAAAATGAAAGTCAATGGTGTGAAAAGGGGAAGGAAAGTATGAATTATTGAATAAAGCAAAACAGGCATATTAAAGAAGACGACACATGCACCATCTAATTCAGTGCTCAGATTTTTTCTGCTCAAATCATTTTGGATTTTTGTCTAAAGGAGAAGCTGAACTCTTTGAACCTCATTGCTATGACTAATGCTGTTACGTCTCACATTCTTTTATGTTGCCTACAGATTTTGCAAATGGGTAGTTTCTATATATGCATTTTTCAAAATACAAAACCATTTTCATATTGTTGGAACTCAGATTATATGATTGAACTTGCATTAAGAGATTGGCAAATGTTCATTGACCAACTTTTGAAAAGGTTTGCGTTATCTCCACTTGAAGCTCTGTCAATTTCTCTGGAGAAGGCTCCAGAAGAACTATAGAACCAAAGCCCTGATACACATACTCGTGCATTATGGGTATACAACAGGACTAAGGGTTACGTTTCAAGTAGGCCTCTCAGTGAGCTAAGCATAATAATTGCTAAAATAGTTCATACAAGGGAAGGATAAGTACCAGGCACATCAGTGAAAAGAAGCTCCTTAAGAAAGGGAGGATTTGAGAAGTATCTTCAAGATTATGCTAGAAGGATGCTGAAACAAACAAAAAATATTTCATCATGGATAAGAGGAAGGCACAAGTCTTATTGATGAGATACATATGAACACAATACATGTCCCAAAAATGAGAAGGGAGAGAGGCAGGTATGTAAGTTTGAGTAAGGACTATAGAGAACAATTATGAAAAGCCTTTAAGTATATGCTAAATTAATTAACTTTGATTTGGAAGCAGAGTCTATTAATTAAAACATTATTAAAGCTGGACCAGAAAAATGGTTCAACAGGTAAAAACAGTTTCCAACAAGCTGATGATCTGAATTTGATTCTGGAACCAACTCCTGAAGGTTCTCTTCTGACTCTTACACACACATACACAAACACACACACACACACACACACACACACATACACACACATACACACACACATACACACACACACATACCGTGTCATGTGTATTTACTTACACACACAACCATAAACAAATATATGTAATAAAAACTAAAAAAAAAAATTTAAAACTTACTAAAACAATCCAGGAAATGGGTCCTGAAAATAATTAAATGACAAGACAAAATCTAATGGAAGACATGCTGAACCCCATGGCTTTGGGCCTTACCAAGGGCCACAAGGGCACCTAGCACCTCACCAAGCACATGAAGAGCTGCTTAAGGTATCTAAAGACAAGTGCATGCTCAAGTTCCTCAAGAAGAGAGTGGCTAAGCACATTTGCTCCAAGAGGAATTGGGAGGGGCTGAACAACATGCTGGCCTCCATGAGGAAGGTGGTCAAGAAGGACTGATGCCCCTATCCCTCCCCTCCTCCAATAAACAGTCATGTGCACACAGACACACACACAGACACAGACACACACACACATAATAGAGAGAGAGAGAAAGAGAGAGAAAGAGAGAAAGAAAGAAAGAAAGAAAGAAAGAAAGAAAGAAAAAAGAAAGAAAGAAAGAAAAGAAGAAAGAAAGAAAGAAAGAAAGAAAGAAAGAAAGAAAGAAAGAAAGAAAGAAAGAAAGAAAGAAAATACATATTTTTAAACCCAAGGACAGAACCATCACAAGACAGAGCCCTGAGCATGCATTTTAAACAGGTTAAAAGTAAAGTTCCCTAACAAGGATAAATGATTCAGCTTTACACTGTCAATAACTTCATTAGCAGTCTAAGCTGTACCAGCCTTTGAAGATCAGGATCTTCTCTTTATGAAAGCTGAGAAGTGGCTCAGACAAATCCAGAAACTTGATCTTAGGAAGCATATCTTTCAGCTCTATCATGCTGCTTAACTCTGAGATGAGATGAGATGTAGGAAGAAAGATGGCAACATCCCAGCCTTCTCGAACTGACATTGGGAATGGTGATTAGGAGTAGTATCAGTAAGTTACTTTTCACTGTGACAGAAAATTTGTAAAAAAAAAAAAAAACCCTAAAAACAAAAGCTGTTATTCGGGATCATGGCTTGAGAGTGCAGTCAATTATTGTGGGGAAGGCATGGAAGAACCCATGCTTCTGGGAGTGTATAGTTGGGACTATTCACATCTCAGTGGATCAGGAAGCAGAGATCTCTGAACAGAAGTGAGGTCAGGTTGAAACACTCCAGGGCAGAGGTTCTTAGTCTGAGTTCATGACCCCTTGGGGTTTAAGGATCCTTTCACAGGGATGGCATATCAGATATCCTGCATACCAGATATTTACATTACAATTTATAATAGTAGCAAAATTACAATTATAAAGTAGCAACGAGATAATTTTATAGTTGGGGTCACCACAACATGAAGAACTGTACTGAAGAGTTGCAGCCTTAGTAAGGTGGAGAGCCACTGCTCTAGGCCTACCTCCGCCTCTTGTAACCAACTTCTTCAGCTAGCTCCTAATTTGAAAGGCTCCATGACCTACCCAAACAGCACCATCAACTGGGAACCAGTATTTAAAGATAGGAACTTGTGGGTAATAGTTTTCACACAAACTATAACAGGAGTTATAACTAATTATTAGTTCTGTGCCATAAATATTTTTAATGCAAAGCAAATGTTTTTAAGCACTCTTTTGTAATCAAAATTAAAAAAAATTATATTGTACTTGATAGCAAAAAGCCACTGATTAGCATTATATTTTACTTCTTTGTTGGATTTAATTTTCATTATATTTTATTTGTACATGTGTGTTTGTGTGTGTGTGTACTCATGCACATGTGCATTCATGTGCACATATTTAGGCTCACATGGGGATGTTAAAGGAAAACATGTAAGAATTGATTCTCTCCTTTCACAATATGGGACCTGGGATCAAAATTGGGTTTTTAAGCTTGGCAGCAAGTGCCTTTATACATTGAACCATATTGCCAGTTCATATAACCTTTTAATTTAAGAGAAAAAGATCGAAAAACATTCATTTAATGTTCACTAATAGATCCAAAGTGAAATAAATAAAGCATATTTGTAATTGCCTTTAGTCCATTTAACTCACTTATTAGAATTATTCAGAAAAAGATTAACTAAGGGTTTCCTCTGGGTAATTTTCTTGATATTAGTTTAGATAATTGGAATATTGCTGCTTGTTTTGTCATGTAACTTTCCATTCTCATTTTCATCGTGCCTGTCAATGTGTTCAGTCGGTATCTCTTGACTGGTCAACTCACTACTGGACTAATTTCTAGCAGCCCACTGTGCCTGTGATGATATTTACCATCCAAGGAAAGAAAATTAGTTAAATGTCATTCACTTTCTAAAGATCCTGCTGTCTCAGCAATACTTTAAATAATTGTCCAAATTCTTATCATAAAGGAACTGACTCAGTTTCCTTCTCTGATCTCATCTACACTTTCTGTTTCATCCAAGCTTCCCATGCCATTCATGCTTGATTCTTGCTGAACTCAAAGGTTCTGTCATATTAGCTTTATATTATTATTATTATTTACTAATTAATTAAATTATTCATTTATTTTATATCCTAACCACAGCTTCCCCTCCCTCCTCTCCTCCCATCCCGTCCCTCCACCTCCCCCAGACTTCCAATCCATTCATCCTCTGTTTCTGTTTAGAAAGGGCCAGGCCTCTCAAGGGTATTAACAAAGCATGGCATATCAAAGTTGAAATAGGACTAAGCTCCTCCTCTTGTATTATGGCTGGGGTATCCAGTATGAGGAATAGGTTCCTGGAAGCCAGCCAAAGTGTTAGCGACAGGATCTGCTCCCACCACTATAGGTCCTACCAGTAGATCAAGCAACACAACTGTCACACACATGTAGAGGGCTTAGTTTGGTCCCATGCTGGCTCCCTTCAAGTCTGTCCAGAGTCTGTGAGCTCCTATGAGCCCAAGTTAGTTGTTTCTGTAGGTTCCCTTGTCATGACCTTGATCCACCTCTCTTGGACAATTCTTCAACAAGATTCCCCTTGCTTGACTCAGTGCTTGGGTGTGAATCTCTATATCTGTTTCAATCACTAGATAAAGACTCTCTGATGACAATTGGGATAGCTACCAATCTGATTACAGGAGATGGCCCATTCAGGCTACCTATTCACTATTGTTATAAGTCTTAGCTGGGGTTATTCCTGTAGATTAGTGGGAGTTTTCCTTGCACCAGGTTTTTACCTGACCCCCAAATGTCCCCCTATCAAGGTACCTCTTTCATTATTTTCTGCCTTCATCCACCCCCCTAACCCAATCCCTCATGGTTCCATCATGCAGGCCACCAGTATGCAGGAGTCTCTTCTATTTCCCCTTCCCAGGGAAATTCATGGGTCTCCATCCCACTTTGGGCCCTCCTTATTACTTAACCTCTCTGGAGTTGTGGATTATAGCATGATTATCCTCTGCTTTACAGCTAATATCCACTTATGAGTGAGTATATACCATATTTGTCTTTCTGGGTCTGGGTTAGCTCACTGAGGATGATTTTTTTTTCTAATTCCATCCACTTGCCTGTAATTTTTCTAATGCCATTGTTTTTAAAGGTTGAGTATAGATAAGAACTTTGAAGAAAGAACTTGGAGAAGATATCAGAAGATGGAAAGATCTCCCATGCTCGTGGATCAATAGGGTTAATATATTAAAAATGGCCATCTTACCAAAAGCAATCTACAGATTCAAGTACTCTCCATTAAAATTCCAACACAATTCTTTGCAGACTTTGAAAAACAATACTCAACTTCATATGGAAAAACAAAACACCAAGATAGCTAAAATAATCCCCTGTAATAAAGGAACCTCCAGAGGTATCACTATTCCCAATTTCAAGCTATATTACAGAGATATAGGAATAAAAACAGCATGGCATTGGCATAAAAGCAGACAGGTAGATCAATGGAATAAAATTGAAGACCCTGACATAAATCCACATACCTTTGAACACCTATTTTTTTGACAAAAAAAGCCAAAATCATATGGGAAAAAAGAAAGCATGTAGAAAAATGCAAATAGACCCATGTCTATCACCCTGTACAAAACTCAAGTCCAAGTGTATCAAATACCTCAACATAAATCCAGTTACACTGAACCTAATAGAAGAGAAAGTGGGAAAGAGCCTTGAATGCATTGGCACAGAAGACAATGTCCTGAAGAGAACACCAGTAGCACAGACACTGAAATCAACAGTTAATAAATGGGACCTTGTGAAACTGAAAAACTTCTGTAAGGCAAAGGACACTGTTGTAGCTGAAGTTTTCTCCAGTCCTGCCCAGCCTCACAGATGCCGCAGCCACTTATAAAATAATCACTCAGAAGCTTATAATAGTTAAAACTGGTTGGCCATTAGCTCAGGCTAACTATTGACTAGCTCTTACACTAAACTCAGCCCATTTCTGTTAATCTATATGTCGCCACTTGTTCCATGGCTTTACCTGTGTACCATTACATGCTGCTCCCTGGATGGCAGGCTGGCATCTCCTCACTTAGCTTTCCACTTCTTCGCAGACACTGTCAATAAGACAAAATGGCAGCCTACAGAATGGGAAAATATCTTCACCAACCCCACATCTGACCGAGGACCGAATTCCAAAATATATAAAGAACTCAAGTAACCAAACATCAAAAAACCGAATAATCCAATTAAAATGTGGTACAAATTTAAACAGAGAATTCTCATCAGAAGAAACCCAAAAGGCTGAAAGACACTTAAAGAATTGTTCAACATCCTTAGCCATCAGAGAAATGCAAATCAAAACAACTCTGTGATTCCATCTTATACTAGTCAGACTGGTTAAGATAAAAAACACTAATGACAGCTTATGCTGAAGAAGACATGGAACAAGGGAACACTCTGCCACTGCTAGTGGGAATGCAAACTTATATAATCACCTTGGATACCAATATGGAGGTTTCTCAGAAAATTGGGAATCATTCTACCTCTACATCTAGCTGTGCCACTCTTGGGCATAAACCCAAAAGATGCTCAATCATTCCACAAGGACACTTGTTCAGCTATGTTCATAGCAGTGTTATTCATAATAGCCAGAACCGGGAAAAAACCTAGATGCCCCTCAATCATAGAATGGATAAAGAAAATGTGGTACATTTACATGTTACCACTTTTTGCCATTTGTCCTAATTACCTGTCTGCCTGGAACAGCTGTCTTAGTTCCTCCTCTCTGTCGAAATCTTCACCACCTCTGCTTCTACCTTCTTCTCCTCCTACATTTTCTTTTTCTGAGCTAGGGAGAGGGTCACACTGTAGATCAGGCTGGTCTAAAAGTCTCTGTATCAGCCTTTTTCTTTTGGGTCACCAACCAGCTCACAAATCATGACACAGAGACTTGTTATTAGTTTGGAATGCTCGACCTAGCTTAGACATGTTTCTGGCTAGCTCCTTTAAATTAAATTAACCTGTTTCTCTTTATCTACCTTTTGTCTTGGGGCTTATTACCTTTCTTACTTCTGTATATCTTATATTCACTGCTTCTTTATGTTTGGCTGTCTGCCATCTACCTGGCTTCTTGCCCCAGGTATCTACCCCATTCTCTCTTCCTTCTCTTGTTCTCCTCCTATTTATTCTCTCTGCCTGCTAGCCCTGCCTATCCTTTCCCCGCCTAGCTATTAGTCGTTCAGTTCTTTATTAGACAGACAAGGTGAAACAGAGGCAACATACCTTTTCATAATTAAACACACATCCTTACATTATTAGACATGGTCAAATAAATGGAACATAAGCAAAAGTAACACACCTTTACACAGTTTAAGTAATATTCTGCAGTATAAACAAATGTAACTCATCTTTGCCTAGTTAAAATAATATTCTATAGCAAGTCTCTATGTAGCCCAGGCTTACTTCTAATTTTACAACTCTCCTGTTTCAGCCTCCTGTCTGTTGGAATTAGAAATGTGATCCACCACACCCTAGCAAACCTTATCTCAAAAAGACATAAAAAAGGTAAGCTTCATGCAACAACATGGGGTTTCTATTCATCACTACTTTTCTTCTAACACTTATCTTCCATTATATATAGTTTAATTTCTACATTTAGTTGTTAACATTTTCATAGTATAAATGTAAGCCCATTGAAATGACTCTTTGTCCCTCTTATTCATGGATGTATCCAAAACATCCTTAAAAAAGCATGCTTTCTGTTTTTCTAGACAGGTTTTCTCTATGCAGCCTAATTTGGACTTTAACTCACTGTGTATCTCAGTCCAGCTTCGGCCTTATAGCAATTCCCATACTTTGGCATTTTGAATATTAGGATTATACATAAATGCAACCTCATTTGGCTCAAAAATGTCTTGAAAAAAATAAGTGAGCACATAATACTAATGGTAGATAAAAATGATTAAGGCTTCCTAAGTGTACCTGCTTTCTCTTATACATGATAACACACATTTTGTTGTTGTTGTAAAACTTCTTAATAATTGTTTGAGGACACAGAGATTTAGGCTAAGTAACATATTAAAGGTTACACAACTTGTATAACCCCAGGTCTCCAAACCTTCTCTGCAAATTGTTGTGGATGGAACTTAAAGAGAAAGAAAGAGGCTATTCACTTCAAACAGCATCTAGATGTAAGGCTGTACAGCATGGACACAGTCCTCGCAGATGAAAATTGTTTTGAAAACAATTGGAAAGTGATGGGAACTCTGAAGTTTAGTTCAAGACTAAAATCAATATGCTGCAGCAATGCTTCTAAAGAAGAGAGGATACCATTCTTAAAAGAAATTGTTGTTAGTGTTCCAATCTATTTTTGGTTCTTAGTGGATTCAGAGCCTGTATTTAAGATTCTTAGTACACTGAACTAGACTATACTTGAATTGAAAAATTATTCAATGATTGTAAATTTTTATCTTTTGTTGTTGAAACATACACAACCTTTTTCACATATTGCTAATATATTGTATCTTATTTCCACAAAGCTAATATTAGGTATTAGAAAGCACCAGACAAGGTTTTAAACATGCCAAATATATTCATTAACCTTCAGTAAGCTGCAAAATCCCTATAATTATCCTGATGATAATAGAGTTCTCTAAAATGTAATCCTAGTGTGAATACAAAATTAGAATACAGAAAATAAAAAAAAACTTTGCATTTTTACTAAATTCTCTGAATTAGAGAATTTTCTCTGAAGGAACAATGAAAATATATGAAAGGAAATACACAACTACTGCACACAACAAAACTGTAAGTGCCTTTCTTATAAAAGGCACTCTTCCTGTTGTCAAAGAGCTGACAAGCCAGAGGTAACTTATTTATTGGTTCTTTTCATTTTGAAATAAAATAATTATCTCAAGGAAATAAAAGAAAAACAGAGTAAGCTTTAATGGTGAAAACAAAGAACATTTACAGAATCGTGTATGTTGTATGATAGTTACTGAAACAAAGGCATTGTACTTTCTGCTTTGATGAATAAGGACACCTATCTTGTGTTTTGGAAGGATTATTCTTTATGTAGGAAGATGGCACCATCCAAAATATATTTTTTAAAGGACTACCAAGGTCAGGTTTAAACTTTTTTATTTTATTTATTTAGGGGTCAAATCTTTCAGAATAATTTTTTCCTTTATGAGAGTGCTAAGTGTGGTGTCATAGGCCTGTCATGCTACCACTTGGGGAGCAGAAGGAAGAGAATCATGAGTTCAATGTGTTGTGTGGCAGTTTTTTCTGAGACTGACTTTCCATCTTTCAGGGAAGCTTGTTAAGAAAGGAAACAAACAATTCAAAATAGCTTCAGGAAGTCCCTGAAACTGAATAGATTCACTACCACCCTCACCAAGGGTACATAGACAGTAAAATCTGCTGTGAGTCACTCCCAGAGAAGCCAAGCTGAAAAATACACTCAGACAAGTCTGGCTTTGCAGAAGATGAAGAAACCAGCCACATTTCCTAGAAGAAAGATCAGCTGGAAGAGGCTCAGACAAACTGAACCACCTGGAAAGGACATTCTCTAACTTGTTCAGCTGCCTGTAGGCGCTTCAGTGTGTTCCACATTCCTAACTTTTGTGAGATATCACTATGCTGGGATGGGCTCTGGGATTTATGCTCCTGTTAGTAACCTCTCACCCATATTCCTCTAAGTAATCTCACTAAAACTCATTGGTTCAAAAAGTTGGAGTTTGGTGGTATCCATACTTTGGTTTGTCTTTGTTTCCCTATCTGGGCTAAGGTGATGTGTATTCTTTCTCATCAGGAAATGTCTGTCATGAAACACAAAGTCAACCTCAGCTACACAGGAAGTTCTAAATTATTCAAAAGTCCAAATTCCAAATAGCTGATATTGAAGGAGAAAAATAACCAAATGCAGCATGATTATTGTTTTCTCAGTGAAAAGCACTTTTTAATGGTGTTAGTCTCTTAAACAAATGCATCTTCTTGTCTACAGATTTAAATGTATTTCCTTCCTGGACAGACTGAATGTTGTCCAGATCTTGACATTCTGTTTTTGTTCCCAATCCTTACTGTGAATATGACTAAAAGCAGTCAGCAGTGTTCATGATATAGCTTGGAAGTATTTGTTCTAAAATACCTTTAATCAAGTTAGTTAAACTATTAATTTTAAGGTAAGTCCCACCTGAGACACAGATAAAATATAGATAAATTCTTTGCCAGAATGTAACAGGAATGAACGCTAGTCTAATTGCCAATCTGGTCTTTGTACCCTGTGAAGCCTCATGAGTTCAATCCCCATTTATGTCAGCATTCTGCTTCTCTGAGTTCGCATCAGAAGTATTAAGATGTGCTTTCAGCATCCCAGGTTTTCTCTTGCCCACTTCTCTACACATTGCAACATTTTACCTGGAGATATGTTCACGTGGCTAACTAATTGTGTGATCAGCCCTGGTCAGGTGATAGCTGTGACCCCATTTCTTGTCCCAGTTTTCTTCAAGTTCTCTTGTCATCATTATGCCACGTATGTGACAGAAACAATTTAAAAGAAGGAAGATCCGCCGGGCGGTGGTGGCGCACGCCTTTAATCCCAGCACTCGGGAGGCAGAGCCAGGTGAATCTCTGTGAGTTCAAGGCCAGCCTGGGCTACCAAGTGAGTTCCAGGAAAGGCGCAAAGCTACACAGAGAAACCCTGTCTCGAAAAACCAGAAGAGAAAAAAAAAAAAAAAAAAGGAAGATCCATTTCAGTTGCGACTTCAGATACTTTTCATATCCATGATCTTTACGTTCAGTTCCTAATCTGGTTTCTGTTGAACTTTCTGCTGCTCTTTATTCCTTCGTTCTGTATGCATTTACTTCAATGCATTCAAATTCAATGTATTCAAAACTTTATCTCTGTTCAAAAAGAAAGGCTGTAACAGGAAATATATGATTTAAGTGAGAAGAAAAACATTTTTTTTTTATCCAAGTCTAGGAAAAACAGAAATCCCAAAGTATTTTTAAAATAAAGCCATGTAAACAGAAGAGGGTCATGAGCATTTTGTCACGCCAGGATGCCAAGATGGTTGCAATGTATTATCACAGGCTTCTCTCTGAAGACACAAGTGCCAGTGTCAGCCCAGTAGACATATTGTGAGATAAGAATATATTGACCATCTAACCTGCTTTGCACTGTTATTAATTTTATTCTCTAACCCTGCCTTATTCCACAAAGTTCTAATGCATTAGATCAAAGTCTACTGAACTTTCAAGCCTAAAGTGCTTAAAGACTTTATCTCCTACAAGTCAACATTGGGCTGCCAATATTGATAAGAATACTCTGTGTAGACAATTAAGCTCAAAACCTTGACACAACAAAGACTTTCGTCTTTACAAAGAAGAAGTTGAACACATAGTTGGTATAGACATGGGAATCAAAATTGCTACAGCTGTAACTTTAGTAGCAAAGTCCTTGGAAATACCAATGTAGGCTCACTGGAGTCTGAGAAAATGGAAAAGTTTCCTATTGTAGACCACTATAGGAGTATTTGGATAATATCTTAATTGTTCAAGTCTATTCACTCTTTGAAAGGGAGAAGTGTGGGGAGCAAGTCTTAGCCTTTTGCCCACCATGATGATAGGCCAAAGATTGACCACTCATTTTTAAAGGACCTCCAGGGTTTTTTTTTTTTTATCTGAGATTTGGAGTACTCTTCTTTTCTTTTCTCTCCCACCTCCCTTATCTTAATCTTCTTTCCCATCCACTAACCCTACTTCCCAACTTGGATTCAATAAAAAGTATCAATATAAAAATTGTTTCTGCAAGTAAATCCAAGAAAACAAGTTTCTTTAAGTGAAATCCCACTTTGCTCTCTCTTTCCAAGAAGAATGTGTCATCAGGAGAAGCTACACACAAAGTAGAAAATAAATCTGTCATCACAGCTGTGGTTTAAGCTTCAGTAACTTCCAAAGAGTCTCCAACTAGAAGAATATTCTGCCTTTGATTAAGAAAATGCATTACTTTACTCAGTTAATTAAAATATGTGATATTTTTCTATAACAACAGAAGAGTTTAAAACAGGGCTTTATATAAAATTAAATAATATACTACCTAAAATTTTTGAATAATATTAATTTAAAAATTGGTATCAGTAAAAAAAAAAGTGTGTAATTGAGAGAAATTCAGCTAAGCTGGATTAAAAGAGAATAACCGATCTTATTGAGCTAGGAATTCAGGAGTTAAAAGGAAAACTTTTTTCGTGGAAAAATTGTGAGAACTAGGTCTGGAGAGATGGTTCAGTGGGTAAAATTCTTGCCGTATAAGCATATACACCTCAGTCCGGATCCTCAGCTCCTACATGGAAAGCTAGGCATGGAGGCCCTTATTGTAATTCCAATGCTGGGGAATGGAAGTAGGCAGATACAAGAGATTCACCAATCGGTTATTCCAGTCAAAATGATTTACTGCGGGTTCAGAAAAAGATGCTTTTCAAAAAATAAGATTGAACTTGAAGGAGAAAGATAATCCATCATTAATATCAGGACTTCATAGGCCACAGATGAGTCTATCTACATATACATGTGTACACAGAAATATCTCTCTCTCTCTCTCTCTCTCTCTCTCTCTCTTTCTCACACACACACATACACACACACACACACTTCTGAGAATAAAAATGGCATCATTATTGTCAAGCTTTCATCAACAACTGAATAAACATTGTTGGAAAGATATGAAGGAAGGAGTATCCTATACATATGCTTGGTATTAAAAATTCTACATAGGCTAGGCATATTGACAGACACTTTTAAATCCAGGTGTACTTGAGAGGCAGAGGTAGATGGCTCTTCATGAGTTCATATACATAGTGAGTTCCAGGACTACATAGTAAGACCTGTTCTGCCCACAGGGGTGAATGGAAGCAGCCTACTATATCAAGAGAGAGAGAGAGAGCGTGCGCCCCTCCTCAATTTCTTTCTTTCTTTTTTTTTTTTTCCGAGACAGGGTTTCTCTGTGTAGTTTTGGTGCCTGTTCTGGATCTCGCTCTGTAGACCAGGCTGGCCTCGAACTCACAGAGATCCGCCTGCCTCTGCCTCCCAAGTGCTGGGATTAAAGGCGTGCGCCACCACCGCCCAGCATCCCCTCCTCAATTTTAAGCAGTCACATACCCAGAAAAAAATCATGCCTCTATCTAGCCAGGTATTTCAAGGTTATTGGCAGAGCAAATTCCCACCACACCCTTGTATCTTTCTCCAAAGATCCTGGAATAGCTTGAAGGGGTCATGACTAGAAAAAGAAAGCCTGGTTAGATAGGCATAACCACAGTCCAGGCTATAGACAGGAGAAGTATGTGTGATGGCATGAACATGGAAAAAAGTGATAGATTTAAAACATTTTAGGAGGAAACGAACACTTTAAAGTACATTCTAAAATCTGCTCCATCCACAAATGTTCTATTTTCCAAATACTTAGAAAACACATTCTGTGTGAGCAATGTTTCCTTCATAAAGAAATACTGCCTCCTGAAGGAAGGAAAGGCTTGTAGACTCAGAAAGCCTCTCTGCAATGTCACAGAAGCAGCAAACAGTAATCAGGGGGAGTCAACTCTATGACGGGCTGTCTGTAGTATGGGCAGGGAGCTCCAAAGATGAAGGTCTCCTGAGTCACCATCCATACTGAGGTGGGATTTTTAATGATAAAGCTGACTTTGAATCACTCGTACTTCTGTGGGCATCCTCTCACTTACGCTCCAGTAAGGGACTACGGTAAACTCATGGGCTCCATAGGTAATATTATTTATTTGGTCTGTTGTTGATTCTATGTGTGTGAATAAACATCTGTTCCAGTCTTCACAGGAAAAGTCACATGACAATGATATAGCAGGGCTACTCTTAGTGTTAACATTTCTACTACAGACATTTCCTAGAAAGCCTCAAAGACCTGCTAGCTTATGTGCATGAAAGAATTCTAAGGAGAGCTTAGCATGTGTGATTCCCTTGTGCCTCACTGGAAAAGGAGAGACTCAGGGAGGGTGTTTTTAAGGATCAATCAATGAGTCACTTTAATAAAGGCAAAGGACCCATTTCTAGTAACTCATATTCTAAGAACACTGGGGGACGACTGGCCTTGGTTGCTGAGTTTCCACTCCCTCTGATGCTAACATACTTCTGTATTTGTTTCTTTTAAGCATGCTTATAATTCCCATGAACATTTAACCCTTCAAATAATAAAGGCAAGCTTAATTGCATATTTTTACTTATTAGGAGGCCTTAGTCACTTAATGTTAATGAATAATCAATTAAGATTAGAGAAATTTTATTAAAACTTCAAACCATACTTAACTTTGGTAGCACACAATGCTCAATTATCCAACAAAGTGTTAGTCATTTTATATAAATGTTATACATATATGTATAATTTATATATAAATTACATAAACTTTATATATAAAATTATATATATTACATATAATTTATATAAAATGACCAGTGTCATTTTAGTACTAAAGAAAACTTGATATTAAATGGTTTCCATGTTGGTGGAAATTTTCCCATTAGAAATGAAAAATAAAATGGAAGAATTTGAGTAATACACGTTGGACTAAATTCCAGATTTCTAACAACAATGTAAAATGTATTCTGTTTCACTGAATGAGTGTTTTGTCATTCTCTCTTCTGTTCTTCTACTCTCCCTTGTGTGTGTGTGTGTGTGTGTGTGTGTGTGTGTGTGTGTGTGTGTGTGTGTGTGTAGATGAAGATCTTGTATTGAATACACCGCAGAAGGGCAATAATTTGAGCAGTAACTCCTGTAACTGCGGCTTCTTCAACTCTTGTTCTCAACATTTCTTTACGTTCTTCCAAAACAGCCCAGCAGAGGGCGAATGTTCTCTGATTCAATTCTGTAATCTTGGAAGAAAGTTTAGTTTCTAAATCCTGCCTTTCCTGTCCTTTGTGCGACAAGACACTGGGCTTTTCCACCTTGCAGGGTCCCTCAGGGACATTCTTTTCTTGCAGTTTTTCCTAGTTAAGCAGACTGTGGCATGATGAACGTGGCAAGTGCCACTGATGCTACTTTTCTTCTCTTCCCATATTCAAAGCTTACATTTTGTTTCTAAATAAAAAGAGTTTCTTGATACCTATTTTTAAAATTGGTTAAAGAACATTTTCTTTATGCCTAATTTTATGTTGCTATAAAACTTGTTCCTTCAGATCTGTACATAAGAATCAAATAGTAAAGGGAGGAAAGCAAACTAGGAAAACAACACTGGAGAGCATGAAATGAAAGTACATTAGAGAGGTAGTTACACTGAAGCTCTCACAAGTTTTGGCTCAGCCACAACCAGCCCATGTTCCTTGCTTCATATTTAATTCTGTGAGCACTTATTGTACCCTCCACAGTGACAGCTTCTGGAAGATACACTGTGGAATTCTACAAGAAGTTGTCAGGGTCTTCAGTTCAAAACAAGCTTCCTGAATTCGTCTTTAAGCAAGGAAGAATATAGCACAACTTCATGCATCTACTGAAAAATAGTAACGAATTATCTTACTTAAAATGGATTTACTTAACATTCAGAATTTAATACACTGAAATCTTGGATGACTCACTTTAATTCAAGATGCCAGATCATTGACTGTGGCACTATTTTTCTTAATTATTGAGTTGGTTGGTTGGTTTTAATTTCATGAGCAGCAAATAAATACAATGTTTTAAACCTCTTACCAGAGAGAAATATAGAGAGTAAAGCAGAAGTTATCCATCCATTCCTTCAACAACAATGCAGAGAACCTAATGCTGTATGTGAGATGGTTGTGCTGATGGGATCTGGAGATTGGGTCCCATCACAGAGCTTTCAGCTTGTCCACTGAACAGAAAGCATCTCATACTATTTGATGCCCAGTTTCATACACATATGCCCACTTCAATTGTCTATGCCTATGTTCTCACATAAATTGGATTCCCCTGCCTGTCTAGTGTTATCTCTTGTCTTTCTCCATTATTAAGGAATGTAGCTATGCAACCTTTAATTATCTTCCCTGTGTTATGCAATATGGATGTCGTGTTTTATTTTAGTATTCCCTATGGAAACACATAATTATTTCTCATATTTTCTAGTGAGAATTTTCTACCTTCCTGTATATGTTTCTGCTACTAGCTTACCCATATGGTAACCCATGACAACACTTCCTCGATATAACAGTACCTATAGTATTTACAGTCACATTGTATCTACTGTACCCCTGTCCAGTTTATATCCCATGGTCACTTGGAAAATCACCCTTCTGTATATGCCTTCACCCTCTATACCCATGTGCGTTTTATGTGACCTTTACTTATTTTGCAAAGACTCACACTAGGCAACTCTAAATCTCTTTCCTTCCTCTATAAATATTTGTATAGCTGCACATTTTCCCTGAAATACAGGCAAGCAGAATGATCACTCCTCCATGAACTTTATGTCAACACTTGAGCAGGTCTGTCAAATGTCTTTGCTCTCATACAGTATGTATTAAGCAACATTATATTATTATAACAAATTACTTGAGGCAATCAACTTACAAAGAAGAAATGTTTTTTTTTTTTTCATGATTTTGGTTGTCCTGGTTCATAATCAACTACCTCTGCTGTTTTGCCTATGGTTGGGAGGCAGCTCACCATGACAGGAAGCTTGTGTTAGAGCAAGTCATGCACCTAATAGCAGATGAGCTGGAAGGCAAACCAAACAGAAAAAGTTGCATGCCAAAACCTCTTACCCTCCATGACCAGCAACCTCCTTCTAGGGGTTCACCCCCTTTCAATAGCTGCACACTGACACACTGATACACTTCATCAGGGAATCTCTTTCATTTGGATTATCACACTATTCTCTCTCTACCTCTTTGATGGGCACACCCTCATCACCATACTTCATACTTCCATCCCTCATCTAGCATATTTAACATCCCTTCGCTCCCACAACACTCACCCTGACTTGTTCTCCCATCAACTGTATGTCACTCATATAGCAGGACACTGCTCCCCAGTCTACTGCAGAATGCATTTTGATGACCCAAGAGTCTTTCTCTCGCTTCTTTTTGTTTTTTATCTTCTAGTACATGTTTCCACTTTCTAGCACAGTACTTGGATAAAACATGCAGCAGAAGGACAAATCGCTGCCTCTAGTACACAGAGAATTTTACCTAAAAAAGGGGGGGGTATAGAAATACGATAAAGGGGTACATTATTGAATCTACTTTTAAGCCAAAAAAAGCAACTACTAGTTTAAAATATTTTACATTGGATTGGATTTTTGTATATTGATACAAAATTGAAGGTATTTTTGTTATACTGTATATATGTTATAGAAATGATAGGATGTAAAGGTAGAATATTGAATCTACTTTTAGACAAAAAAGCAACTACTAGTTTTAAATTTTTTACGTTGATATGGATTTTTATATATTGATACAAATTTAAGGTTATTTTTGTTAGAACATACTATACACACATTTCTGCTCTTGTTCAAGGTATTGTGCCTATGAAA
Source organism: Peromyscus eremicus (assembly GCF_949786415.1). NCBI lineage: Eukaryota > Metazoa > Chordata > Mammalia > Rodentia > Cricetidae > Peromyscus > Peromyscus eremicus. The sequence goes on along the minus strand of NC_081418.1, from coordinate 115,040,336 downwards.
CTCATGTAACAATGTAATGTAAATTTCTAGTCCTTGAAATTTATTGTTATAAACTATTTAGGATAATAAAGAAATGCAGATTAGTAGTTAGTCATCTATTACAATCAAGCTTATAGTCATATTGGGTATGTTTTCTAGGTCAAACAGATACATTTTAGATAGACAGGTGGTCTTCAAAACACTTCAGAAGTCTACAGAATATGGCATTTAAGATGTTTTAATAACATAGGTTCTCTTTGTATGACTAGGGGATATATCTGCTTCTGGCAGCACATATCTACTTCTGAGAAGATGATAGGCATTGAAGAAACTCCATATGGAGTTTACTTTCTTTGTAGCAAAAGTTAGCCACTGGGCAAAAAAGTGCCATTGCCTTGAGTTCTGACAGTGTGCTGTTCAAGTTGGACAAGTAGGACACAAAAGGAAGTGGCTACTGAACTTTGTCAAGACAAGGTAGGACAGCTCTTCAGAATATTCTGCTACACATAAAAGTCTGTCAGATAGTCTAGGCCTGTAGGCCAAAAATGGAGGCCCCAATGTTACAGAGGAATCTTGGGTGACTGTCCAGGCAGACAGTTGTTTCTGTAGTTTCTCACCTTTTTTTGGAAGTCACTTGCTTGCACTTCCTGCTTACTTAGGTAATATTATTTCCTTCTTGGGTCTCTGATGGAGACCCAAATTCCGAAAAGAAACTCACTAAAGAGGTGTAAAGTGTATAGAATTGAGAGACATCAAACGATAGGTTTGGGTTGGTATTGCAAGTTAGTATAGAAAGTGAATTAAGTACAACACTTTGGCTCACCAAGATAGGAGAGATAATGGAGTATTTTCTTTCTATTTGTCAAATGTTAATGGACTAGATGTTGTCGATGTAATTATTACCTGTATATATTTGTATATAGTTATTTTACTTATTGAATATAGCTTTTCTGTGTTAGTTGTAACCTTCCCTTTTTGATTAGACAGAAACTAGTAAGTGCTGTAGGATGTCTTACTGTATGCTGTGAATATGTGTTGCTCTCATTGGTTGATAAATAAAGCTGTTTGGCCAAAGGTGAGGCAGAATAAGGTTAGGTGGTACATTCAAACTGAAGATGGAGATGAAGGAGGACAGAATCAAAAGATATTTTGTGCCACCCAAGAAGCAAGATGTGAAAGAACTGGTTAGCCACGGACCATATGACAATACATAGATTAATAGAAATAGGTTAATATAAATATAAGCACTAGCTAGTAATAAGCCTGAGCCATCAGCCAAGCATTTATAATTAATATAAGCCTCTGAGTGATTATTCCAAAACAGCTGCAGGGTGGGGCAGGACAAAGAAAAGCCTCTGGTTACATTTCATTAATTTAATGACATTTCTGGTATTTTTTTGTTAATATAAGTAGTACAGATTTAAAAATATAAGGAGTGTGTGAATAACAAAGTATTGGAAAGAATTAAAAAGTGGACTTTATCATTTCATGAGCAAAACTCTAAGACACGGACTTGTACTGAAGAGGGAAGACTGGGTGGGAAAAGGTTTTGGGAATAGCTAGTTTATTCTTCTACTCTCTGTGCATTGATATATTTAGTGTCTAGCACCTCTGAGGTTGAAGTATCAAGGAAGAAAAGTGTTAAAGGGCAAGGAAGGCATGTAGAGGATTCTTAGTGTGCTCTTCTTGCTGATCTTGTATTATTTATTGTGTTTTATAAGACAGAGTCTCATGCAGCCTGCACTGGCCTCTAAGCATACCCTTGCATTCCTGATCCTCCTGCGTCCATATTCAGAGTGCTGGGATAACATATGTGAACCATCACACACAGCTATGCAAAGTTCTTAACTGATGCATGCTTCAACGAGAGGGAATCATATTTTCTTCCCCTAACAGATATTTCAATCCGACTGGCCTACATAACTTTGCATAAGTTGTCATCCCTTTTGATCCCAGAATCCTTTAGACTCATTCCCTATCCCTCACAGAACTTGACACATTGCTCTGGTATCTCTTGCTCTCTTCTATTCACTTTATAACCCAGAAGAACATGTGTATCTTAATGACAGGGCAGTTTCCCAGGCTCTTTCAGCAGCCTCCAACCCAACCCTCAGGTATGATACCCACCCATCAGGCATCACTATCACCTCCAAATGTAAGCACCAGCATTCTCTCCTTTGAATCTGGTTAAGCCTTTCCCACTAGACTTTAGACAAAGGAAAGGCACTGAACATTTTCTCGACATAGACAGTAGGGAGTGTTTTCCAGGACAGCAGTGATTCACCTTAGATATACTCTGTAAATAAACTATTCTGCTCTCCATTTCACCTTAATAACTACCCATATCCTTTTAGAGTATAAGTATGGTATCGTAAAATATGTCACTTCTTTATAGATATCTGCTTTGAATGTTTACATTTTGGATCTATGTCTCCATTTTGAATGAATGTTACAGTGTGGATTCAAAGATAAATCTCCAATTCTATAGTGTGTTGCAAGCATGTTAAACAAACACTTTGTAGTCTCTATTCAGTTTGTTCCTTCTCAATAGATTCTGTCTAGGTATTTCAGGCTGAATTAGAGTTGCTGATTGCACTCACCTAGCATCTAACTATTAGAAGTATAGGGGTATGCTACCATGCTCAATTTGCCACAGAAAGTATTACAATTTTTATCCAATTGAGAATTCCAGTATTTCCCTGGGATGTGAATTTTATTCAGAAAGATTATTACTAACCTAAGGCAATACAAATATCCTTTTCTATTTTCCTCTAATTTGTTTACAGAAGAGATTATTTATATTCAAACACTTAAATATTGACTATGTGGGATTTAGTCTGACATTATTTGTAACGTGAGTAATCTGCTTATGCATTTCATGCAAATTTGAAGTTATTTAGCATTAAATTGGCCACACTTCTACTATCAATAGTAGTCACTACATTATCCTGGTCATGTTTCTAACTGCTGAGGCAGATCCATTATCAATCTTGTAGATGTTTCTTTTTTCCAGTAAGTGGAAAGCATCTTTTGTTAACAAAGGGAACTTAATTTGAGTTACTGATGTGAACAATCTCACTGTTTCACATGTTTCCATAGAGTCCATAGAAGACTCAGAAGCAATATTACAACCGCCTTTTCCATTTTCTGGGCTTGTTCTATGTCTCAAAATAAAAGGTATAACAAACTATTAATAACATCAGAGCTTGCATACTATTTCCTATAAATTTTTGATTTATAAAAAATGATTGAGGCTGGGGACATGGTGTGTGTGTGAATGTGTGTGTGTGTGTGTGTGTGTGTGTGTGTGTGTGTGTGTGTATCTGTTGGAGTGGTTAAAGCATTTGTCATGCAAGTTTGAGGACTGGAGTTTATATACCCGGAATCCACATAAAGGCATGGCAACCAGCCTGTAATTGCATCTTCAAAAGGTAGAGACATGGGATCCCCAGAGCAAGTTGGCTATTAGTACTGGCCATATTGATAAGCTCTGGGTTTGACTGAGAGACCCTGCCTTACTGCAACAGATAAGGTTAGATGCATGTACACCTACATACACATGTACACCCACACGTGCAAAAATGCGTATATCAACACATATATCAAAGTGAAAACTAAGTTTTAAAGAGACAAATGAAAGATCTTAATTATATAAATTTTAGTTTATTTCCAAAAGTCATAAGTAGAATATTATTATAATAGTAATAGTAGAAAAACAGTAAAATAATTACCCATTTCAAATTGTTGTTTTTGGAATTAGTTTTATTTAAAAGCATTTCATTTAGCATGCTATTTCATTCCAAAATAATCAATAAATACCAATTTTACATGTTTTTGGTGTTGTATCAACATTTGGTTTGAAATAGCAAAATATGCAAAGGTAGTTTTTTCCCCTAAACTCAACTGATGCTGCCCGGTTCTGATAGTGGAATTATTTGATGTCATGACACAAATATCATCACAGTTGCCATAAGCAGGATACTGTTCCTTCCTGACGAGGAAGACAAGGAGGCAAAGAATATCAGAGCATTATACTCTTGCTGCTTTTGTTCTTCAGGTAGCTATTGCATGGCTTATATTTAAAAACACACTGTGCAGTGAGGTCCAAGCAGTTATTGTGAAACCCAATGGTTCAAGTGAAGTAATGCCAATTTTCTATGGGTAAGCTTCTTTTAAGGAAAGCTGTAGTTAGACAAAAGCCATATGGAGAATATGTCACAGTATGCAATCCATACCACATCTATAACAAGCCCTTGTAAGGAAGGAGAGTTAATTAAAAATTACATAGCAATCTGTTAGCTAGAAGTTGGAGGTCAGGCTTGGCAGATTAAACACCCAGAAGTTCCTCTGGCATATGCTTGAATTACCATGTGGTTTCTGGAGGAATAATTTATGTGACCCTTGATTGCATATATTTCAAATGAAATATATGGTTTGAGGAAAGCCACACAAACCAGTGGGAGCCAAACAGTGCCTGAGTAATCTCACTTGAAGGTGCTAACGGTTCTACAAATGCTGGTTTGATTGCAAGAGGAAAGGTGGGAAAAGGACACAAAGTAAGGAAGCAAATGCATGCCATATTTTAGGTATTTTAAAATATGATCAATTTGAATATGCAAAATGAAATCTAATTTATTTCGTTTCCAGGAAATAATACTCCAACCAAGTTGTAGCATGCCTTTGCTTGCAGTATAATATGAGAGAAACTCATGCCTCAAAAAAAAAGATTAGGATTTATTCTTGGAGCTCTTCTCCAGGCTGATTTTAGACCTCTACACACACACACACAAACACACACACACACACACACACACACACACACACACACACACACACACACACCAGCAGCAGCAGCAGCTGTCAGTTCTTTGCTCTTTGGTTCTCCATTTTTTGTTACCCACATAGCTACTCTGGACCTTCCTGTGGTGTGGAACTCATGCAATTGATTTGCAGGAATCTCACCACTTGAGAGTCTTACAGTGATTTACAGGAAGCATGCAGGCAAAGATTGTACAAAAACAATGATCATCAGAAAGATGTATCAACAGTGAAATCCACTGGCATTTAATCTGTGCTTAATATGTGTTCATGGTTTTCATAAATGCTGTATCCCAAGCATACTTCACAGCATCTCTTTGAGGCAGCCACTCCCATAATCCCCAGTGTTGAAAAATATGATACAATAATAAGAGGTCAGCCCTGAAATCATATACATACAGGTAACAAGCACTGAGCAGAATATATGTACATACATGTCTATATGTCTACATATGTGTGTGTATGTATACATGTACATATTTGTGTGACAATAGTTAAAGAAGTAGAGGCTATGGATTTGAAAGAGAACAAGGAGGTGGAGAGAGGAAAGAAAAGGGAAAATTATGTAATTATATTTTAATTTCAAAAAATTAAAATATATTGAGAAAATGAGTTGTCTCATTCCTAAACACACACACACACACACACACACACACACACACACACACACACACTACAATACAAAAACTATACAACCTGAAATGGGCAGGCACATTAGAAAACAAAATCCCCTATTCTGAAGGATCCTGAGTTAAGCACTGGGATCTGGAGTGAAAACATATTTGCAATTTTCTCATACTGTTGATGTTAAGAGACAAGGAGGTCCAGAACAGAAACACTATGATTGATCATTACACCTGGGGTCTGGACTAAGGGTGAAGGACAGTGCTCAGCTTGTTCAACAGGGAGAAGAAGCTGAAATGACTCAAACTCCTTGAGCAGAGTAACCCAATGAGGCCAACACCAGTTTCTACCATCACACCCTGGCATCCTAACAGCTGTATTTTGTGATTTTTGGTGATGTGGTGATATTTCATTTGTGCTGAAAAGTGATATATTATTTTCATGTTAATAAATAAAGTTTGCCCGGAGATCAAAGGTCATAGCCAGCCATAAACAGAAGTCAGGCTGTGGTAGCACATGTCCTCAATCAGATCACATGGCAGGCAGAGTCTCTGTGTGTTCAAGGACACAGTGAAGCATGGTGACACATGACTTTAATCCCAGTAGAGATTAAACCATAGAGATCTGGACGTCTGTATAGACAGGCAGTGACGAGGAAGTGATGTGGCTGGGCTTAGAGCCAATGAGAAAGCAGAACAGCGAGGCAATAAAGGTGCAGGTTAGACAGAAAGAAGTTAGTTTGGTTCTCTTGGGAAGCGATGGTGGTGTGGTGAGCTAAGGTTAATTTGGTGGCTATCACTATTGCTCTGATCTCTAAGGCTTGCACCCCTGTATTTGACTCTGTGTTTCTTATTTAATAAGACTGTTTAGAGATTCGTCTACATAGTGATGTTTCCTAAATTATCTTTTCAAAATCCAAGGAAAAACCCACTTTATACGCACAGTCCGTGTCATAACAAAGGCTCCACATCCAAACCGAAGAGTGACGGAGATTTTACTGGCACAGGATCTAAGACAGATTTGTGACTTTTCAGTATCCGCACGAACTGAGAAAATATTTAGAGCAATGTTTTGCAGTGTTGTGGAAACATACAAACAAGAAGAACAGAGAGTGAAAGTATCTGAGTTTGAACATTTCTTTTAAAAATCACACTTCAGAAATATCAAGTATGTATTCAATTAGAAAGGCACAATTTATATGGTTTTGTAAGTTCTACAGGGATTAGATAGAATTCCACTATACCCAGTCATCATTCAACATGCATTTCCTGATGATCACCTTCCACCAGGCCCTGTTCCACATGCCGGTAGTGAAAGAATGAACATTAGACATTCTCTATTAAATGAGACACATGTGCTATGCAACATTACAAAGAGCTAACGTGAATGCAGGGCATTGATGGGTAATGGCTGTGAAACTAATTTGCACTGAGCAACAAGAGTTACAGTCACCCGAGGGAGCAATATTAACAATGAGATGAATACAAGGATGAAATTAGCCAGAGGGAGATTGGGATGAAAAGTCACTTTTCTTTAGGGTGTGGTCATTGGTGGTTGCCCATGTTTCTGTGGAAGACCCCATACCCATGTGCATATGGGTATCATTAATTAGACTCTGTGGGTTATTAATTATTTTTAAAAGGATATGGAGTTGGGAGAGGAACATATTAAGGGGTCTCAAAAAAGAGATAAAGCTAGGCAGTGGGGGTGAATATTATCGAAATACATTGGGTGTATGTATGGACTTTTCAAAGAACAATAAAAAATGTTACTTTTTAAGAAGCACAATATTCCAGGATAAGAAGAACACATGTATTAAAGGTCTGAGGTAGACCCATAAGAAGCCAATGTGTGACTGTAGCTAGAGTTTTCCTGCCTGGCCCACAGTCAGGGTAAATCTCTCTCACCTGCCAGTCCCACAGCCACTCAGACCCGACCAAGCAAACACAGAGACTTATATTGGTTACAAACTGTATGGCCGTGGCAGGCTTCTTGCTAACTGTTCTTACAGTTTAAATTAATTCATTTCCATAAACCTATCCCTTGCCACATGGCTCGTGGCTTACCAGGATCTTCACATGCAGCTTGTCATGGTGGCGGCTGGCAGTGTCTCTCTGACTCAGCCTTCCACTTCCCAGCTTTATTCTCCTCCTTGCCCCGCCTATACTTCCTGCCTAGCCAACGGCCAATCAGTGTTTTATTGATTAATCAGCAACACATTTGCCATACATCCCACAGCATGTGACTATAACAATGAGGCAGGGGGATAGTCAAGAAGATGAAACTGAGGGAAGATGGAAGCATTTACACCTCAGCACACTGAGTACCTGTATGAACATTTCTATTAAGTTGTAACCACAATAAGACACCACTGAAGTTTCAAATAGACAACGTATTGTTTATCATTCAAATCAATGTGGAACAAAATGTGTTTTCCCTAATTAATGTTTTAAAACTACAGATGCAAACAGGGACCAATCTAAACAAAGAGATACAAGTGGTCACCAGTTTTAAAGAGGTGAACAAAGATGTGTTTGGACATTTTTCACAGTGTTGCAAAGCACAAAGAATTTGTTCACGTTGTTTTTGAGTAGTGAATGGGTTGTCATGCAGTGCAAACCCAAGCAGGGAGAATAATTAATCATCCTTTTCATCAGCCTGTAAGTTAAAGAATTGTAGATTCACCAAGTGTGCCAGTAGACATTTCTATGGATTGAGTTATTCAACTGGATACAGAGTCAACTAGACCTGTTAATGGGGAGAAGGTAGGAGGCTGTTAGAGTTGAAAGAGCAAGGATAGAATGAAATACTGGTCTCAGTGGCTCAAGGCTCTGGTACCAGCATTCAGGAGGCTGAGGCACATGTATTGCCATGAGTTTGAGACTAGCCATGGCTACTTATTTCCAAGCCAGCTTGATTCACTTAGCAATATCCTTTCTCAAACAAAAAATAGTGGAACACAAACGCAAAACAAGTAGAAAAGTGGAATTAACAATGACTTAGTTTTCAGAGCAGCAACTAGGTAGATTCAATAGTTACAGTGTTACTGAAGAGGGGGCACTCTGGGAAGGTGGAAACACTTTTTTTTTTTTTAAATTTCATATGTGGGGTGTGTGTGTGTGGAGGAGTTCAGTGCATGTTGGGCACACACATATGCTAGCAAGACTGCAGAGAACAGAGAACCATCTACTTCACTGATCCTTACCTTCCTTCCATCTTATTTGAGATAGTCTCCTGTTTTGTGGTTGTGTATGCCAGGATAGCTGGCTTGCTAGATTCCAGTATTTACATGTCTCTGCCTTGCATCTCACCATAGGAGCACTTTGATTAAAGATACATACCACAGCACCTGTTTTTTCTAGGAGTTTTGGGGATTCAGATCCTCATGTCTTGGAACAAGCACGTTTACCTGCTGAGTCATCTCTCCATCCCCAAGAGCTTTTTTTTTTTTAATCTTTTTTTGTTTTGTTTTGTTTTTTTGTTGTTTTTACGAGACAGGGTTTCTCTGTGTAGCTTTGCGCCTTTCCTGGATCTCGCTCAGTAGACCAGGCTGGCCTCGAACTCACAGAGATCTGCCTGGCTCTGCCTCCCGAGTGCTGGGATTAAAGGCGTGCACCACCACAGCCCAGCTTTTTTTTAAATCTTAATAGGTTAATGATGACTACTAGACATCTACCTTTAATTTTGGGAGACACAACTGAAGATATATTTAAAAACTGTCAATGAATAGATAGCATCATTAATTCTCTATTTTTAATCCAAGTTATTTTAGGTTTTTGTAATTTTTTTGAGAAAGGATTTTATTATGTATCCCTAGGTGAGATATTACATAGACCATAGGTCATTACATAGACCCTGCTCTTTTGGAATTCAGAGAAATCTGCCTGCCTCTGACTTCTAAGTGGTGGGACTAGAAGCATGCACCCCTATGCCTGGCTTTTTTTCAAATATATATATGTGTGTGTGTGTGTGTGTGTGTGTGTGTGTGTGTGTGTGTAATTTCTCTTCCCTCTCTCCTCCATCCAACTCCTTCTATACCCTGTCTCAAATTCATGACTAATTTTTCTTTAAGTATAATTGTTACTCACACACACACACAAATATATATAAATAAATATAACCTGCTGAATCCATTTATTGTTTCTTTTATGTATATGTTTTCAGGGCTGACCATTTGAAATTGGATAAAACAATTAGGGATCTCATCTCTGAGAAAGACTGATTTTCCCTCTCTAAACATTCCCTTGTTACTTGTAGCTCGTTGGTTAGGGGTGGGGCCCCATGAGAATTCCCCCTTCTATATTACCATGTCTGTTTGTGTTATCATTGTTCATGTCTTATGCAGGAAGCCATATTGTTGAGGTATCATTGGTGTGACTTTCCTGTCATTTCTAGGAGTCACGATCAACAGCAGACTTCTTGGTCCACTGGCTCTTACAATCCTTCTCCTCCCACTTGTGAAATATCCCCTGAGCTTTAAGTGTGGGGATAATATTGTATATGTACCAAGCAGGGCTTAGTACCCTGAGATCTATCAGTTGTTCTCTGCATTTTCGACAGCTGTGGCCTTCTGTGATGGTCTCTAACTATGGCAAAGAGAAGCTGCTTTAACAAGGGGTGAAATCTATGCTTCTTTGAGGGCATAAGGATAAGTATTTAGAATGAAATTAGGACCTATCCTGTCTTAATAAAGCGACAGTAGTAGTTTATCCTCTAAGATCCATGATCTCATTGGCACCAGATATATGGCTAGGATTCCATTTTCAGGCATGATTTCCCTCTGTTGGGTGGGCTTTAAGTCCAACAAGACAGCTGCTGGCTACTACCAAGATGAAAGTGACACTATTACAGCTTTAGGGATACCTTGCCACAATGATCATCATTGTGAGTTGTAAGCATCACAACTTGACTGTCTCCTCCTTTGGTAGCTTCATATTGCTTTCTGGTACTATGAAGATTCGTCCTCAGGGAGGAGTCTTTTATATCAGATTCAGCTTAGACCTTCCAAGTCCTGTGTCCAAAGTGCATGGTGTCTTCAGCAGCATCACTGCATTTCTTCACCTTCATCAACCTTCATAATCCAGAAGAATTTATAAATGTCAAGGCTATTCTTAGAGTAGGATTTCTGAGTCTGGTCTTTGAGGCATTCCAGTGAGAAACATCCTTTGTGTTTGCATGTAATTCAACTTGTGAGGTCCTAGTGTGAGACACTTTATTACAGATATGGTAAGACTGTAACCAATTGTCATCAGTTTCCACAAAGACGGTTGTGAAGCATTATCATGTCTTCTTGGTTGCCATGTTAACATGTCATAAGCAGAGAGAAGTAGGTATTACCCTACATTATCCTATGTAGCAGGAATCCTAATTGGTCCTAATAATAAAAACACAGAGCCAGATATTGGGGTAAATGCTGAAAGATCAGAGAAGCAGAGCAGCCAGCCACTAGAGAGACTTCTTACCTCTATCGAATTCTCAGCCTGAAAGGGGCCGACTTCTGTCTCTCCCCTCCTCCTCATATTCCTTTGCTCAACCCAGCCATATCACTGACTGTCTCAACCTCTTTAGTGCTGGGATTAAAGGCATGTGTGTCTCCACCACTGTCTGGCTGTTTCTCTTTTAGACTAGATCAATCTTGTGTAGCCCAGTATGGCCTTGAATTCACAGAGACCCATCTCCCTCTGCCTCCAGAGTGCTGGGATTAAAGGTGTGTGCCACCACTGCCTGGTCTCTGTGGCTAACTAGTGGCTTAACTCCACACTCTGACCTTCAGGCAAGCTTTATTTGTTAGATCACACACAAAATATCGCCACAATTCTATTGCTTTTGCTGGTGTGGTTTGTGATGAGGAGAGTAGGGATGGAGGCAGAAGGAGTCCCTTCCTTACTACCTTAATTTCATCCTCATTAGATAGCTGCACATTTGAAGTCTCCTTTCTTCCATCATGACTGTATGACATTTCATATTAATGCAATTCAGTTAAAACTTCAGTTCTCAGTGTTAGCACCTAAAGGAACAAACAGACCAGCTTTCTTTTTTTCTAAAAAAAAAAAAAAAAATTCTCCCTTCCCTTTCCTGCCTCCAATTTTCCATCCTAAATATACCCTGCTCAGTATGTACAATGTTACTCATATGAATGTGTTCAGGGATGAACATTTGGTATAGAATAACTTGTTGGTGTGTTCTTCCCTGCAAAACACTATTTCCCCCACTCTCAGCTTTCCTTAGTTACCTGTAGCTCTGTGTAGGGTCGAGGCCTCATGGGCTCCCCCTATCCACTTCAGCATGTCTATTTTTGTGCTTGTTCAGCTCATGCTTAGGCACCCATGCTGGTGAGACTTTATGGGTGAAGCTTCTGACAGTACTAAGACACAGAATCTCACAACAAACTCTCTGATCCTGGGGCTCTTACTCTTTTTTCATCCCCTCTTCCACAATGATTCCCAAGCCTTAGGTGTAGTAGTATTTTATATATTTTATAGAGGTATCCATTGGGACAGGGATCCACAATTCTGCACTTTGCTGTCATTTTCTGTGATGGCCTCTATCTGTTACAAAGAGAAGTTTCCTTGATGAGAGATGAGGACTCTACTTATCTGTGGGTATAAGAAAAAAGGTTTAGATTATAGTTAGAGATTTTGCAGCTTTAGTAAAGTAGTGGTTATAGGTTCTTCTCTAAGATCAATAACTTCACTAGTCCTGGGTGGTGGCTAGGTTTCTAGTACCTGGCATGGGTGTCCCTTTGGTTGAGCCGATCTAAAGTCTAATTAGAGAGCTGTTGTTTACTTCCAAGCTATACATGCCACTATTGTAACCTCAGGGTTATTATGCCATGCTGGTCATTGTGGTTCATAGGTATCAGATGGGTAGGATTGTTGGTTGCTTACCCCCTTTGGAAGCTTGCATGGAATTTGGGATTTTTTTTTTTTAAAGAACACTTCCATGATAAATTCAGATTTATGGGTTATTACTGGAATATTTCTTCTCAATAAGTACTTCAGATACTTTTGAAACTTTCCTACTTTCCTAGGTAATGTCAGCACACATTTTTGCTCTGAGGTCTATCTGAATCTTCTCATACCTAATCCTGTACTATTTGACCAGGTTCACGTACAGTATTTGATTTCCATTGTATTAGGGCTCTATCTGTTTGTTCTCTTTTCATGTTTAAAGAAAGTGACTTGTGAGAGTAAATAGTGAAAGTGTACATTACATTTCTAAAAATTAAAACAAAAATCAAAGTTTAATTTTGTCTCATAGAATACATATATATTCTTTCTCTAAATAAATAATTGTGGGCAAGATCATTCTGGGTGAACCTTCAATATCCCCCTCTCAATGAGCTGCTGTTCCTCACTCTCAGGTTTATACATTAAGACTGATTTTTCCAATCCTAATTAAAATGTTGAATAAAGATTGCAGTAAACCTTAACATGTTACTTACTGGAGAAAGGTAGCTGAAAAGTGGAAATAAACAAACTAATATCAACAGAGAATTATTTTTATTACTGACAATGCATTTTAAGTCACTTTCCAATATTAAAAGGTTTACATGTGCATTTCTAATTAGTTGCTTAAGTCTATAATGTAAGTGAAGAAGATACTTGTAGTTTTATTTTCAAGCCAACATCCTAAGAAAATTATTGCTATGCTCAACTTGTTATACGTTAAGTTGTAGATGAAGGGCTTAAACTCAGTACTTTTACCCTAGATCTGGACTTATCAAAAAGAGCTCACAAGTCTTTTTAAAACATATAAGATATTTTTCTCCTGAAAATTTGAGTAAGTCCCTTTCTCTTATTTTTTGACTTGGTTTTGATGTGTATACAACAGTGTAAGAGCCCTTCTTCTGTTTATCAACCTGTCTTTCACTGAAGTTTAGAAGTCTCTTTATCACAATGAAATATTTGTGGGCACAAGTTTGAGAGAGGGTCTCATTACATGACCATGTATTTGTAATTCTCCTGTCTTATTGCCCTAAGTATTGACATTTCAGGAACACACCAACATGCTCAGCTATTTAGGCAAGTTTTGATAAAAAGAAGCTTGAAACTTATCTTAAACTAGCATGAACAGAAATGGAGTGTGTTTTCTTAAGTAACCAAATACCTCTAGGAATAGAAAATCTTAGAATGTAGTTGGATCTAGGTTGTTGAGTGAGAGAAGGTACTGCACGGGTCACAATCAGATTTACACAGCATTCCCTACAATAATAACTAAGAGACAGTTAGCCCAAGTCCCTTCTAATTGTGTTTCCCAAGAGCCAAATGCTCTCAGCTTGCTTTGGCAGTATGAGAAAAACAAAGTTTTATGACTCAGAATATCACTGGATTTCTAACTGCCTGTGTTGTAAGTGAGAGTATATAAATCAAGAAAGTATAGATTAACTGACTCTTCAATTAGTTTATCTCCACTTCAATAGGTGAAAGCAACAGAATGGCTTGAACTTAGAAAATTTTGAAACATTCCAAAGCTCTAATGCCTTGAACTTACACTGTGTAGAGCTATTAAAATCAACCACTGTAGTAAATTTATAATACCTTGGTTCTTATACATGTCTGATGCCCTACAGAGCCCAGATTTATAGACGATCATATATTATGTATCAGCTATAAAATGTCTCATGCTTTTGCACTAAATTTAGAGAAAATAAAAATTCTGACAAAGGAGATGCTGCACTAAAAATGAAAGCCCTCTAGCTATGCTCTGCGCCTTACAGGTGTTTTTGTGCTCAAGTGCATATTTGTGTTTAGATCCTCACAAAAGCACACTGAGACATTAATAGTAGTTTTGAGAAGCCAAAGTGGTGTCTAGAAAGGAAAAAAGCTTTTAGTTCAGCAGAAAATCGAGTCAGTTTTTTCATCTTAAAGTTCATGAAGGTTTTAGTGGTTCAACGCCGAGAATCACCCCTGCAAAAGGACATTAGCCCTAAATAAAAGTGCGTCTTGACTTTTCAGTTGAATGACACAGAGTAAAAATAATAAGTGGACCACATTTTTAAAATTACATAATAGAGAAGAAGAACTCCCGTCAAACACTGATATGAATGTTGGAACCTTAAGGGATTTCCACTTTCCACAAAAAGAGAGGAATGTTGAACGTGAAGAGAAGTTAAGGTGGTTCCCATCACCATAAATTCAGTGCAGAGTAAATGCTCATAGATTAAAAGTAAAAAGAAAAGACAGGATTTTATATTACACATTGTCCTAGCTTCCTAAGCCAACAAGTACTTCATTTGCACTTTTTTATTATCTATTTGGAAATCTTTTTTTTTTTTTTTTTTTTTTTTTTTGGTTTTTCGAGACAGGGTTTCTCTGTGTAGCTTTGCGCCTTTCCTGGAACTCACTTGGTAGCCCAGGCTGGCCTCGAACTCACAGAGATCCGCCTGGCTCTGCCTCCCGAGTGCTGGGATTAAAGGCGTGCACCACCACTGCCCGGCCGGAAACCAATTTTTATAGACAAAAGGGCACTACAATAGTGGCTACTTTGATGAAGGTATGGTGGTATCACACATCTGTTTACACCTGTAATCCTATTACTAAGAAAGCTGAGTTAGAAGGACCATAGTCTTGTGGTCAGCTTGGGCTGCACAGAAAGACCTAGACACAAATAAAAATGAAAAGGATTACAGGATCATTTCCATTACTTTATCACATTCAGAAATACATAATTTTTTCAGTATGGAAGATTATCTTACTAGTACTTATGTGTGTATACATGCATATGTACATTGATGCATATCTTTATACATACACATATTTTTACATGTGGACAATTGGTGCATTTGTCTGTATTTTCTTTAGGTAATATGGCTGCAACGCCTACCCACTCAGGAAATAACCTACTTCCTCTCCCTCTCTATTTCCTCTTTAATTTATCCTTGTAGCTCACATCAGTTTTCCTTTGATTTTTAACTTTTTTATTCACTTCATTTGTTTAACAAATATTTATTAAGAACGTATCTGAAAAGAAACTCAATATTCTTTCTTCAAGTGGTAACATAATACATACTTTGAAAGATTGTGGTGGGTTTGATTTTCCTTTTTGTCAAAGAAAAACATTCTAACACATGGCTTAAAAATAAAAATTTTCTGACATTTGTTTGCTACTTTAAAACATTTTATTTTGAAATATTTTGGAAGTTGGAGAAAAACACATTTTATAAATTACTATCCTAATGTACCTCCTGCAGAACTGTCACCTCAGATTCTCCAAAAAGCTGGGAGGAGTATTCCAAAATTTTATCTGCTCATGTTCTCTTTACTTTGTCTTGGATATTTGAGATTGATCTGTAGAAAGGATGCTTCACGGTACCTGAATCTTTCATCATATATGTCTTATAAATGAAATATTACCCCATACAATCACTCTACAATTATTGAGATTATACTAGAAAATGAACAATGAAATATTATTGGCATCTAATCTATTGACATTGTTCAAATCAAATTTCAACTTCAAAAATTTTCAGCCATCATCCCAATGTTGGCTATGGTAAAATAAAAACAATGCTTTCCTCTCTAGAATCCCATCCAGTTCTCAGATTGCATTTCCTTAAGATACTGTTTAAGCTGCAGCTGCTATTGCCACTTCCTCCTCTCTGTCTTCTCCCTCTTCCCCCATCTTCCCTTTTCCTGCCCTTTCTCTTCTTCCTCCCCCTCCTGCTCCCCCCTCTCCTCTTCCACTTTCTTCTTTTCCTCCTCATACTTCTCTAGTTTCTCTTGAGACAAAATCTCATGTAGCCCAGGCTGGTTAGAACTTGAATGCTGCTGAGGCTTGTCCTAAATATCTGATGACCCTGCATCATCCGGAACACTGAGGTTAGAGTAATGCACCATCACCACCTAAATCTTCAGTTTATTTTTATATGGACAGAATTCCTTCAGATTTTATGTAGGTTAGAATTGTGGAGAATAAAAAACATATTTTAAGGTAGATTGTTCCAGTTGGGGTTTATCAAGTGTTCCATATAATGAACTTTAGGCAAGCTGTTGCTTTGGGCAAACAGGTGCTGTGACATCAGGGTGCCATGTCCGTAGTCATGTCATGACAGATATAGTGATTCCAATTATAACAGTTTAGTGAAGGTGGTGTCTGCCATGTGTAGTGTTAAAATCCCAGCATTTAGGAGGCCAAGGCAGGAGGATCATGAGTTTCTGGCCTGCCTGTGCTACAAGTGAGACCCTATCACAGGCAAGCTAGCAAGCAAACACGCAAACGAAGACCACATTTGCCAGGTCTGTATAATGTAAACCTACTGTTTTTCTCTTTGGAATTTAATATACATCTTTTGAGATAAATGGGTTTTATTTTCTTGTGAGATAAGGGAGATGAATAAAACCCATGGCCTTGTGCATCTTCGGCAAGCACTGTACTACTGATCTACAACCCCAGCCTTTTCAAAGGTGATCAAACTCTATTACTACTTCTATATACTTGGTTTATTCTATGGTAAGGCAGAATCCTACCACATTCATTACTTATTCAAATATTCTTTGTTTATATTTGTATTTATATATAAATACATACTTTGTGTTGCATATTTGTCATCATTTTATTTTAACATTTTAGATGTTTATGATTCTATATATTTCTGTTTATTATTTTTATTATTTTATTCTCTAGTCTGTTATATCAGTAATCATGTTAATGTCAAGCTTTGTGATATTGGCCAGATTTGATATTTCAAATACCTATCATTACCACAGGGGGAGAAGCTTGATTAAGTAAATTTTTAGCACATTGTGTTAATTTCCACACACTTATGTTAAAGACCAAACAATTTAAGCAGCATTGGACTTCAATTTGTAGACAACTTCCTCTCTGATATGAATTAACAATTGTTTGTGTGATTCAGTTTAAACCAGAAAGAAAATTTATGGTTAGTAGTAGAAAGGAGGTTATATGCTATTGGAAAGGGAGGTGATACATTTGTCTGAACAGTGTGTGTTTAATTGGAATTATATACATTTGTCAAAACAGAAGGATTTTTTACAATATATAAATATGTGTGCTATAGAAATCAACACAGATGCACATATATATGAGTATGTTGAACCTGAGGATGGTAACAGTCTGATGTGACAGATTGTATTTTTTTATGTGTACTTTGCCAGACTTATCACTAGTAACAAATGCATTGGTTTAGGTGCTGTTTTCATTATACAAATAAAGTTAACCTGAGGGAATCACAGTTATTAAGAACTATGAGGGGAAGAATCTTAGTTGCTTCTTGACTAGTGTGCTCAAAGCCCCTGGTTCAATTAAGAAGACACCACAGTCTCAACACTTAGAAGATATAGACAGGAGGATTAGGAGTTCAAGGTCATCCTTAGATGCATAGCAAATTAAGATGCCAGCATGGGCTGTCATAAACCCCATTTCAAACAAATAAGCAAAGAAGAAAGAAGCAATATCCTCCCAATGCTGCCCTTGGTTATTGCTTCATTTTCAGAGTGACAAAAGGTGTTTCTTGAAAGCTGGAAACGAGGCAACTACAGGGTTTCAGGGTAAACTCTAGTCACTCTGGTTGGGAGTCCAGCCTTTCATCACTGAGCCATCTCTGTATCCCCAGAGTTAAACTTTAAAATGTACAATAAACCTACTGAAGATCAAAGGAGAAACATGTAAATTCATGATATGCCAACAGGACTTGATTGTTATCTCATGGATCTCTTTTTAAAAGAACATTTAGGCTGGGCGGTGGTGGCGCATGCCTTTAATCCCAGCACTTGGGAGGCAGAGGCAGGCGGATCTCTGTGAGTTTGAGGCCAGCCTGGTCTCCAAAGCGAGTTCCAGGAAAGGCGCAAAGCTACACAGAGAAACCCTGTCTCGAAAAAAACCAAAAAAAAAAAAAAAAGAACATTTAAAAAAACTTCATTTTATTCATATAATATATCCTGATTATGGTTCCCCTTCTTCTACACTTACCAGTTTCTCAACACTCCCCTCCCAAGCTGATTCACTTCTTTTCTGTCTCTCATTTTGGAAAAAAAAAACAGGCATCTAGGGGATATTAATAAAATAAAATATAATACAATAAGATAAAACAAAAACAAACATATCTGAATAGGACAAACCAAAAGAGCCCAAGAAAAGGTGCACATACAGATGCAGAGACTCACTCATTTGCGCACTCTGGAATCCCATAAAAACACAAAACTAGAAGCCATAATATATATGCAAAGGACCTATAGTGTAAATATATGTGTATATATTGAAATAAAAAAAAAAAAAAACAGAAAGGAAAAGCCCTAATACATTATGAGACAAGGAACCTCCAAAGATGGAATTGAGTTTGTTTCCTATTGACCATCTATTGTTTGCGTGCGGCCTATCCTTAAGAGTAGTTCATTTCCCTAGGTGGAACTATCTTATCAATTAGAGATAGGGTCTGGGTATCCCAAAATTCTGGCATCTCCAACATTTTGACGATTCCAAGGCAATCTAGGCCTCACCTTCATAACTCCACTCAATGGCTCTCTGGCCTCTGTACAGGGATACCCTGGACACCTACATGGCATTAGCTGCTTTCTTTATCCATGGAGGGAGATTTCACATCCCCTTTCTTGAATTCTTGACTTAACAGCCAGAACCATGGGGCCAATATTGCCAAGTTCTGCTGCTTGCTGGGGCTGGAATATATGCCCCCTTGTTCAATTACAGCTGCATTGGTTTTCTATTGTTTATGGTTTCTTTTACTGCTTAAGCTTTCCTTAAATTTGTTTTCACAGGTTGGAAGCTTAGATAGGTGAAGGCTTGTACTGAAGTCATCACTAACTTTACTTCATTTAGCATCGGGCTTTTCTTTAAACTTTTTATCTTTGAACACAGAATTCAGCTCTATTACATTTCCTCATGCTCCTATTTTTCCTCAAACTGTACATTTTGTTTTTACTTGTTGACCTTGCTCCTTTTCATTATATATCTGCAGAAGAATGACCACTGATAGACTCATGTCATAGTCAATACTAGGCTGTCTTAAAATCTCCTCTGTCAACACTATGAATCCAAAACTCCTCAATGTAGCCTCAGGTAAATTTGTTGTCGTTGTATACAAGAGTAGAAAGGAGCACAATCTTTGCCAAAATATCACAAAAGGTCACTAGACCACATGTTAAGACTCTTCTTTTCTGAAACTTCTCGATCCAAGCCCCCATATCACCCTCAGTACCACCCCCCTCTGTGCTCTTACTAGGATATCTCATTAAATCCTGCTTAAGGTATACTACTGCTTTCCTACTCCAAACCCCTATACTCTTCCACATTACTCCAAACAAAAGCATGGCCAGGCTTATCACAGCAATACCTCAGTCTCTGGTACCAACTTTTGTCTAAACCAGTGTTCTATTGCTTTGAAGAGACACCATGACCATGACAACTCTTATAAAAGAAAGCATTTAATTGGGGCTGTCTTATAGTTTCAGAGGTTTCTCCTCATCATGGAATGGAGAATGGTGGGATGCAGGCAGACATGGCGCTGGAGAATTAGCTGTGAGCTCTATGTCTGGATCTACAGGCAGCACAAGGACAAACTGGGTTTTGCATAGGTGTTTGAAACCTCAAAGCCCACCACTCAGTGACACACTATATCCAAAAGGTCACACTTCCTAATCCTTCTCAAGTAGTACCACTTCCTGATAACTAAGCATTTAAATATATTTACTTTGCGGGGTCATTTTTTATTTAAACCACCACAATAGAAAAATGACATTAAGAGTTATTTTATTTTGGCCAGGCAGTGGTGGCACACTCCTTTAATCCCAGTACTCAGGAGGCAGAGCCAGGCAGATCTCTCTGAGTTCAAGGCCAGCCTGGGCTACAGAGTGAGTCCCAGGAAAGGCACCAAGCTACACAGAGAAATCCTGTCTTGAAAAACAAAGCAAAACAACAACAACAACAACAACAACAACAAAGAGTTATTTTATTTCTATGCTCCTTTTGTAGAACAGAAGTATTTGGTTTTCCTCTAGTCTTTGGGTTACCTTATCTCAGGTTCTTGGTTACTCAAAGAGCATTGGGTACAGGTTCCATCTTGTAAAGTGGGCTTTAAATCAAAACAGATACTTGTTGGTTACTCCCATAAGTTTTGCGCCACTATTGTTAATTGAAGGCAGGGCACCATTTTAGACTGCAAGGTTTGTAGCTGTGTTAATGTTTATGCTTCTCCTTTGGTAGCTTACAGAGTAACTTCTGGTACCAAGAATGTTAGCCTATAGGGGTAGTCTATTTCCTCTTTCTAGGGAGATCTATCCATCATATCTAGTCCTTTACTTTACATATAACTTCCGTGGGTCTTTGGATTGTAACTTGCTTATCATTGGTTTAACAGTTAATATTCACTTATAAGCAGACATAAGAATAGTTGAACATTTTTTCTACCTCTATCCATTTATCTGTGAATTTCATGATTTCTTTTTTAAATGGCTGTGTAATGTTCCACTGTGTAAATGTACCAATTTAAAATAATCCATTCATATCTTGGTGGACATTTAGGTTGTTTCCACTTTCTGCCTATTGTGAACAGTGCAGCAGCATATAATTTTGAGCAAATGTCTCCGTGATAGGATGAATTGTCCTTTGGGTATATACCCAAGAGCAGCATAGCTGGATCTTGAGATTAGATCAATTCCCATCTTCCAGAAGAAATGTCACACTGATTTCTATAGTGGCTGTACAAGTTTGCAGTCGAAATAGGAATGGAGGAAATGTTTTCTCTGCTCCACATTCTTAGCAGCATGAGCTGTCACTTGCTTTATTGACCTTAGCCATTCTGACAAGTGTAATATGAAATCTCAGAGTAGTTTTGATTTGCATTTCCCTGATTATTAAGAATGTTGAACATTTCTTTAAGCATTTCTAAGCCATTTAAGTTTCATCTTTTGAGAATTCTGTCTAGATCTGTATTCCATTTTTAATTTGGTTGTTTTCTTTATATCTAGCTTTCAAGTTCTTTATATATTTTGGATAGTAGCCATTTATTGGATGTGTAGTTGGTAAAATCTTTTCTCTTTCTGTAGGCTGCTGTTTTATCCTATAGACAGTGTACTTTGTCTTACAGAAGCGTTTCAGTTTCACTGGGTCCCATTTATTAATTGTTGATCTTAGTGCCTGTGTTATCAGTGTTCTGTTCAAGAAGTTGTCTCCTGTGCCAACAAGTTCAAGGTTATTGCCCACTTTCTCTTCTATCAGCTTCAGTGTATCTGGTTTTATGTTGAGGTCTTTGATCCATTTGTAGTTGAGTGTTGTTCAGCATGATAAATATGGATCCATTTGGATTCTTCTATGTGCACCTGTTTCATTTGACTAGCACCATTTGTTAAAGATACTATCTTTTTTTCCCAGTGTGTATTTCTGGTTTCTTTATCAAAAATCAGTCCCATAGTTTGTGTGGGTTTATTTGGGTCTCCCGTTCAATCCCACTGATTAATGTGTCTGATGTTGTGCTTATGCCATGCTGCTTTTATGGCTATAGCTCTGTAGTACCATTGTATATACAATTGGAGGTTGGAGATGGTGATTTGTAGATGGTGATACATCTACCAGTTATTGTATTATTTGTGATTGTTCTGGCTATCTGTTGTTGTTGTCTGTTCTGTTCACTTGTTTGTTTGTTTGTTTTGAGTGTGTGTGTGTTTTCATATGAAGTTGAACATTGTCCTTTAAAGATCTGTGAAGAATTATGTTGCAATTTTTGTAGGCATTGTATTGAAACTGTAGGTTGCTTTTAGAAAGATGGCTATTTTTTACTATATTAATCCTATTGATCCATGAACATAAAGGGGTCTTTCCATTTTCTGATATCTTCTTTGATTTTCTTCTTTACTGCCTTAAAGTTTTTATCATACAAGTCTTTACTTCCTTATAGTCATCCCAATATGTTTTTAAAAAATTTTTCTTTGAGGTTATTATGAAAGATGTTGTTTGTCTGATTTCTCTTTCAGTCTATTTGTCAATTGTATACTGTTGGGCTACTGATTTTTGTGAGTTAATTTCATATCCAGTTGTAGGGGTTTCCCTGTGAAACTTTTAGTGTCACTTATGCACACTATCATATCACCAGAAAGTAAAGATACTTTGATGTCTTCCTTTCAATTTGTATACCCTTGGTCTCCTTCAGTTGTCTTATTGTTGTGGCTAAGACTTCAAACGCTCTATTGAATAGGTATGGAGAAAGTGGACAACCTTGTCTTCTTCCTGATTTTAGTGAAAATGCTTTGAGTTTCTCTCCATTTAAGTTGATGTTGGCTCTGGGCTTGCTGTAAGCTGACTTTATTATTTTTAGATATGTCCCTTATATATCTAATCTCTCCAGGACTTTTACCATGAAGGGGTATTATATTTTTGTCAAAGGCCTTTTCTACATCTAATGAGATGATCATGTGGGTTTTTTGTTTTTTATTTTTTGTTTTGTTTTGTATTTCATTTTTTGAAATATAGTGAATTATGTTTATTGATTTGTTTATATTGAAACATCTCTGCATCTCTGGGATGAAGCCTATTTGCTCATGATGTGTTTGCCTTGCAAGTGCTTTATTGAGAATTTTTGCATCTACATTCATAGAGGAAATTGGTCTGTAATTCTCTTTGTTATGCCTTTATGTGGTTTAGTTATCAGGGTAACTGTGGCCTCATAAAAATGAACCCCACAATGTTCCTATTGATTCTATTTTGTGGGATAATTTGAGGATTATTTATATTAACTCTTTAAGAATTTGGAAGAATTCTGCACACACACAAAAAAAACCCTTGTCCCTGGGCTTATTTTTGTCTGGGCTACTTTTAATGACTGCTCATATTTTGCTCGGGGTTATATGTCTGTGTAAGTTGTTTATCTGGTCTTGATTTAACTTTGGTAGGTGATATACATTGAGAGAATTATCCATTTCTTTTAGATTTTACAAGTGTGTGAAGTACAGGTTTTTAAAGAATGTCCTTATGTTGTTCTAGATTTCCTTGGTGTCTCTTTTATGTCCCCCTTTTGTTAAATTGGATCTTCTCTCTCCACCTCTTAGTCAATTTGAATAAGGGTTTATCCATTTACTGATTTTCTCAAAGGATCAACTCATTGTTCCATTGGTTATTTGTGTTGGTTTTTTTGTTTATTTGTTTATATTTTTATCAATTTCAGCCTTGAGTTTTATTGTTTCTTGATATTTACCCCTTTTGCCTGTGATTTCTTATTTTTTGTTCTAGAGCTTTCAAGTTTGCTGTTAAGTTGCTAAAATGAGTTCGCTCCAATCTTTGTGTAGGCACTTAGGGCTATGAACTTGGCTTTTAGAACTGCCTTCATTGTGTACCATAAGTTTTGGTATTTGTTTTCATTTTCATTCAATTCTAGAATGCTTTTTATTTCTTTGTTAATTCTATCACAACCTATTTTCATTCAGTAGTGAGCCGTTCAGTTTCCATGTGTTTGCAAGATTTCTGTTAATGATAATATACAGATTTAATCTGTGGTGGACTGATAGGATGCAGAGAGCCATTTCAATTTTCTTGTATCTGTTCAGACTTGCTTTGTATCCAAGTATAAAGACAATTTTGAAAAAAGTTTTCATGGACCTCTTAACATTTCTGGATAAGGAGTATATCTAACAGAACATAGTGATGACAGGAATACAAAAAAGCAAATATAAATACACAAATTATTCTCTTCCTGAGGAATTAATTATCTAGTAGAGAAAATAAGCACTGTGTGCTCAGGAATTAACCTCAATTTCAGTAGAGATCATACCACTATAGTTTGAATATATATGCACTTCAAACAAGTATATTAAAATCTTGTAACTCACATTGTTTATTTCCTTGCCTACCATATAACCTACAGATCATCACTTGGCATAAGATTTATAGCCTGAAAACCAATAGTTAATATTTGAGACGCAACTCAACAGGCTCAATTATCTGAACTTTCTCTATAAACATTATTGAATGGGGGGGGGGGGGGCGTCTCTCTCTGCAAACACCATGGCCATCAGACTGTCAGTCTGAGAGAGGCAAGAAGGAAGTACAGTTCAACACAACTCAGTAGCTTATGTTGGTTCAAACTTTGAGCATTGAAATTCTTGTAAAGTACTAGTAATATTTTCCACAAAGATAGATTCTATAGATTTAGTGAGGAAGCAAGCTCAAGGTAAATAAGCTCATGATAAGGGTCTGGGGGAGAACAAGGCTATAGATTGACCGAGATAAATAAGCTCAAGATAAGATTCCAGGGGACCTTGTGTGGCCTAGCATACAGATAGCACAGAGGTCACTAGGCTATTAACCGCATTTGTTCCTAGACTTCAGTCTGGAAAACAGGCTATATATCTCTCCCTTTGAAGAGACAATTCCATGTTATTGATCTTTCTTGTTTCCCTAGTGCTTATCTGTGAGCCCAAGGACCTACATGCCTCCTACACACTATGTTCTTAGTCCCATTCTGAATATCAATCTCATTGTATGGTTATTGTGAATCTTCCCTCTCTCTAAGTGCCTGCATTACTAGGTTCTGTCAATCATCAGGTTTTTAGCTAAGAGAGTGCAAATTAGGAGAAATAAACCAGGCTTCATGGACAGAGCAAATCCTTCAGAGTCTTCACATTAGGCATGTGATGGTCTTCAAAATGTCAGAGCCACAAGTAAGCCATGGTGTTTTGTGAGTTTTTTGTTTGAGGGACATAATCTCTTTCTTAATTACCTTTAATTGTCAATGTGACACAGATTAGATTCATTGAAAGGAAAGCTTTGTTGAGCAATTGCCCACATCAGATTGGCCTATGGTAATATCTACAGAAGATGATCTTGATTATTAATTATTGTATGATGGTCCAGTCCACTGGGCTATCTAGGAAAGCTAGTTAAGACTAAGCTTGTAAGAAGACCAATGAGTAACACTTTTCCATGATTTTGACTTCAAGCTACCTCAATAATGGATTGTGGCCTGAAAGTGTAAGCAGAAATAAAGTTGCTTTTTGTCTGGCAGCTTTATCACATCAACAGAATAAAACTAGAGTAATCTTACTATATAGCTTACACAAGCTTCAAACTTGTTTTTCTCCTGCCTCATAGTTACTGGTATTAAAGAATGAGACACTTTATCCAAATAATAAATTATCTGAATAACTTCAATTTTCTCAATATGTCCTGGATCTACTCATAGCACATTTAAAAATATGTAATTGCCAACTATTGTATGACTTTTCATAGAGAGTCATGAATAAACTTCTATTCACCCCAGAAATGAACAGCAATGACAGATTTAAGGAATTATTCTACTGAAGCCTACCTTCGTAAACCAGTGAGTTATTGAGAATGCTAAAATTCCCATGGGTTACTAGTTACTTATAGGAGCATGGGTGAATATAAAACAACTGTATCACCAAAAATCCCACATGGCAAGGGATTGATTTACAAAATATACATCCCTAGAGTTCCATGTCTCACTTGTAGGCAACCCCATGAGAAAACATTCTCTTCAGCAATTATGTACTTGCTTATGTAACTTTGGAGAGGATCCTTCTAACTTTTGTAACTGTCCTGGCTCTTTGTGTTTTCCCCAACTTGACACAAGCTAGAATTATTTGGGAAGAAGAATCTCCATGAGACAAGTATGTAGATAATACTATAGTGTATTTTCTTGACTAGTGTGGATGCTGCCACTTCTCTGCAGGAGGTCTTGAATTGTTTACACATGCAAACTCAGAAGCCTTGAAGGGCAAGCCAGTTAAGTGGAGCTCCTCAGTGGCTTCTGTTTCTGGCTAGAGTCCTGCCTTGACTTCTGTCAGTTCTGTGGAATAATCTTTTTGTACATTGTGAAGATGTGTTGTTCCATTGATTTAATAAACAGCCAATTGGCCAATAGCTAGGTGGGATGAGATTAGGCAGGAGAGTCAGACTGAGAGAACACTGTGAAGGAGGAGGGCAGAGTTGCCAGGAGATGTGGAGAGAAGCAAGATGAACTTCCCAGGCTGAAAAAAGTTACTCAGTCATATGGTAGTACATAGATAAGGAATATGGGTTAATTTAAGTTGTAAGAGCTAGTAAGTATGATGATATATCGTTTACCCTAATAAACTTATCTGGGGATCAAAGGACAGAGCCAGCCACTAAATTAGACATAGAGGTCAGGCCGTGGTGGCACACACCTTTAATCCTATCACTCAGGAAGCAGAGATCCATCTAGATTTCTATGACTTCAAGGCCACACTGGGAACAGAGCCAGGCAGTGGTGGGACACACCTTTAATCCCAGTACTGGAAAACACACATGTCTTTAATCCCAGGAAGTGATGTCTGGGCGGAGAAAGGTATATACAGTGAGTAAACAGAAATTCTCCCCCTTGAGGCTGAGGATTTTGTAGAGGTAAGAACTTGGCTGACTTGTTCTGTGTCTCTGATCTTTCAGCTTTCACCCCAATATTTGGCTCTGGATTTTTTTTATTAATAAGACCATTTAGCAGTTCATGTTACAAGTAAGTAACAAGCCTAAGCTAACAGCTGAGCATTTATAATTAATAAGTCTCTGTACGGATATTTGGGAGCTGGCTTGTGGGACAGAATATTCAGCCTACATGTCAGTAATCAACTTTTACCCAGAAATGTGAGATGAGATACCACTTCTCCTCTCCAAGTTGTTCTTGGCCATGTCTTTATCACAGCAATAGAAACCAAACTGGAGCAGCAATGTTCTGAGTTTCCCAGGCCTGTTAAGTTTACACCCTCTCCACCTCAAGGAAGGGCCTATATGTGTTGAGATCTATGATTTAAGTATAACATATTTTAAACTAATAAACAGTCATATTTTGGCAGCAGAAGCTGTGAGAATTTGATTGATGAACTTGCTTATTACAATTCATGATGTTTATAGTAGTTTCCCTTTAAATTTAAGGAATAACCTAGCTAAGCAGCCATTCTGCATAATTTTTTAAAATATATTTCTTTGACAACTATTTGTTTAACATTGCCAATTCCATAAATAATTTTTCTATTGTATAAGAATTTTTTTTGATGACTGAGAAAATAACCCCTTAGTGCAATACACCAACAATTTCTGGCAGCTTACTGCTAAGTATTCTGTGAATCCTATCACCTCTACCACGTCCACAGAAACTAGCCTGGGATAAGCACCAGTAATATTTTTCTTAAATGTCACCCAACTTAGCTCTTTGCTTTCTAATCTTCCCCTATTCATGTATGCATTATTCACAAAATAGCAGATACTTCAAAAACTAGGAACATAGGTGTACTGGCTAGTTTTAGGTCAAGTTGATATAAGCTAGAGTCAGCAGAGAGGAGGGAGCCTTAACTGAGAAAATGACTCCATAAGATTTGGCTGAGGACAAGCCTATAAGGCATTTTCTTAATTAGTGATTGATGGGGGAGGGTGTAGCCCAATGAAAGTGGTGCCACTCCTGGGCTAATGGTCCTGGATTCTGTAAGAAAGCAGATTGAGCAAGCCATGAGGAGCAATCCAGTAAACAGTACCCTTCCATGGCCTCTGTATCAACTCCTGCCTCTAGGTTCCTGGTCTACTTGAGTTCCTGTCCTGACTTCCTTTGATGATGAATCATGATGTGGAAGCATAAGCAGAATAATCTCTTTTCTCCCTAAATTGCTTTGGTCATGGCGTTGCATCACAGCAATAGAAACCCTAGTTAAGACAATAGGGTATCACATTTCTTTATACAGTATTCTAAGAGTTTCCAAGTAGGGCAAATTATAACAAAATCAAATTCCTTCAATGACTCCTAATTGTCCTTCATCACACAACACACTCTCTGACTCCCAACTTTGCTTTCATCAAATTCTTCTTGCATTTCTTGATTGCACTAAATGTGTTTCCACTCTAAAAATTTTGTATTTTTTCTCATCTTGGAATAAAATGCATTTTCTAGATTTTAACCTGATTGACTTCTTTTCACTGAATTCTGTACAAAGCCATTCTCTGACAAATCAATCGAAAACACTATTCTTAGCAACCTTTTATTATAATTATGTTTCCTATCAAATGCCTTATTATATGAAATTGGATTGTATAGATATCAGTTATTCTTCCCTAGCAAACAGTTTCTCTTAGGGTAGTCACATCATAGGAACATTGTAATTTTATTTATTATTTTCATTTTTTAAATTTTTGTCTATGGATGTTTTGCCTGCATGTATGCTTGTATACCACATGTGTACCTGGAGTCTGCAAAAAGCTGAGCAGGGCACCAGATTCCCTGGATGTAAAGTTATACACAATTGTCAGTCAACATGTGGGTACTAGGAATTAAACTCAAGTCTTCTGGTAGAGCAGCCAGTGTTCTTTACCACTGAGCCATCTCTCCAGCTGCTTTTTTTTTTTTAAAACAAAATGAATTCTAGCCTAGTAGTGTAGCTAGAGTTTTCCAGTCCTGCCTGGCCCACAGTCAGGACAAATCTCTCTCACTCGCCAGTCCCACAGCCGCTAAGACCCAACCAAGTAAACACACAGAGACTTATATTACTTATAAACTGTATGGCTGCAGAAGGCTCTTGTTATCTAGTTCTTGTATTTTAAATTAACTCATTTCTATTAATCTATAAGTTACACATGACTTAAATTCCAAAACTAGTTAACCATGGAGGTCTGGAGGTCTGTACAGACAGACAGGAAGTGATAGAGCTGTGTAGGAAGAGGAAGTGAGGTAGCTGAATGGAGAGAGCAAATCAGATGGCAGAACAGCAAGGCACATAGATGTGGGTAGATAAGAAGTAACTCGCATTTGGAAGCTGCAGAGTTGGTGAGGCAAGGTTTGCTGGTGGCTTTCCCTATTTCCCTGGTCTCTCCCAGGATTTCACCCATATATCTGGCTCTGGGTTTTTTTATTTAATAAGACCATTTAGAAATTTGTCTACAATGTATAACAGGTACTTGTGGTACTGAGGGAGCATGAAGGCTATTATGAGCTTTGGTATGCTAATAGGCACCATAAGTAACCAGATGATCTTTCTTCTAGAGGTAAGGGAAATGACTCCTTTTGATAGAGGGGAACCAGCTTCACCAGTTCCTGAGGAATGCTGGCTTTGATCTAACTGAAAGAAATCCTTCTGTAGTTTAGGCTGACCTCATTTCTGGATATTTGGACTGTCTTTTAGAGTTTGGGAATTGGAGTTTTCTTTGAACCTGATAATACTTGTCATTATGAGATACAATGTAATCAAACCACAGTAATTACCATACCAAACACCTTAAAGTTGTTATCTTTTCTTTAGGTGAAGGTGTCCAAAATTCCTCTTTTCTAGCTATTTTGCTACAAGCCAGGTGTTATTTTCTAATTGTGGTCACCCTATTGTGAAGTAGAACAAGAAAGACCTATTTTTCCTGTTTCATGGAAACATTGTACTCATTTTCCAATATCTTAATATTTCCATTCCTACTTTCCTGTTTCTAGTAGTCACTGCTTTGTTTTGTTAAGAACTTTCATTTCCACATGAGTGAAGTAATAAGTAAAATTCTGAAATTTTAAAATATAAATTCTAGTGTATTTCAGGATTAAATGTGCATTTTCACCAGAGTTCAGTCAGCTGAGTCATGCTGATTTCTGTTTAATTTATTTATTTATTTATTTTTTTTTTGAGCTGAGGACCGAACCCAGGGCCTTGCGCTTGCTAGGCAAGCGCTCTACCACTGAGCTAAATCCCCAACTCCTCTGTTTAATTTTTGTTCTTCATTCTCAAATGTATAATTCATGGACTTTCTCTACACTGCTCTTCAAGTAAAATAAGAAACACCATGATCTTTAGGTGTCAATGTCCATTAACTTTAGATGGGACATCTAAACACATTTTAATTGTTATTACTGCACATATTTTTAGACAAACTAAGTTTTATACTGCAAGTAGATTTTATGTTGTTTTTGATTTTAGAATAACTTACACCTTTAATCTTGACTTTAATATGGTATTTGTCCTTATCAATTTTAATATCCAATCTTGGAAAGAGATTGCATGTCATAATTTTTAACACTTTGTTTATTTATATGTACATAAGTATGTACGTATACATGTGCACTATGTGTGTGCTTGGTATCTGCAGAGGCCAGAATATCAGATCTCCTGAACTGAAGTAGCAGGTGTCTGTAAGTCAACATGTAGGTGCTGGAATCCGAACCCAAGTCCTTGAAAGAGCAATCAGTGCTCTAAATGTCTGAGACATCTCTCTAGTCCTGTAAACATCATAAAATGAGAACAATGTATGATTCAAATACTTAAAATACAAATATGTATTATATATATATTTGTATAAATATATGCTACATTTAGCTTCTTTAAGCAATATAGTATAGTTATAAAGAATAAAATATAAAGTATAATTAAGGAAAAACAGATAATTGCATCACTTCCTCTGTTCTTCTCTTCTAGGTTGAGGTAAATACTCTGAAAATAATTCAAGGGAAATGACAGGAGCCCAGAAGCTCAAAAATAGAAATAAGAGACATAGAACTTAAGGGTAGACAGGGTGTTAGATTTCCTTTTTCCCCCCATACTTCATACAAGGTACTAGGGAATTCTAAAGTCCAGAAATGCCGACAGGTAGAAGAGAAATTCAAGAATGCCTGTTCCCTTAGCTCAACAGTCTTGAAAGGAAAAGCCTAGCAAAGGCGTACTGGGAAATTCTAACTAAATAGAAGAAGCTGAGGAATCACGCCAACAGCTACTTCTGCCTGGGCATCACAGAGCACCTGATCCTCCTTTCCTGATCTTCCTTCCAGAGCTCCACTAGCTCTGGAAGTTGCAGTCAACTCGGATATCTTTCTACACTTGTAGCACAAGAAGAATCAGGTAAGGGGCTTCAGTGTGCTGATGTGCTGCAGAAGGTGGCATCAGAAGTTCATGTAGCTCAGGGAAGAAACGTCTAACCTCTTAGAACTAGGAGTGATAGAATGGAAACACCAGCAATGCCAAAAGAATTGAGTGTTCAAAATTGTACGGCATGGCTCTAAACATGAATGTGTCACGCAAACCTGTGCCTACAAAGCAAGGAAGAACAAACAGAATAATCAGCAGGACATCTAGAAAATAGAGATTTAGAAAATGTAAGGATCTCTAACATTATTATCGCCATCTAAGATACAGTCCAAAATAATTCATATCAAGAACAAAGAGCTCATAATCTGAAAGGGAAAATCAACAGATGTCAAAGTCAAGATGAATCAAAGGTTAGAATGATATGAGAAATATTTTTAAAGTTTTTTTTAAACACTCATGACAAAAATTGATGAAATAATCAGTAAATACCACTTGGAAGCAAGATTTAAAGATTTCAAGTTCTAACCACACTACAAAAATAATCAAATGGTATTTAGATAATGGAAAAGCACAGTAACTGAGACAAATTCTTCACCAGATAAAATCAATATTGTAACAGAAATGAAAGTGATAGCCTTAGGTAACATGAAAACAGATCACTATAGTGTCTGCTGTCTGGACAATAGAAAAAACATAAATTTAGACAGTGAAGTACATCCCAGGAATATGTAGAGCGATAGCAAGAGGGTTAACACTCATTTTGTAGACATCAAGAAGAAAACGGAAAAGTGTATGGAGTTGGGAAAATATATTCAGCGAATCTTGGCTCTGAATTTCCTAAGTGTAAAGAAAAACATGAAGGTAATAGATACAAGAACTGGAGACAGTCTCAAGTCAGCCAAACCTAAGGAAAGCCACAGGAAACCACATTAAATTATTCTTGTGACAGTAAAGACAGACAGGAACCTTAATAACTGCCAGAGAAGCCATGCATTATTCATAGAGGAACCCATTCCAAGGAGAACGTGTTTCTTGTCTGAACGGAGGAGGCTGGAAGGATTTGTCACACATCAAGAGAAACAAATATTAGTTGCAAAGCCTACCTCCATGGAGCTGACCTTCAGAAACAGAGGAGAAACAAAGATATTCTCAGATGAACGTGTATCTACTTGTAAAGAAATACTAAAGAAGCTATCAAAATAGAAAAAAATAGTAATAGGAAAAAAACTACACTTTAGAAACGAAAGAGCATTACAACAGCTGAAATTAAAAGAAAACAGACTGTCTTTATATGGGGACTTTTTTTTCAATAATAATTTAAAAAGTAACAGTGTTTGATGTAGCAGTTCATGAATGCTCAGGAAGTAAGACAAATTTAAAAGAAGAGAAGCTAAAGGAATGTAAATGAAAGTAAGTTTTCCAAACTTGGCTCAAAGGTCTAAAATGCCAAATCTAATAGGTGGTTTCAATATTTGACAAGAAATCAACCCGACCCTCCTATGAAGTGATTAATGGAAACTGATTGCATCACACCAAGTGGATTCAGAAGGGTATCTGGCAAAGTTCAACTTCTGATTCATGATAAAGGTCTCAGGTGGGCATAACAGCATATGCTTTTAATTCCAGCATTTTAATCCCAGGTAGGCAGATCTCTATGAGTTGGAAGCCAGCCTGGTATACATAGTGAATTCCAGGGCAGCCAAAGCTACACAGAGAGATCATGTCTCACAAACAAACAAATAAACACAAAACAAAACAAAAGTTCATCAAACAGGCTTATAAATAATGGGAATCTCTCACAGTTCTGAAGTCTGACATGAAGGCGCCTGAAGCACCCATTTCTGGAGGAGGTCCATTTTCTGGTTTTTGAGGTCTTTGCCTTAATCACTTAGCACCTACCAAGGTCCTCACTTGATTATCACATCACCTTGGGGACTAGGAATTTCACCATATGAATTTTGTGGCACATAAGCATTCAGTTCATAGGAACGTCTATTTAAAAATATCCTCCAGCCAGGATCATACTTACAGTGAAAGGCTGTGTTACCCCACTGGGGCTGAACATGAGGTAATTTTTGACACCATGCAAGACGTTCAGAAAAGAAAAAATACATAAGTACCACATGGATTATGAAGAAGAAAATAAAGTCATCCCCACTTGCAGATGAAATGATTATCTAGTGAATTTTAAGCCATCAACAAATTTCTCTAAGAGGTAATTGGCAAACTCAGCAAGATGGTGGGCTATACGTTCAAAGAATAAAGACTGATCCCACTTCTACAAACTGAAAGTAACTATGTAGAAGTGAACCCTGCAAAAGAGAGGAAACACATAGTTCTGTAATAAATATAAAAGACGTGTGTTGAATTGTAAACTGTTTTGAATGAAGAACTCAAAGGCAATCAGGCAATTGGACACCTACATCTTATTATTTATGAATTGGGAGAAAAAGTTGTCAGTTACTTACCAACAGTGCCACTTACTGAATTAGTGCAATTCTTATCACACCTCTAGCAGAGTCTTGTAGACACAGAAAGCTTACTTTGAAAATTATATGGAAAAATATGGGTTGAAAATAGAGAAAATAACCTTGAAAAAGAGTGTGAACAGAATTATTCTGTAAGTGTATTGCTATGCAGCTATAGAACCTAATACATATGTTATCTGCAAAGAAATAGGCAATAGTTAGTATAGGAAACCCACATATAAGATTACCAAAATAACCAGAGTTACTTTCTATAAAGTAGAAGGAACTATGTATGAGAAGGAAAACTTTTTCAAACAACTAAAAACAACAACAACAAAATACAACAAACCCCCCCACAAAACCCTAAATCCTTATTTATAAAGTGGTTTGTTGACTTAAAAAATGTAAAATGATATAATTTTTAGAGAAAAACAGAGGAGAAAATATTTACAATAAATAACTTATAAAAAGGTTTCTCAGACTTGAACCCAAACCAGGATTTATAAGTGGAAAACTGGTAAATTGAATAACATATAAATCAAAGGAGTTTTCTTTGTAATAGGATGTCAATGTAAAATTCAGACTTGGGAAATATTTATAAATTATGGTAAGCTAAGAACTGCTTCATAGAAGCATTATTTTTCATAATAAAATTTAGAAACCTTTAATGTTCTTTAAAGACTGAAAGACACACAAACAACAAACAAATAAACACATACACGTGCGCACACACACACACACACACATATGACAACTACTCATCAATTGTCAATAAAAAAATATTGATATAAAGCTAATC
Source organism: Peromyscus eremicus (assembly GCF_949786415.1). Classification (NCBI taxonomy): domain Eukaryota; kingdom Metazoa; phylum Chordata; class Mammalia; order Rodentia; family Cricetidae; genus Peromyscus; species Peromyscus eremicus. The sequence continues at coordinate 115,005,894 of NC_081418.1, read as the reverse complement.
TTAGAAGATACTGAATGAATGGACCTATTGATATTAAGTTCACAGAATATCATAATTATAGAGATGAAGAATGTGATAATATCTTTTTTCGGATTTGGGGAGGGGTGAGGAAGGCTTTCATAGGACTATAAAAACTTATTACAGCAATGTGATGATGACATAATATGAAAATGATATAGCCAAGTGTTCTGCTTGTAGCAGTGGTAGTCTGAAAATATGGGATATACTTGCAATACTGTTGATGCATTCACACTGGTGTATGTAATCAATGAAATCTCATTAGCTTTATGTGTTGTACGAAGGCCAATTTTCAAGTTTTAACACTGAAGGAAACTGGTTAAAGATTGTGCAAGACATATGCTTCAAAATAAATAAAAATGAAACATTAGAGACATTGGGTTCTATTATAGTCATTCTTCCTCATGAAAGTATGTCGGGTAGCAAAGTGTGTGAGGGGCCTTCAAACATCACACCTACAAAGTTCCATTTGACTCCTACCCTTTGGCTACGGCATCATCAAATCTTTCTGAGTCTGACACATATGGAGAACACTATGTTACTTCAGAGAAATTTACTTCACTTGGACTGCTAAGAACAGAGTGGGTACAAGTAGACACTTTTACATTCATGAGAAAGAATTCACAGCTTTTCTAAGGAGTTAGGCATTCAGTGTAAAATGTCAGACAATCACTTCAGATGAATATAGAAAACACAGAGAAAAACAAATGTTTTAAAGCTTTCTATCACTCCCAAATTCTTTACTAATGGTAATTAAGAAAAGATTCCTTTTAAAAATGGAAAATAGACCCAGAAAGACAAATATGGTATGTATTCACTTAGAAGTGTATTGTAGTCATTAAGTAATCAAGCTACAATCCACAGACCCAGAAAGGTTAGATGAAAATGGGGGACCTAGGGGAATGCAAAGATCTCCCTGGGAAGGAGAAGTAGAATAGATTTTGCTGGTGGTCTGTGGGGGTAGAGGAAGACTAGAGCTGGAGGGATCATGTGTGAAGGGGCATGAATAGAGAGAAAGAGAGTGCAGGAAGAGACAGCTGGAATTGATGGGCATTTGGGGGTGGAAATTCAGTGGCAATTTCCTGGAATCTATGAGGGTGACTCTAGTGAGGACTCCTAGTAATAAAGTGCACATCTTTTGTAGTAAGGAAAGGAAGGCTTCCAGTGATAGGCTAGGGTTGTACTCTATTGAGTTGTTGGCTGAGAGAGTCTCTTGACCATTATCTCAATGGAATTACCAAATTTGCAACATCAGCAGTGGCAGTAAGATACTGAATATGATTTAATCATAAATGCTATCATTTATGAATTAGGCGGATAAAAGTCCTTAGATTAGCACAAATAATGAGAAAGTGACTAGTCACAGGAAAGTACTCAGAAAATTCGGAATAAGTAATATTTCACCTACCATAAAAATCCCTGTACAACAAGAAAACACTGTCAGCTACAGTAGCTTCCAAACCAACAGAAATAAACTTGGGCTCTTAGAAATGAATATAAAAACCAACAAAATAAGAAAGAGGACTGTTTTAGATGAAAAAAAAAACAACAACAACTAAATCAGAACAAACAGATTTCATGCTTGCTGTTTGACTGATTCTGAATTCAATTTCCAAAGGGATGAAAATCACTCGAGAAAAACTGATGGGGTTAACTTGAGATTTAAATTACATTTATGTTAGAGGCTACTACTGGGTTGTTAATGTCCACAGGTGTGAGAATGGTACTGTGGCCATAAAAGATAAACATTCCCTTCCCTGCTACATGGAACTGAACATCAACATATTTAGAGATAAAAGTCTTAATGCCTAAAAAATATTTGAAGACTTGTCAGGTAAAAGCTATAAAGTGCACATGACCAGATAAGGCTGCAGACTGAGGTGGAGGTGTAGCTCAGTTGTAGAGTATTTGCCTAGGGTACTGAAGGTTCTGACTCTGAAGACTGGGGTAGGAGTGTGTTGCTCAGCAGTAAAGCATCTGTCTAGGACACTCAAGGCCCTGGGATGGATGCTTACTACTACAACAAATGAATTAGACAAACAGGAAACATATGCACACCAGAAGCAGGAAGGTAAGAATGAGTCTAGAGAAAAGAAAGTCAGCCTTATACTATTTCATTGTTTCCGAAGACTCCAACATTTAGTTGGAGGGAACAATAAAAGTTTTAAGTGGCTATTTATGGTGAAAAAAAAGAAAGAAAGAAAGAAAAAGGTATTAGTTGTCTATGTAGTACTTTGCTTTGTTATAAATCACTATGTTTAACAGGAAGTTTTAACTAAAATGTAAAGCAGATCAGAGTAAAAATGTTACTGTTTTCAGAGCTAATATTTGTGTGTCATGGTTAGATTCATGTGCTGGTATTTGTGTAGGATTCTAGCATTGGTTACCTTAGATTCTCTGCATTCCCACAGACTTGAAATAGCTCATTAAAAATGAAATATTTGCAGTTGCCTACTGAAAATAATAAGAAGAGAGATTTTATATTATATAAAAATAATAAGGATATAGGATATACAATGCAAAAATAATTGGATGAGTATGTGGTTAACATGTATACATAAAACTGTGTTGGGTAACAGAAAAATATAGATTAATGTTATGGAAAATTCTACTGAATCTCTAACTTAAGAAGGTTGTTAGCACTTTTTAAAATAATAACCTTCCATGGAACAATAATTCCTTATTTCAGGGAAAGTACTGGTGAATGTAAGAGCCACAGAGTCTTGGAAAAATGCAACGTTCCCCTATGTCAGACAGTTCAGTAGCCAGCAGTTTCCACACTCAGCTATGAAGCAGAAGTACTGAAAGACTTTGTTGACTATACAGAATTTTAGGCGTTCCTCTCTCCCTGTTGCATTAGATTCTAAAGAAATCACTGCCAGGAACATACCTAGTTTTTAAGTTCCCCTCAGTGATTCCAAAGCACAGTTAGAAATAGTAAGCATTGCCCAAACACTGAGGCAGTTTCCTTAGAAAGCTAATTTCCCTGTCTTGAAAAATAAAAACAACAACAACAAAAAAAAAAAAACCCCTAATTTCTGTATGCTTAAAAACTTCTCAATGCAACAGATGAAGACCATGATTGGTTGTGGCTTTCTACAATCAACCAAAATGCAGAATTATGGAATCCTGCCTCCAACGGATATCTCTACAAAGTCCTCCTTCATCCAAGGCATTGGGGACATTGAAGAAGAGGGGGGAGAAAAACTGTAAGAGCCAGAGGATCTGGAAGGTTGCTGTGAGATTGTGTCTCCTAGTAACGTCAGAGGCTACGCACATAAGGTCTCATCAATATGACTAGTAAAGCATGAGCTGAAGAAGGACACCGATAGACATGCCACAGTGGATAGGGGAAAACCTAGGAGTTCTCAACAATATACAAAGGACTTCAGCTACCTCAGGAATGCTGAGGTGGAGAAATAGTCTTCCCCAGAAAAGAGCACATCAACTGGTTATCCAGTACCAAATGGTCAACCCTGAAAATATTCATACAACTAACATATAGACTGAGAAGGTTATATTTAGAAAATATATTTATCTACCTAGACATTCATGCATATATAACAACAATGAATGTAAAAGAGGCCAGGAATTTGAAAGGGAGCAAGGATGGGTATATAAGAGGGTTTGAAGGGAGGAAAGGGAAGGGGAAATGATATAATTGTATTATAATTTTTTTTTTTTTTTTTTGGTTTTTCAAGACAGGGTTTCTCTGTGTAGCTTTGCGCCTTTCCTGGAACTCGCTTTGGAGACCAGGCTGGCCTCGAACTCACAGAAATCCGCCTGGCTCTGCCTCCCGAGTGCTGGGATTAAAGGCGTGCGCCACCACCGCCCGGCGTTGTATTATAATTTTAAAAGCAAGAAAAAAATGTGAAAATTCCATCAAACATTTAAGATATTCATATTCATAAGTTTCTGACTAGTAGTCAAACTGTAAAAACATATGCACTGGATTTGGAAGTTGAATAATTATTTGAAATTAAATTTCAACAATTTGCAATATATTTTATTTAAGACAACTTTTTTTTCTACACTCTACTGTAAGGGAGAAGTAACCTTATCATACCATCATAACATGTTATTATTATAGAACAGAGTATGTTACTAAAATGATGTTTGTCCAATAGTAATGTATAGGGCTAGTGTCAATGTGTAGTCGTGTGTACTAGTGATGTACCAGCAACTGACATTTAAATCTGTGTGCTACATTTGAAAGAGATAAGGAATACTATTTGTTTGCCTTCACTCTCCTTTTTCCTTTTACTTGAAGATAAAAGGATATTCTAGACTGTCTGTATAAATCTGAAGCAAAGCCAAGTCCAGACAGCATGCTAATGCCCACTCTCTAATCTAGCTGGAGTAGGACCACAATGGATGTCCTTACAAAGATGAGAGGGGATGGCTTGCCAAGGCAGCCTGTTCATGGAGACAGCTGATGGGGCTTATGGCAAACTTTCTGCATATGGTGGACATTTTCATTTCTTATGTGTAGAAATGCACTCAGAGCATGGGTGCATTTAAAGAGCTTTTTAGCAGAAAATAAAAAAAAAATTGTTCTGCTTTCTAAGGGGATAACAATAGTTTTAGCTTAAAAACCACCAGATTATATATGAAAGCCACTTATATTTTTAAATAATTATGGGAAGTTATATCCTATGGTAACATTCTCAATTCCCTAAAATTCAAGGGTTATAAGAGAAGTTCATGTAATTAACTTTCAGGCAGACACAAATGCTAAGAAAAATCAATCTAATTCTCAACAGTCTTGGTACATTTATTAAAGAGTCATCAAAATGCTGGGATACAAATTTAATTTTATAGGAAATCAGGTTCCCACAGAGAATATGAAAGTATATATGAATATAAATTTTGCTCTATTTTATAAATAACTCACACATTTTGAACAATCAAGCATCAGTGAGAATTATGTGTTAGAGTGCACCCTTATTAGAATAAATTGCTCATTAAATAAAAATATTTAAATGTGTGCATAAAGACTAGGAGACAGTGGAAAATCTTGTTCAGTCTTTCAAATAATATGCAATACATTTCCATGAAGCAAAAAAAATGTGAGCACATTTAAATGTAGAAGTAAAATTTCCTGTTTTGGAAGTGTTTTCCTTCTGCCTTTCTCCATTTCAGTCTATGGGAAGGCATGCATGGTCTCACTCACGTGCTCTGTGCTTTATGTACCTCATCTTAGCAGATCCTTCCTCAACTATAAATTAAAGAAGATTTTATTGCCTCTCATTTCTCTGACATTATTGGGCTTGTCACAAAACTAGATGTGGCATTTTATTAAACATACTAAATCCCTGTTGATGTTTTGTTATATGTAACTTTTATTTCTTTACCATCAATAACACGCATGCATACACACACATACACACACACACACATACACACACACAAACACAAAGATACCCCTGTATACTTAGAACCAAATTTCTAAAACCTATGCTTGTAGAGCTAGTTGACAACATTACATCTAAGTCCTAAGGGGAAAAAACTGGTCATGCTCAAACTGGTACTTGAATGCCAGTTGTGCCTAAGAAAATCCAAATAACTCATATATATAATAATTCATAAATACATGTAGAACCATTTCTCCTCTTAAAGTTTGATGAACAAAAACGTTTATATTTCTAGAAGATGACTTTTCTATTATTAGAATTATTGGATTAGGAGAATGAGTAAAAACAATGAGTGTATTTCCCTTTAAAAAAGATTCAAGTTCAAAAGCTGGTAGGAGCCACTACTGCCAGTGGTGTACCCACATAAGTGACAGGGGACAAGATTTGTGTCAATTTTGACTTGCTACAAGTGTAACAATACAGTAATACAGGTGTCTTTAATCCAGCATCAGAAAACTTTTAAAACTTTATGGTGCATAAACTATTAATAATTTTCCATTTTTTAATTTTTTAATTTTATGTGTATTAGTCTTTTCCTGCCTGTGTGTAAGTGCACTGTATGTATGCCTGTGCTGCAGAAGTGAGAGGAGCGTGATAGATTACCTGGAGATGAAATTATAGACAGACAGTTGTGAGACTTATGTGCATGGTGGATGTCGGACTGAGGTTTCCTGTAAGAGCAGCCAATACTCTTAACTCTGAGCCATGTCTCCAGCCCCATGTATACTTTTCACAGAGAATAAATTATTTATGTAATTGTCATATACAACTCATGACACCTTTCCTTAGAATGAGAAAATTTACCAATGACAAATATTAATACTTTGTCAAAGCCTTCTTCAAGCAAGATGGCATACATGGTGGATGTTAACATTTTTATCTGTGCTTTAATAAATAATCAACATAGACTGTTGTGACATCATACTTGTCCTTTGCTAAGACATAAATGTTGAGGAGGAAAAGTCAAGAAGAGAAAAATACCTCTATCCTATCTTCTTTAAGATTTATGAAATAAATTCTTCAAAACATTCTCTTTTATTTGAACTTTGTTTTTTTCATAATATTTTAATAGACAATTTTTGTAGTATATTCTAATTATGCTTTTCCTCCACTCCTCCTCCTAGAGTCTTCCACATCCCGACATTCTCAACTCGATGCCCTTTCTTTCATCTTAGAAGGCAAACAGGCAAACAAACAAAGCAAAGAACAAACCAAACACCAAACACACACACACACACACACACACACACACACACACACACACACACACACACAGACAAATACAAAATCAGAAACCATACTATCAACTGAAACATTTTCTTTACAACAATCAGAGTTAACAGATATTTTCCACTGAGTAAGGTAAACATACAGATTAATTTTGATTTTTTGCAAGATTTGTTTTAAGGGTATAACAGGAACATTGTTTGTTGGCCTGATTTCTCATTATATATACAATTAATGCTCCTGCATTTAAAATTTTATTTATTTATTTGTGTGCATGTGTTACTTACATGGGAGGGGCTGTATGTGTCATGTAGGATTGCCTTTGTGGAGTTGATTTCCTCCTTTCTATGTGGTTCAGGGGACTGAACGACCCAGGCAAGTTCTCATGTATATCATTCTTGTCTTCACTTTGCAATATAGTTGAGGGTAGAATTGAACTCCTGATCATACCATAGTCTTCAAAGTTTTAAGACTGCAGGTATATATGACCACACCTAGATCCATGTACTGTTTTATAGTAAAACATTGTATCTTGCATAAAATTACTGCATTGTAGACATGAACAAAGCCAAGTGTTAAGAAAGCATTATACAGGTTTTCTTAATTTTAGTTATGCCATCTAATGCTTGAGGTAATGCTCTGAAAAAAAACTAATGTAGACAATAAAACTTAAAATTTGGAAATCACACTACTAAAATCACAGTGAGATTTACCAACAGGGAATGAACGGTTAAGCAGACTCAAGCAGGTCAAAGATTCTAAGCCAAATCTACTCAAGGGGGTCTGTCACAAATTCTTAAATGCTCCCTCAATAATTTGTTCTAAATTCTTTAATTCATTGTTTTCTTCACTAACATACCCTTCCTAATAAATGCAGATAGCATAATGGTATTCACATACTCACTGAAGACTCTGCAAGAATATTTATAATATTATCTGATCTGAATATTAAAATACACTGAAAGTCTTCACTTTCTCTTAGTAGGGTATTGTTCATTTACCCCAACTCTATATTTTACCAGTGGCTACGTGTGTTTCAATAAAAGGTGTCTTTCCATATGAGAAATGTAATATTCAGAGTTCTCTAGGGAAGCATAATTATTTACACACATAAGTATATATACATATAGATTGCACATATATACATATGTATATGTATATATTGAGACAGAATTAATAAGATGAGAGGGTTATCATAAGGAAATGGCCTACATAATTATGAATACTGAGCAATTCTAAGATCTGCCACTGGAAAGTTGATCCCATGAACAATAATGATGCAGTCCCCATCCAGAACCTGAGTCCCCCAAACAAGGAAAGCCAATAGTATATTCTTGTCCCAGTACATATTTATAGGCAAAAGACCAAAGATGGCCCAGCTCAAAAACTATCAGGCCTTTCTATTCAACAAATTGGATGAAGCCCATAAGGATCACAGAGGGGCAGTCTGCTTCACCAGGCAGATGCAGTTGACATTCAGATATTCCCTAAACACTCCACAGACAGATTCAGAATAATGTTATATCAAATACACAGGTTCCACATGGGCCAGTGGGACTGACAGACAAAACTGACCAGCATAGGAGACATATATTCTAGTAGAGGAAGTCAGGATATAAGGACATTGATTTTGGATTATATATGTATCTGACAAATACTTGAAAATCAAATCTTCAGTCCTTACAAGCTTAAGTAACAATAATTAATCTATCTAAATGTAAGTTCCTTAATCTCTATTAAGGCTAATAACACTCAGAAGACTTTAGGGATGATTAAATAAGATGATGCTTAGAAAGAGCCAGACCATTTCATAGTATCTGTGCCAATGGCTAAGTTTTCCCAGCAGACAGGTAGGAATCCTGTCGAGGGAAGTTTCTCCCATGGAATTAAGCAAATTACCACCTTTCTAAACTTACTACTCCCCTCTTACATTGTCAGGCATTCTAGCTGCATCAAGACAGCACAATTAAGATGCCTATACAGTTTTCTGCTTTATCAGTGTTGTTACTTTTCATTTTTTGGCAATTAGGAATGAAACTGATAAGGATGTTTGAGCATAAATCTTTGCACACACATATGCTCTAATTTCTCCAAAGTGAATACTAATGACTGGGCTGCTGGTTCCTGTGGTAAGTGAACAACTTAAGAAACTATCAAACAGTTTTCTGTAATGGATGAAATAGTTTGTGTTCCCAATAGTAATATCTGGGTGTCCAAAGAACCCTGTATCTTTCAGGAAGCATTGCCTTGGAAGAGGTTTTAGTCTTCTTCATAAAATAAGCATTTGGTTGTTCTAATCAGGGTTTAATCTACATGAACCCAAAGACTAAGATGCTCTTCTTTTATTCCATGTATTTTTTCATATACATTATTTCATCTTTAGTCTAGTATTTTATTGTGTTCTCTCTCTTTCTCTTTTTTTCATTATTCAGTGGCAAGAGTTCTTTATCTATTCTATATATGTTTATTGGAGTTATGTTTTATAAACATTTTTCTATCTGTGACTTTTTCTTTCATTTTGTTTTAAAACACATTTCAAAGCAAAGAGTTTTATTTTCATAAACTCCCCAAAATTTCGTCCTTTTTTCTTTTTGTGGTTTATGTAAAAATTGCCTAATGTAGTAATTTCAGAATAATAGCTTATATTTAGGGCTGATCTCTTTTTCTCTAAATTTTGCATATGATGTTCTAGAAGTCTCTAGGCCCATTTTGTTGTATAGAGATATGTAATTTTGGAAGCAAAGTTTGTGGACAGATTGCCTTTTTTTGATGAATCTCCCCAACAGCTTGATTTTCTATTTTTAAGGAGAGAAATCAAACCCAGGGCCATGTACCATTGATATGCTTTCTCAGAGGTTCAAGTGCCTCCAATCCCTCAGCCTTTTCATAAAACCCCAAACAAATCATGAGACCAGGATGACTACAAGTAACTAAGCAGTTCCTCAGTTAATCCGTCTCCCATTAGCCTGCAAACCTCAAGGCCAAAATGTTCAACACATAAGGAAAGTATTTAAAATTGTGCCTATGACAAATTGGTGATGGGTGACCACAATTTAGTCCACCCAAGTATATCAATAAAACCTGCCTTTCCCTTTGTTAAGAGAAAGTCAAGTCTTCTCTAGTCACCTCTCTTCAGTATCTGTCAACCAATTGACCAGAAGCTGTCCCTTCCCCTACAAGCTTTATCTACTATGTTCAAAACATATTCTTCTAATTTCTACTGTTTCCATACCATACAATCTTCTCTAATGTTGGGACCTGAATGTGGAACAAGTGGATTGTCTTTGTTATATCACATTATGTCAGGTCAAGAGTATTCTTTAATTTTGTACTAATTTTGTGTCACTTCCATGGCATGTCCCCTTGGAAACCTCATCAATTGTTCTATTACAAGACCCTTTTGCTTTGACTGATACAGGTGAAAATATCCACAGTCCTGTTGAGCTCTGAGAATGTTCAGCCTACTGTTCTCCAGCTGTCCCTTCTTTTTTCCTTAGGAAATCTCATCCTCATCATATGCAGATCAGTCCCATGACAGTCTCAGGCTGACCTTGTGTGCAAAACTACACGCAAGCCTCTCTCTGTGTCTCAGGTAGAGATATAAAAAGTTACTACCCTACTTCAATGACACCATTCACAGAAAAACACTCCCCTTCTGACTTACCAAACAAAATCTGACAGCCAGCCTTTACTTGTTGGAGTAGAAAGCTGTGGATCACTGAGTGTCAGGGCTTGTGTGATTGTGTGGAAACATGGCCTTTGGAATTTACCAGAAATTCTCCCAGAAGGTTAGTGGTGGGACCTGTTCAAAGGAATGTGTCCCAAAGGAAACATGTGGTACAAAACCACAATAATGGAGGCAGTGGTGCTGATGGAGACTACTGCCGGTAGGTAGGTGTTGCTTCTGGCCATGCATTCCAATTGGTGGGTGCTAAAGAGCCTGCAAATGATGCAGGAAGTCTAAACTAAAACCAGGAAGTGAAACCCTAGTATTCGGCAGTGTTTCTCTTGCTCCCTCTACTGGCAAGCATTAATACTGTATCAGTCCACATAGAAAAATAGGAAGGCTCAGACCCATTTCATATAGGAAGCAAAAGCATGTAGTGTTGAGACTCAAAAGATCACCAGGTGGTAGGAAACTGTAAATAAAATACTGGACTTATTAGTATTTAGTCCCTGTTTTTGTTTCAATGGCACTAAATGTGGATTCACTTGGCAAAATTAAAAAAAAATTGAAACAATAAAATGAGCTGCTCACTTTTAGCTTGTTAGGCAAAAGGTAAACATGGAGGGAATGGATTCCTGATTGTGATGAAGCAATCTGTACCCATTGTTTAAAGAAGGACTGGAGAGCAGAGCCCTAGGCGCTGGGTATGCTGGTATAAACTTGTGATCCTAGTCCTTGGGAGATGAAAGCAGGAAGATCAGTTGTTCAAGACCCAAAACTGAATACAAAGATAGTCCTGGGAACTGGGTGTGCTAGTATAAATCCATGATCAAATAGAGAAAACAGCTCTAGAGAGTATCTGGGAGATGAGATGCACAGAAGGTGATTCTATGAGTAATGGTCCAGCTCTATGGGTTACTCCTTTCAACTTCAATTCCATAACTGGGCAAAACATGAGGCAACATGATGGATGGATAAAGCAATAGTGAAATGGAGTCATCTTAGAGCTCCCCACCTGTAACCACTCCATCATTTTGGGTGCATGATAAGAAGAGATGAGGGTTAGTGATTGTTCATTTCTGTCACCCTCCACTCTTTGTCATTCCAAAGTAGTGGATTGCAAAGAACTTTTTTATTACCCAGGGCGATGCAGTGGGCAAGGAAATAACAGTTATGCTACTGAAAAGCTGATGTCTTACCCTGAGTCCCGAGGACCACAGGAAAAAAAAAACATTACAGCTATATCAAATATAGATTTGGACAAATTTTGAAAGGCTGGACAATAAAATCAATGGAACCAGGGTTGAATTCTAAGACAAATACCATCATCATAAAATGAAGTTCTGGGATCCAAACCCAAATTGTACATCTATAAACTATATTAAAAATGCTCATCAGTAACTCTGGTAAGTAAACCCATTGCCAGTCAGAATTGATTACTGTGAAGTCAGATGGCAGAAGTAAACTTCACCAGCATTCATCTCAACAACCACTTGCAAGATTAAATGGTAAGATACTTTGACCTATGATTGGTGGCAGTATATGAATCTTTTGGCCAGCTCTACTCAGGTTGTATACTGGCTGTGGATATTGAAGCTGTCACCCAACTACCAGCTTTCCTTTACATAAATGGAATGTTCCTAAGATAGGAAATGAAGGCCAAGATATCTGCATTTCAAAAGTAGAAAACTAGTAACATTCAAGTCTCATTAAAGCAATCACATGGTTTGAACATTTCTGTACCGCTTAAAGAAAATGCTTCTAGCATATTTTTAGAAGCACATTCAAGGTTCTTGTCGTACTCAATTTTTTTTAGTAGTCTTTTAGGTACTTTTCTGTTTTCATGGTTCCTTAGAGAATTTGCTTTATACCTTGTTGTAGTAAGCTTCTATGTTGCTGAGACAAACTACTCTAACCAAAAGAAACCTGGAGAGGAAAGAGTTTACTTCAGTTTATAGGTTAGAGGCCATCATCAAGAGAAGCCAGGGCAGGAATTTAATATTCTTATACAGCGCTGGTCCACCTACCTAGGAATGGTACTGCCTACAGTGGGCTGGACCCTCCTAAATAAGGTAGCAACCAAAGAAATGGCCTACAGACATGCCTACAGGTTTATCTGTTGTTGTATATAGTTCTTCATCTGAGGTTTCTTCTTCTTGGGCATATCAATTCAAGGACCAGGGTTAGCCACCATACCTTTAATCTAGAAATGTGGCAAAGCAGTGCTCATTGTTTTCTAGAAAAAAATTTTTCTAGAAGTGTGCTTTATGTTGATTGTAACCAATTTTAGCATCTTCTGAAGAATACAGTGCTATATGGCTCTTCAGAGCAGGTAGCATAGTGAAATGTAGCTCACTGCATCAGCTCATTATGAACACAGAATTTCAAAGAGAGAAATAGTGTCAAAGTAGGCAATTGGGTTTTTATTCTAGAATTACTCTTGAAAGGAAACTATTCAGAGTTCTTACCTACATCTCTAAGAGTTGTCCAAAGTCTCTAGGCAGCTAGACAAAAAAGCAAAGAACATAATTGAATTCTATGGCCATGGAAATAGTAATCTCCTTATTTCTTGGGAGGCTGGGGCATAGCCAGGGATGTGGAGCCATAAAAGAGAATGCTTCCAGCAGTGATGAAGCTGATAAGAGGAATAAGCTACACATGTTACGTGGGAAAAAAAGCTTGATGAAATCGGCATAGTAACTAAGTGACCCAGCTATCTAGAGAACTACATCTGAAGGAAGTTTATTTGCCAGAGTTTAACTAGACAGATGGGCTGGATCTCAACATAGATGCTTCGATTGTCATCTCCTTTTCTATACTGAGAACTAAATACTAAAGATTGTGTGTGACTTAAAGCATTTATAAACATTATGATCGTATGTAAGGAACTTCCACTTAGTTCTTCAGTAAAGAAATAATGCCTTTAAAAAAATAAAAGTAACAGAATCTTGAGAAAGCATATCTTAAAAGGAGTTATTAACCACCAAGTATATATAAGACCTTGTGCTTATGAGCCACTAAAACTTACTGGCTGCTTGTCAGTTGCCAGGTACTGTTCTCAAGGCTTACATGTCCTGGGTGTGTCACTAATCACAAAATTTTATCCTGAAAGCATACAAAGAAAAGTGAGGTTGTAATAACATGCATAATGAGACTCAACTTTTGCAAGCCATTTACCACAGAGAATGCCAGTATTCAGAATATATAAAGAATTAGAAAAACAAACAACAAAAGAACAAATAATCAGATAAAAAAAAAGTCAGAAATAATTTGAACACAAGCTTACCAAAGGAGGGACATATAAATGTTGAAAAAATATATTTAAAAGAAAAACTACTCAATATACTTAGGTATTAGAAAAAATACAAATCAAAACTATATTAAGATTTAATCTCATCTCAGACAGAATACTTCTCATCAGAAACAAACAAAACAGAACACAACAAACAAACAAAATAAAAAAGTAAAAGTATTGGCTAGGATGTGTGGACAAACGAACCCTTATGCATTATTAGGGAAGATACAGACTAGGCTAGAGAGGTGGCTCAGCACTTAAGAACACTGATTGCTCTCCCACAGAACAGGGCTCAATTGCCAGCACCCACATGGCAGCTTACAGTCACCTCTAGTTCTAGTTCCAGGGAACTGGTATCTCCGTTCTTTTTAGGCAACTGCACACATATGGTACACAGACATAGGTTCAGACAAAATACCGTCTCCACACAAAATACTAAAATAGAATTTAAAAAATAAAAATAAAATTAATGTAATTATCACCAAAAGCAGAATGGAAATCAGAAGTTCCTTAGAAATCTAAGACTAGAAGTACCATGCAATCCAGCCAGGCCACTCCTAACTATAGCACACATGTACATAAAACCCAAACGAAATAGCTATACACAAGGCATGCCTGCATACCTATGTGCATTGTGACATGTTCCTGATAGCCAAGCTGGGGAATCTGGTTGGGCATTTGGTAACAGATGACTGTCTGGAGAAAACATGTGCATGCACAATGGATTGTTATTCCATGATAAATAGATGGAAACTCAAAGCCATCATTTTATGCAAAATGAACCATGCCCAGAAAGATAAGAAACATGTTTTCTCTTACACGAGGAAGCTAGCAACAGCAGCAATAACCACGCAAACACAACCTGAACACAGGAGCGAGTGTACTAAGGAGCACTAAGGTGACTGGGGTGACAGAGGAAAGAGCAGATGTTACAAGAGAGTAGCTGGAATGGAGTATATTGTTGCAACACGATATATGCACAGATGGTAATGTCACAAAATAGCCTGATCCTATGTTCAATTAAGATGAAATCATAATTATAATTAAACATAAAGAAAAATGATGTTTGTTTAAAATGTAATTCCCAGCCTTAGTTTAACGTTATGGCAGTTCCATGTTGACAAAACACAACACATCTCAGAATCTTATTTAATCCTCAGTGAAAACCTAGGATAAAATAATTTTATTACTCCCCCATTTTTCAGAGAAGGGTACTGAAGTTCAGTAAGGTAAGTGACTTGCCCAATGTGTGGTGGTCTGTGGCTGAATGTAGGCATTTCTTCTATAGACCCAGAGTATCCAGAAGGGTTACAGTGGTGAGCAAAGCCAACTCAGTCCTGATTTTCTTGTCTATGCCATCCATAGAAGGAGAAGATGGCCCTGCTAATTCCATGAGATTCTTTGTGGAGCTCTTTTCTAAAAGGCCAGTGAGTTTTCCAGGGGTCAGAATAGCCAACAGTAATCAACCTGAGAAAGAACTTCCCGAGAGAAGATAAAGTGCCTATACATGAGCATGGAAGAGAACGTGGGATTGTTCACCACTAATGTCTGGAGTGCATGTGGCAGTGAATGGAGCTGAATGTGTTCAGCGGTTAAGTTCAAACCAGCCTTACAGATCACACTGAAAAATGAGCCCCTTTCAAAGGAGAATGTAGGAAGAATTTCTTACCCTCGTAGGGGATTTTATATATCTTGTTTACCTGGGCTACATTTCAGGATTTAGAGACATTTGGAAATGAGAAAAATTTGAACTATTTTGCCAGCTTTGAGAGATCATGGGGAATACAAGAATTGTGCCAAACCTAAAGCTCATTAAATTCACCATTTGAAAACAGAACAGATGTATTCTAAAAATACACAGATGTATCTTGGCCTAAGATGTCCCAGTAACAAGTACATCAAGTGAGGAAAATGCATGCTTATTGCCAGGCTGAGTAGAACCATGTTCTAGAAAACACCATTTTTTATTGGCATCCCCCAAATAAGTACATGAGTAACAGTTTTCTTAAAAATTCATTTGGCACCTCCTGTATGCCAGGTATTACGCTGAATTTAAGGGTAAATAAAAAGGACAGAAATAATTGCTACCATGTGTAGACTACTATTCAGGATTCTTGCAAGCCTCCAAACCTTTACTCACTCATACAACTTGCAAATTTACTTAAGTTTGGCAATATTCACTTTACAAACTGACATACACAGTGTCACTTCTCCGGGGCTGACCTGAAACCCCTGCCACTTTTGGCTAAGGTGAGTATTATATATCCCATACAATCACTGTTCTGGAGATATATTGGGGTTATTAATATCACTCACATGAGATTAAAAGGAGATAGTAAAAGGCATTTTCATCAAGAGGCTAGTTCAGTCTAACTTTGTAATTTCCTGTAAATAAAAAAGTAGACTTCATAAAATTATATGCAAACGTTATGAACCTCCATTGTGCTACAATTTTCCTTTCAACTTCGTCTTTCTAGGTATTAAAATGCTTCAGTATAAAGTCATTGATATCTCTTTCTCTGATCCACAACTTCTTTAAAATTGTTAAAATTATTATGATTATTGTTTCGCTTGTTTATGCAATCTTCAGTCATGTTAGTTTTTGCTCTAAAACATGACTCAAAGAAAAGATAATCAAATGCTGTCTTACTTAGCTCAGAATTCTGTGAGGGCAACTCAGTACTTATTACTAGAAGGCTCCCTCATGCATTTGTGGTCAGCAAGTAGACTGGCTGAATTCAGATGCTCCAGCCTGGACTCATTACATGTTTGGCATTTGAGAGACACTCTCCTAGTCTCTAGGATCTTATTCATTTACAGCTCCATTGACATTGGCCTTGCTCAGCTTTATTCAAAAGGCAACTGCGGGGTCAGCCATAGCAATAATTGAGTGCATGTTCTATCACTAAAGAGTTCTTTAAGGAATGAGATGAGGGGAAGGAAGAAAGGAGCAAGAGAGGTTAACAAGGGTGAATATGATTGAAATGCATCATGTACATACAGAAATATGTAATAGTAAAACCCATTATTGTACATAATTAATACTTGCCAATAGACAGTCCTGAAAAGAACTCTTCAAAGTCCTGCTTGTATTGATTTGATATTGTACCACTGGGCAAAGCAAGTCAATGTGATTTTGAGGTCATTTCTACAACAGATGAAATTCCCTTATTCCTAAACTACAGATAGTGAATCCAGATGACTACAGAATGAACAGTTGAGCAGGACAGATGGACACAAGGGTTGGAACAAATTATAAATGTAATATATTACATCTACAGATATGTGCTGTAAAAGGTGTAGTTTAGAAACACAGACACTCTTGACTATTCTAAGAGGTAGAATCAAACCAAACAAATAACAAAATAACATTAAATATATAATATATAATATACATGTCCACATAGTACAAACTGAAGGGAAGCTGTTGCTTCCTTTTTCTGGTGCTAGGGATTGAATCCAGGTTCTTCTACATGCTAAGCAAATGATCTGTCACTGAACTATATCCCCAGTCCATAAATAATTTTATAGAGAGATGAGTGGGTTAAGAATACATAATGAAAGCCGGGCGGTGGTGGTGCACGCCTTTAATCCCAGCACTCGGGAGGCAGAGCCAGGCGGATCTCTGTGAGTTCGAGGCCAGCCTGGACTACCAAGTGAGTTCCAGGAAAGGCGCAAGGCTACACAGAGAAACCCTGTCTCGAAAAAAAAAAAAAAAAAAAAAAAAAAAAAAGAATACATAATGAAACAAATATCAAGCTATTTCCTGTGTGTGTAACTCATCTTCTTGTCAGATTGTCTGTTGGAAAGCTCTGGTTTGGCCCTGAAATATTACTGTGCACCTGAAAAAACACTCACTCCCCAAGTACACCCAGGTGGCTTATGGCATCCAAATTTCAACTGGAGTCTGGTAGGTATTTACCAATGCAGCTCACATACCTACTCCATGTCACACACCTACTCTGTGTCTCTGGGAGACTTCACACTACTGCCCTAAGGTGTTTTTATTTCTACTCCCAGGGTGAAAAACTCCCTGGAAGCCTAGATTTGAAGCATGCATCTGAGCAATGAACTGTAACCTACAGTCATGTGTAAATACTAGCCAATCAAGAACAGGCATGGCCAGATCCTAATCCCACTTCCAAGGGCACCTCAAACAGACCAAGCTATCCAACTGTTTCCCATGTGCAGAGGGCCTAGTCCTGTCCTGTGCAAGTTCCACAGTTGGTCGGTCTAAAGTTCATGAGTTCCTAAGAACCAGGTTCAGTTGTCTCTGTAGTTTTCCCCATGATGATCTTGATGCCCCTTGCTCATAGATTATCTCTTACCTCTCTTCCATTGGACTCCAGGAGCTCAGCCTGGTAGCTTGCCTGTCGATCTCTGTATCTCCTTCCATCAGTTACTGGATGAAGGCTCTATAATGAAAGTTAGGTGTAGTTGAAGTTTTCCTGTGTCCCAGCCAGCCAGCAGTCAGGACAAATCTCTCCCACTATCATTCCCCAAGTAAACACACAAAAGCTTATATAAATTAAAATGGTATGGCCTAATGGCTCAGGCTTCTTGCTAGCTAGATCTTACATCTTAAATTAACCCATTTCTATAAATCTGTACCTTGCCATGTGGCTTGTGATTTATCGGTATCTTTACATCTTGCTTCTCATGGTGGCAGCTGGCAGCGTCTCCTGACTTAGCCTTCCTCTTCCCAGAATTCTCCTCTCTCTTTGTCCTGCCTATACTTCCCGCCTGGCTACTGGCCAATCAACACTTTATTAACCAATCAGAGCAATACATTCACAGCATACAGAGCGATTTCCACAGCAGTTAAGGTATTCACCATTCTGATTACCAGGGAAGGCCAGTTCAGGCACCATCTCCACTATTGCTAGTAGTCTAACTGGCTTTCTGGAGCCCATTACCTATGGCGGGATGCCTTCCTTGCTCAGCCTTGATGCAGAGGAGAGGGACTTGGTCCTGCCTCAACTGAATGTACCAGGCTTCGCTGACTTCCCATGGGAGCCCTTACCCTTTTGGAGGAAGGGCTGGAGGGTGGGTTGTGGGGGGAAGCTAGAGGGGAGCAGGAGGAGGGATGGGAGGGGGATCTGTAGTTGATATGTGGAATGAGTGGAATCATTTCTTAAATAAAATAAAAGAATAAACATGATGGCTCTCCTTCGTTTGCATAGATAACTAGGATTGGGAAGTTACTCCTAGCGAAGCTGGCTTTTCCGTTTCCTCAGAACATATTCTTATTTTATACTAAAGGCTCTAACAACTTGTTCTGCAAACTATTTGATTGTTGTTTTTAAACAAAGTGTGGAATTTGCTCTGAAATTCTTAGTTGTTTAGATTGGCATTTTACTTTTTACTCATGCTAGAAGTAAAATTAATTATCATGCCCTCTTCAAATTTTTCCATGAGTTCCTTAATTTGCTTAATGCACTGATTTAGTTGAATATTTATTGAGTGAGCACTGGGTACTATGTAATATCCTAAGTATGAGGAAAGGAGAAACAAACAAACAACAATAATATTGCTTAAAGCAAATTAAATGCCAATGAATGAATGGAAAATATAAAGAGTCATATAGCAGAATGCTGAATTGAAATAAAAGAAAACTAAACATGTACAGAATAAAAAGCTAGATCACCTTAGAAAGCAATGTGATATTACTATTTGATTTTAACTATACATATACCTAAATAACTCAGCATTTCCATTGTGTGCATATACCCAAGAAAAATTCTTTCATATGTACAAAAACAGAGAAGCAAGATGGTTAAAAGCACTATTATCTATATTATTATAGCCAAAAAACCCTAGAACTCCCTCTGTGTGCATTAATGAGTAATATAATGTTAACAGATACATTTTAAGAAGAAAAATAAACCAGGGTTTGCTGATTATGTAGCTACACTACAAGAAAAAAGATAGCATTAACTTTAATATTTACACATCTTATAACAGTGATTTGATTCTCAACTTTGTATCTGAAGGAATGGTTTTATATTCTTACCAAAAGGTATGTAAAAGTTCATAGGCATAAAAAACAAAATTTGTATGACTTCACTTCCAGCTAGGATAAATGACCTTATACTAGCCTAACAAAGCTATGTGTCAAAGTCCAAAGTGCAGGAGTTGGCAAATAGTCACTGTTGTATACATGGGGAATGTTCTAGTCTGATTTCTGGTTCTAGAATAAACACAATAACAAAAAGCAGCTTAGGAAGAATGGGCTTACTTAAACTCATAGGTTATAATCTGTCATCATTGGAAGCCAAGCAGGAACCCAATGGAGGAATACTGTTTACTGGCTTGCTTTCCTGTCTTGCTTAGCTACCATTCCTATATAGCCAAGACCCACTTACCTAAGGATGCTACTGTCTGCATTATGCTGGAACCTCCTACATTAGTTAACAATCAATAAAATGTTCCACAGACATGCTCATGGGCCAGTCCTATGAAAGCAATTCCTCAAAAGAGGTTCTCTCTTCCTGTGTCAAGTTGACAGCTGATGTTAACTAAAAGGAAAATGTGAACATTTAATACTACATAGTGTAAGGATTCAAGATAAAAAATTGGGTCCAGGTTTGAACTATGGTTTATTCTCTTGCTCTTTATTATGTATGACCTTCACAGATATTAAATATCCTAATATTCATTTCAGAGCTTGGAGGATTAGAAATCTCATATAGTTGTGTCCTATGGCACATTCAGACAAGCTTCCCCCAAGATTTTATACTATATTTTAAAAATCAATATATTTCAATGAAAAAGAAGTAGTAGGAAAAAAAAACCTAATAAGACATTCTCAAAGGATAAGCTACCTGAAAAGATTTTAACATATGTTCATGTTTAAAAATTCTGATTGAAAACCAAAAGAATGACTTAATGGGTAAAGGGGCTTCTTGCCATGCCTCATGATATTGTGATCCCCCACAACTCACATGGTGGAAAGAAAGAATCAATGCCTATATGTACTCTCCATATCTCCACACATGTGCTGGGTCATGTGTACATTTGTGCACCCACATACAAACATAACAAATAAATAAATGCACTCAATTAAGAATAAAAATAATCAGTTGTGGATTTTTTATTTTTCTCATGGGAAAGTGAATAAAAATGTAATTGATGGTGAAAGTGTAAAACTCTAAGTGAAGCTTCATTGCTTCAGAATGGCTGCTCTAACTGTGGATGTTCACAGAGATGTATAGAAGTAGGGACTGGACGAAGGTTTGTTTTAAGTGGATACTTTCGTCTAGCTATGGGGTGGCTTTATTTGTAAGTTCATTATGGTGATTTTTATTAAAACAGAACTTAAAATTGTAGCAAACATCACACTTAATGGTGACATATTTGCACTTCCTTTCAGCATATTACAAAAATGCATATCTTCATTCTTGCTGGTTTCATTCATCCTTGTTCCTGTGATCCATGTCAGGGACTTTAAAGAAAAAATGTGTAAAAAAGAAAGATGTAAAACTGTAATTTTCTATACATCACACACATTTGTTTACAAAACACGAAAGAATCTGCAAAGTATTATATATAACTATGTATGTGTTTGTGTGTGTGTGTGTGTGTGTGTGTCTGTGTGTGTAAAACCTCTATAGAAATGACATTGAGAGAAATTGCATATCTAAGTAAATGAAGGGTTGTATGATGCTTATGTGCTGGACAACTCAATATTGTTATGATGTTGATTTTTAAAAAATTGATCCATAAATTCAAATAGTTTATTTAGATTGTAGCAGTCCATGTGTGTATGTTAATGAGTAGACTGGTTTTAAAATTACACATATATGCACATAGTCAAGAATAGTCAACTCCTTTCTAAGAAGAAAAATGCTGGATGTTGTCAAAGAGAACTATGATTAGTGTATTGAGCTAAAGTCAGCCATTTGCCAGTGAAGTAACATGTCATAACCATATGACTGCTGTATCCATCACATGCACTTACAGCCACCACCTGATAAGTGATGAAATAACTCACCAAGGGAAAAGGAACATCAAAGAATTCCATGGGAATGAGGGGCACTATTCTCCGGGACATAGTACACATGCTAAATAAACTTCACTGATGCTATGACAGCAATGGGTAGCACTGTACTTTAAACATGCTCCCTTCCCAACAAACCTCTTGATGAGACAAGGCAGTGATATTTAAAAGTGATGACACCTTCACAAGTAAGTACTTCACAGTGTCTCCATGGAAGAATTCAATCAGTTCCTGAGAGATGGGTTAGTTATTCCCAGATTGGATTATCAAGCGGGGCAGTTATTGTATACCCACTCTTGCTTCCTTCCCCACATGTGTCCCTCTCTTTGCATGTGTCTTTATGCCTTTTCACCGTGAGGCTCTCTCCAAAAGCCAAGAGATGCTGGTGCCATAGTTTTGGATCTCTAGAACCTTGAACCAGAATTAAACCCTGTCTTTATGAATTACCTGTGCCTTGGTATTTTGTTATAGGAACAGAAAACGAATGAAGGTAGACTTTCTGGGTCATTTCCAAAGAGTCAAAGATGTGATACCAGTTTCTATCATGTCTGGGAACATACTGTTCTGGAGTTATTTCCTCCCAGTTGAAATAGTTCCTCTTATAAGGAGGAAGACTCATAAAACTTACAAAAGAAATGAAACATACAGGGCTCAGGAAACTCATGAGGTCCCAGAATTCACAAGGCTTCTACTCAGAAAGCAACAAATAATTGCTGGGAGGAGACTATCTAGTGGAGATACCTGAAGGTTGGGTAGCAAGCATCAAGGGTGCAGCTTTCATAATTCATCATCCATTTGGGTTTTCTGGTGATGCATCTGCCTTTGAGTCACCCATGATCCTATAAGTAAACCCAATAATGCATTGGTTCTTCAAGTTAGACTTAAGTGGGATGATTTCATCTAGTTGTCCTCTGTGCTCCATTTGGAGTAAACAGATACTTGTTCATGCCTTCCCAGGACACACCATATAACATCTGCCCTGGAAATGTGTGTTCTTCGTTTTTGTAACTTTAGCCTCTGTGGTCTAAAGGACATTCTAAGATTCTCATTGGACAGTTTTGTCTGTGCTTGCTCACTCTGTGCCAGAAGACATAAAGATGTAGAATAGAGTTAATAAGTTAGCAATGAGTCTGATGACCAAGAATGGTCTTTCCCACTAGACTACAACCTTCTTGAGACTTTAAATTCACTTAATTTCCTCTTACTTTTAATAATAAATGTACACAGGAAGCTGTTTTAAAAGTGTGCCTGTTCTTCAAAGGTCAGAATCAACTCTCATTGAAAAAATTCAAAGTGAACATATTCATTCCTAGTGGAAAATGCTTTCTTTCTTTGCCTATTAACATCTGCTCATTCTTTTTTTCTTTCAAAAGTTCAAGTCAGCACCTTTGATCTCCTGACTGGCACAGATGTCTGGGCAGTATCCTGATGGGATTTTTCCACTCTTTTGTTTAAAATTATTTTGACATAGACGCAAAGAAATCACAAGGCTTGTGTTAAGAGGTATCAAATGTTAAATGGAGACATTTCCAGAGGCAATAATGACAGATAATGACGGAGATTAGCTCTTGGCCGAGTATCACTAGGTTACGGCTCTCCAGCCTCTGAAGTTTTCAATGGCAGAACATTCTGTGACAAGGGGAATGAGGACAGTTTGTAGGAAACATTGGGGAGCCCTGATTCTATTATCTGTAATCACCTTGGCATTTCTGCTTGCCAGTACAACACATTTCCTATGTAGTAATAAGCGCAGTCGCACATTTCATTAATTCATGATTTCCCCTAAACAGCGATGTGTTTAGCTGCAGATCCGTGTGTGACTTTATCCAAGAAACAGAAGCAAAGGAAGCAGAAATGAAGCAAAGCACTGGGTTATCTCCTGGGAAGGTGACTCTGCTGCCAGATGCTTGGGCTGGATCTGGGTAATTAGCCCAGTCAGAGGCTCCCTCTTCTGGGAGTGCTGGATTCCCATGGGAAACCCTTCAGGAAGCTGAAGTTATGCCAGGTCTGGCTGCATTCTGCAGTCCAGCTGTGATCTCTCTCTAGAGACTGGATGAAGTCAATCTGCCCAAGCCTAAGTCAGGAACTTGAAATTTAAATCACCACCCTGGTAGCAGTTTGCAGTATGTCTTTGTGCCGGCCACTTACGGCTTCAGGGTGTTCTAGCAGTTTCTCAACTAGAGTAGGGACAGGGGCATCTAACTATGACTCTCCAGAGAATTTATATGGGAAAAACACATGTACAGCTGCTCATGAACAGCAAAGGAGCCTTGTAGAAAATCAGCCAAGGAGAGCCTTTTCATTTGCAGTTACTTATGGAATCAACACATTTGCCCCACAGCTATTATGGATGGGGGAGTCAGTCCAAGGCTTGGGGAGATGATATGAACTGTGTTTGACATGGATTGTGACTTTATTATTATTAGCTGCCATAAAATATGGACTCATACGGCCGGGCGGTGGTGGCGCACGCCTTTAATCCCAGCACTCGGAAGGCAGAGCCAGGCGGATCTCTGTGAGTTCGAGGCCAGCCTGGTCTCCAAAGCGAGTTCCAGGAAAGGCGCAAAGCTACACAGAGAAACCCTGTCTTGAAAAACCAAAAAAAAAAAAAAAAAAAAAATATATGGACTCACATTTCAATGTCGTGGGTTCATTCCGAAGTAAGACACGCAGATATGGATATTTTTGCTCAGTACCTGCATGCATGAGGGGCTGACACCATATGTACAGAAATTAAGCGCTGTCCTGGAAGATTTAGCACTGTATAAAATAATTGTTCCCCTCTGCCAGATGTGTCCTATTTGCCCTTCAATAGTCATTCTGTGTCTTTTTGTACCACTTTGTCTCAGAGGGCTTACCTGTGTACATAATCTCAAAGGTTTCCTTTATTGTGTGCCTTCCTTTTAGTTAACACAATGGAAGACTTCCAGGACATTGTAGAAGGGGAGGAAAAATGCAGTCAGTGTGTCCCCTCTCATGGCATCTCTCTGTAAAATTGCTCTCATCAGCTATGAGCTCCTCTGTATGGCTGACATTTTTTTTTTTTTTTTACTAGTTTTAGTGAATGACCTTTCCTTTCACTCCTTCATTTTCTGCTTGCAACACAGAACTTTTATCTTCAAAGATTTATTTTATTTTATGTGCATGTGTGTGTGTGGCCAGAAGAGGGTATCAGATCCCCTGAAGCTAGAAAACAGGTGGTTGTCAGCTATCTTAGGTACGTGATAGGATTCGAACTTCAGTCTTTTGGAAGAGCAGCAAGTACTCTTAACCACTTAAACATCTCTCCAGCCACTTTTTACAATTGCTATTAACACTATTTTATTCATCTTTACCAAATAAATTTTTCTACAATAATATCTATTAAAATTTGACTTTGGATTGATGCCCATCCATTCTTCCTTTATCTGACTCTGGGACATTTGCTTACTGTTTCAGCCTCGACTGACATACCTTTCAGCTTCTCCTTCCCTCCTTCCTTCGGCAAATTTACTTTCCTTGACTTCCATATGATCTGATTACGACCCCCATGGCAAACATCTGTCTGCATATTAGATAACTTTGGAATTCCAAAGGTGTTAGTCCTCTTGTCCAATAGAAACATAATATACAGATCCACTGGGACTGATCCCTTATAGCTGGAGTTACAGGTGGTTGTGAGCAGCCCAATATGGGTCCTGGGAACTGAACTCAGGTCCTCTAGGAGGACAGCTAATACCTGTGATCACTGAGCAATTTCTGCAGCTTTCTTCCCCACTCTTGCCTTACTTTTTTTTCTTTTTCTTTTTAGAAAACCACCTATGAAGACAGAAACTGCATGGGGTGAAAAACAATGATCCAGGCAATAGAATAAAGTAAAGGGTGAGAATATCGGCTGAACCTGGAGAAGGTGACAAGAGGCAGAGTATGGATTCATGGAGAGACGTGGGAGGAAAGTAAAAGATGGAAAGGACTGAAAGAAAATGGTTCTGATTAACTTCTAGTAAACACAGAATCAGCACTTAAGACCATAGACGCCTGGGTTGAAAGCCTAAGCTCCCAGTCCTGACTAACAGGTCCTTGGTTTTCTCCCCACTTGCAGACTTACAAAAAATTAACTTCAATATGATTTTATAACAATTAGGGAGGACCTACAGGTTGTAGATTGCTAATTCAAAACATAAACAATCCAACAATTCTCTTCTGAATATCTAGTTAGTTTCTGGCACAAATATAGCGCTGAAAGGAACAAGATTTTTATCTAACTGCCAGATATAACTTCATGATGTTTTCCTTAGACAGTTCATGTAGATTTCTTCTTCTCACAGTTCTTCCAATAATTTCTATAGATAATATATTTCCCCTTCTTTGTCACAGTCTCTCTACTTAATTGGGACAGGCCTTGAATTCAAAATCTCTCTTCCCCTACCTCTCTGGTACTGAGATTACAGGTGTGTGCCACCATACAGAGCAATAAATACAATTTCTTAGGTAAGTGGTATTTTTTTTTTAAATCATGTTATCTAGAGGGAATAAAACTCTTGAAAAATGTGGGTTTTATTCCAGTTCCCAAGGCTACCATTAAATTCTCCTAGTAATTCAGGAACACAACCAATATTTGGGAGGCTGTAATGAAAGCACTCTTGACTACTACCAGAACAAGTGGGTATTTTTAAATACTAATGAATTGCTGTCTGTTAGTCCTTGATACGACACTTCTCACTTGCAGATGGGGAAAGCAGACACTAAAGACACAGCAAGGAAGAACTTACATAGTCCTTAGTGCTGATAGATGGACGTGCCCCTGAGTCCTGGATTGTTGCCAGCCAAAATCAGGGTTAGATGTCATAAGGACCACCTAATTGTTCAAGAACAGAAAGGATTATAGCAAGTAACATTTAGTTTGTAGATGAATTTCTAAACATTCTTATTAAATAAAAAAAATACGGAACCAAATATAGGGGTGAAAGCCTTAGAGAGATCAGGGAAATAGGGAAAGCCAACATCCAACCTTACCTCACCAACTCTGCAGCTTCCAAAAGTGAACTACTTCCTGTCTACCCATGCCTTTATATGCCTTGCTTTTCTGCCCTCTCATTGGCTCTTAGCCCAGCTACCTCACTTTCTTGCCACTGTTTTCTGTACAGACCTCCAGGTCTCTATGGTTGGTACTGGAATTAAAGGCATGTATCACCACACTTGGCTCTGTTCCTTAGTATGGCCTTGAACACACAGAGACCCTGTCTGCTAAGTGATCAGATTAAGGGCGTGTGTTGCCTGACTTCTCTGTTTACTTAAAATGGCTGGCCTTTTCCACCTGATCTCCAGATAAGCTTTATTAAATCACAAATAAAATATCACCACATTTCAACACAAATAAAATATCACCACATTTGTTAGCATATTTCCTTCTTCTACTATGTCTGTATATATCAATGTATTACATTGAATCATATATATATGTATATATATATATATGTGTGTGTAGATAGATAGATAGATAGATAGATACTATGTATCAATAATACTGAAATGTGTTTTTGTGTGAAGGCTTGTGAAAAAATTATATTTGGGTCACTAATTGATTTCCATATTTTTGTTTTAATGATATATAACATAGCCCAGAAGAGCTATCACCTTCTAACTTCGACATGAGCATCTTAAATTCTCAAGATATAAACTTAAAATAGCTTATCAATTTTGCTAACTAGATATTTATAATTTTTATGTTCTAAGACATCTGTTTATTAAAATGGATGGTGTTTTAAATTGAACAGAACACAGTGGCTCAAACTGTTATCATAGAGACAGAGGCTATTTTGTGTAGATTGTATATACACAAAGAATTTTTGCTTAGCATAAATGATAGAGTAGGTACTCACTGCATTAAATCTTGGTAATTTAGAAGTGTTTCAATTAATAATCACTGTACAGACACAATCATTGCAGACAAACAAGGGCACGGATAATGTGAACTGAAACAATGTTTTTAGAGATGCATTAGTCCCATGCCAATTTATCACAGGTGTTGTTACAGAAAATTTCATTCAGTGAAGAGAAATAAACGGTTTAATGGTGATAAACATTATGTGATTGTTAAAAAAAAGCAATTATCATTTGAATTGTTCTAAGTATCATCACCAGCAGGTTTGTCATCCATATTTCAGCTTATATTTATTTTTTTCTTGTATAAGTCTGTCAGGCTGCACATTCATATAGAAATGTGGATTTCCAAAAATATGCCCACATTTAATTTAGATTTGATTTCTTCTACTGCTAACCACTTCAGCTGGCAGATAGCCCCTCAAACCTAAAAAAAGCTGACTAATATTTGGCAGCAAGCAATGAAAATGTCCTTGACTGGTGCCAGAGCAAGAGAGTATATTTAATCACTCAAGAACTGCTGGTCTGTTAGTCTTTGATATAATAATGATGGCTTGCAGGGTGGGTAGACACTCAGGACTCACCGAGGAAGAACAATCATGGTACTGAGTATTGGCAGAGAATAGTCACCTACCCAAGAGACTTGGTGCCATAGGTCTAAAAAGAAAGAAACATATTTACATAGACATAGACAATTCTTTTATATGAATATCTCCCAGTCACAGTTAATCACCACCAAGGAATTACTTCCTAAATTGAAGAATGTAGGTGTCTGCATCCTGGAATGTGAACCAAGGTAGGAGGACAGCCATTTCATTGAAATAGTTTTGATAGAATCCAACTATGATCTGTTCTTTGTTTTTATTTTACTTTCTTTTATTATGTATATGAGTGTTTTTCCTACTTGGATGTCTGTGGATGATTTGTGTGCAGTGCCTGTGGAGGCCAGAGGAAGGTGGTGGACACCCTGGGACTAGAGCTAACGATGGTTGTGAGTTGCCATCTGGGTTCTCACATTGACGCTTAGTTTTCTGGAAGAGCAGCTCTTAACTGTTGAGCCATCTCTCCAGCTCTACCAGTCCCACTTTAAAAAATATTGGTTGTATCTACACATATATTTAATATTTGATGTTTTAGAATTTACTATTGTACTTACTTCAAAATTATAATCTTCATTTTTCCTTTAATATAATTTTGATATCTTTTTGAGAATTTCATACTTGCATATAATGCATTTCAACCAAATTTATACCCATCTCCTCTCTCCATCTGAATCCATCTGAATCTCCACCCACCTGAATCCTCCTTATATCTGTATCATAATTTCATGTCTTTTGCTTTGTTTAATTTTTAATAACCCACTGAGTCTAATCACTACTGCTGTTTACTCACGGGTGTGGGGCCATCAACTAGAGTATGTTCAACATCTAAGAGACAAACCCCTAAGAAAACTTGTGGCCATCAACTGTTAATAGCTCCTCAGCTGTGGGTGGGAGCTCATTTTCAGGCCTCTACCCCAACCCTGCCAACCATGTTGAAATTTTGATTAGCTTTCTCCAGGCAACCACAGCTAGAGAGTTCATGAGTACAGTGGTCCTATCACGTTCAGAGAAGAGACATTTTTCAATGCTGTTTTCTTTTTAAATTTGAAAATATTTGACAAATAAAAGCTTTATATATTCAACAAGCACAACGTAAAGCCTTGATAAATGTGTACATTGTGTAATGATTACAACAATAAATTAAAACAACCATCACCTCCCATCCTGTGCATTAATCACGGACATCACTCAGAACTATTGAAAGTTTCTAACATTTCATCATCATCTAAGACTTAATTTAATTGTGTGTATCCATTGAGCCAGAGACTTCTTCAAAGCCCTGAATTAAAATTGGGCAATTATATGTTATATGTTTAATTCATTGATACTTTTCTTGTTGTTTTGGTTGTGAGCCTAGTCTTTAATGGTTAAGCCATCTCTCCAGCCCTGTTGGCACTTTTAAAATATGGACATAAACTAAATACATTGAGGACAGTGGCAGCTGGTTTTATTTTCCCAAATATTTTGTTTTCCCGATTATTCTTTATGTATCAGTATGCACAAGAGAGATGAAAATTAAAGCCACCATGACAGTCTGTTGTGCATCCACTGGATGGATGGGAACAGAAAGGTTGAAAACACTGGGTATTAGAGATGAGGATAATGGCATACACCTAGCTAAATATGCACAGTGACTTTAGGAAATTATTTTTCCAAACTCACATCAGTAAAAATTGTATGCACTCTGAACTACAGCAAAAATGCATGCATATGTCTATCAGAACATATACACAAACATGTTCGTAGCATATTCATCAATAATGGAGAGAAGAAAACTATATATCACAGCAGAACTGATAAATCAACTGGGATATAGCCACAGAACATGACACAGGACTGAAATAGAGTAAACTACTCACACACATATTTATTTGATTGTTTGTTATAAACAGAGTAATCACTGAAGGAGGCTAGATACAAGAGACGCTTTCTGTATGATTTCATTTCTATGAAATACATCAGGCAAAAGTAAACTGAGCTGAGAGATGTCCGTGGAGTTGTCTTGAAGAGAAGAAGAATAACTTGGTGGGGAGTAGACACAGGGTCCTTACAAGTTTCCCTGAATTTTCTATAGCTTTAATCTTGGAAGTCACTACATGGGAGGGAGTGTCAGTGTATAATCATCAGCCTGTAAATAAAAATTTAAAAAATGTATAAAGTTTTTCTTGTATGGAAGATACACCAAGAAGAAATAAAGAGAACTTGAGAAGTAAGTATCCTCTAAGCAGAGATTGTTTGCAATCATTCTGGGTCAGCTAGGTTTCTGTGAATTCCTAGTGTCAGAAGGAAACTCTCAAAACCACTCTCCTTGTTTCAGAAGAGAAATAGAAGCTGAGAAGCATAAGGCTGCTTGGCTAGGAAGAAGCTGAGTAAGACCTCTCAGCCCATGCATCCCTTTAGAATATGAAAGGAGTCAAACTGTTCTCTTTAACCTCACCTAGTGCTTTCTGAAGGAGCCTCACTAGCCCTTTCTCAGATTATGTGCAAACATGGAAAACAAAATCCAAACACTGATATAAAATCAGCACATCAAAAGAAAAACAATTCATGAATGATGTGAGCTTTAACAAGTTCTCAATTTTTAAAAAATTAGCATACAAGACATCACATACCCTTTTGACATTTTCAAAACAAATGTGTTTTCTTGTAGCTTCTCCTCCTGCTTCATCTCCTTTTACCCACAAGTTCCCCCTTGCTAGCCCCCATTCTGTCTCTTTTCCTTTCTTTCAAAATACTAATATTTAGTAGCAATTCCAATGATTATGATAATGAAATGGTGCTATCAGAAGAAAGCATCACAGTTAAAACACGAAATGGAAATGTTAATTCCTGTGGGTGGTAACAAAAATCAATAACACTCTCACTACTCTGTTTTTGCTTCATTCTTAATGGAAGAAAATGTCAGCCTGGTGCATAAATCTGAATGAATGAATTTATTTATGATTACATTCAACTTTTTTGGCCCAAGTAAATAACTGGATTGAGATCATTGGCTCTGAGAAGTAGTTCCTATTCACAGATGAAATTGGCTGAAATTTGCATAGCTGAGGAGAAGAAGCAGAGTGAAAGGAAAAGATAGGCACTCAGAGGAAGATGGTAGTAAGTCAGAATTAAGACCCAGGACTCAAGAGTTCACAGCACAGCTTGCTGTTTTATCTATTCTTGAGGCCACCACTTTGGAAACCTTGCCATGGAGCCTTAGAAGGAAGTCAGGAAGGAGAGGAGGTCAGGCACATGTAAGGAAATACTAAAATTGCACAACATAGGGAGAAGGGTGTGGAACATTAATAGAGAGATGTGGAAAGTCAGCAAGATGTTCTCTATGTTTTCAAAGAGCTTGCAATTGGTAAGGGACTGTGATTAGTCACGGATAGGCAATGACTAAGTAATTAAGAACTAAACTGTGTAGACAGTATTACAACATGAAAAAATGGGAATTGCACTTTTAATAAACATACAGAAATAAATGGACATTCGATTTTGTAATGTCCTTATAGATTTAAAACTCTCCAGGCTCCTTTATGACTATAAACATGATGTATAGAGCACAGCACTTTTTGGGGGAAAGAAATGTCTGCCAAGGGTACAGCCAGGTATGGGAGGTGCATTATATTTTACTCCATTTACTTCTAGTTTTTTGTTTTTTTTTTTTTTTTTTTTTTTTTTTTTTGGTGGGCAAGGCAAGGACTTAATTCTCTGACTTGGGTTTTTATGACTGCTCAGTCTGCTTATTTTATTATGTCTGAGAATGTCTTGGAAAACATAGACTAAAGGGTGTGATGGAAAAGAGTTTTGATTGATTGGTTGTTGCTCATTTTAGCATTTTCCATGCCGTCAGCGAGTTCAGTTTTGATTATGAATGACAATAAAGTAGTGACTTATGTGCAGGTTATACTTTAATTAATTTAAAGTAGGATTTTTACATAATCAGAAATACAATAGATAAAAACACATTTCATGTCGTACTGGCTTTTATAGTTTGATATTTATAGTTTGATTTTGCATTGTGTTGAAAGAAAAAATACTCAGCAGGCATTTGTGGATAATCACTTAGACTTAACCCTTTGTACTGAAGTGGCTACTTCAGCTGTGCTATATTTTCATCTCCTAAGTATTTTATTTATTTTTAGAAAATAATATTTTATATAGCCCTGATGTTTAAAACACATTTTGCATCGTTTTGTGTGTGTGTGATTTTCATTCAGACGTGACCATAAATGTCCACTAGAGGTCTCTCTAACCTGAATTATTTCCAATTCCTGCAATGAAATTCAATTTATATATTTTGAATTTCTTGCCTGCATGTGGAAGCTGGGCAAATTTTTCTGCCGTGTATATGATAGGTATCCGTGCCTGACCCTAACAGAAGAGAAAGGTACCTGAGAGGGGAAACACACATTCAGACTGATACCGCAGGGTCAGTTTTATTTGCATGTAAGTATGTGAGTTTTGCCCCCATGTTTTACAGGGTTCCTTTGAAAGTTTCCGTGCTTCTGAGGAAGGATGGAAAACATAAAAGCCGTTAAAGATGGTGAGCACATGCTGGTATGGTCCTTTTAGCTTGTAGGAACCCTTTGGAGTTTTATCAACTGGAAATAATTTCAAGGAGAGGCAATTTCATTTCTCCACATATCAAATCATAGAAGAAATACAAAGAGTTTAATTCAAAAGAACAATTTCATAATCAGTCTACAGAGAAAACTTCGTGGTCTTTAGATACACTTACTTATTCATCGTGGCAAATAAATCTCAGGAGTTTAATGTAAGTGCATTGCAGTTATATACACTTGTTAGTGTGTAATTTTAACATAATGAGTTATGGATGCATATGGACACAAAGAAATTGCGAGACTGTTGCCAGTGAACACACAAATGCTTTTCTACAATTTAAGTCTTAAAGCATAAAATTAAAATGCCACCAAGTTTTAGTAATCCTGCAACCCTCTTTGTAACTTTTAGTACCATATGTTGGTCCAAGATAGAGTTGGTGAACATTGAACAAAGCATTTGTGATGGCTAGTGTTAATTGTCAGCTTGACAGAATCTAGAATAACCAGAGAGACAAGGTTCTAGACTTTTATGTATGTTTGGGCTTCCCTTAATTGTGGGTGGGACCATTCCCTGAGTAGGGGATCCTAGACTGTTTAAAATGCAGAAAGAGCAGGAGCATGCATCCACCTCTGCTTCCTGAGTGTGGATGACATGTGACCAGCCTGCTTCTTGTTTTTGACATGCATCCCCATCACTGTGTGACCTTCCTGCCACCAAGGACTGTGACTTTGTGGGATTGTAAGTCAAAATAAACCCTTTCTCCTTCATGTTGCTTTTGTCATTGTGTCTTAGCACAACCATGAGAAGGTAACCAAGATAGTTCTTGAACTGAAAAAAGCCAATATGGAACAGGAGCTGTGACCACTATCTCTATGTTGAAAGGAATTCATCCCAGTTGTAAACTCATCTTTGGCAGTTAATTCTCTAAAGTGGCTCAAATTATCCTGCCATATAAATATGTTAAGAATGATCATGGATAGCCGGGCGGTGGTGGCGCACGCCTTTAATCCCAGCACTCGGGAGGCAGAGCCAGGAGGATCTCTGTGAGTTCGAGGCCAGCCTGGTCTACCAAGTGAGTTCCAGGAAAGGCGCAAAGCTACACAGAGAAACCCTGTCTCGAAAAACCAAAAAAAAAAAAAAAAAAGAATGATCATGGACAAAGTGCAGGAACTCTGGGAAGTTAAACTGAAAATGTGGCCCCAAGAAGACAGGAAATATGTCTGTTGCCTTTGAACTTGTCATTATTTTTCTTTTCAAAATCAGTGCAAATGCATTGTAGGATGAATTGTTAAATAGTCTTATTAATAAAAACCCAGAGCCAGCATTGGGGTAAATTCTGAAAGATCAGAGGAATAGGACAAGCCAAAGCCAACCTCACCTTACCAACCCTCAGCTTCCAAAGAAACCTACTTCCTGTATACCCATGCCTATAGCAAATTCAAGATCGATAAGAGAGGCTGCATGTAAGACACTATTCATCATTAATCCAACTAAAAGCAACAGGGAACTGGGAAAAGGACCTGCTGTATTCATGAACCATCTTGCATTAATCACAAACACATGAAGACAAAATCATCTCAAGGTCACTATTGTTCAGGTTGGAGAAGCCTGAACACCTAGTGCCACTGATGCTGTCGCTGCATTCAGGCAGTAGGAAAATAGGTTCACTGTATGCAATAATGCCATGGATTGAGAACCATTTTCCATCATGATCAGAGCTGATGTATGAATTCTGCCAGGTGGTGTTAGAATAGGAGCTTCCAAAGGCAGTTGTCACCTTCTCCAGGCTAAGGACCAGTTCTCTTCCTATTAGAGAGAATAATAATTTAAGATTGCATAGTTTCCTGAAAATCATCACACCGTTGAGTTCTTAAACACTCATGGATGGAGGAAACACTGGGTTCTCTGTCACCCCTGTCAGTCTACTGAAATAACTAGAAGGGTAAGTAAAGATTTGTGATAATGTTGCAAATATCTGTGAAAATTAAAACAGAATTAATACATTATTCAACAACAGAGGGTTGATTAATTGCAATATCCAGGAAGGATTCACAATGACCATATATGCTAGTATGTGTTAAAATGTAAACAGCAGCATATTTTTTTTTTGTATCTTGCTATGTAGCCCTGGGTGACCTGAAACTCACTATGTAAACCAGACTGTTCTGAAACTAACAGAGATTCCTTTCCCTTTGCCTCCTGAGTGCTGGAATTAAAGGCATGTTCCACCATACACAGTTCACTTTCATAATACTAAAAAGTGGGGAAAGCAGGGGAAAGCATTGGTTTTCTAGAATTTTTCACAGTGTTAGGAAATTGCTTACCACTGTATGCTCAGATACATTTACAGACATAAAACTGAGCCACTATTTACCTTAGTCTACCTATTCTCTTGCTTTATAGTCCATGTAAATGAATTATTTTAATGCTAGTCAGTACCTACTACTTGTATCTCTAATCTACTAATTAGTCACAACTCGCAGTCAAAAGTGAAAATCATTGAATGAGAAAATCATTTATGTTTGGAATCAGTTTCTGTAAACACATTCATTCTCATGAGAAACAGTACATACTAAACACAGAGATGTAGAAGGCAGCTCCTTCTGCATGCTGGGGATCGTGATTTCCTTTGCTTTTATCCTTACCTCTATTAGCTTGTCTTCTTCCAGGGAGGAATATTTCTTGGATACATGGTAAGATTTGTCTCTCACCAAAGAAATAAACATTTTCAAATTATTTCATTGTTTTTATTCTTAATATCTAATTGCATCCCTGTTACTAGTGGGTTGAACTATGCTGTTTTCTACTAGACATCCTAAAGATATCATTTCCATACTTAAATTTGGAGCAACTTAAAATAGAAAAGAAAAAAAATACAGATGGACAGAAGAAAAGGAAGTAGAAGGTAAGGAAGGACTCTTCCAGACCTAACCCAAAATTATTGGACATATATAAAGTGTGTGTGTGTGTGTGTGTGTGTGTGTGTGTGTGTGTGTGTGTTTATGCTTTGGATTAGAGTGCATTTTCTGTTTTCCTAGAGACTGCAACTGGGTATTTAAGGATCCTGACTGACCTTACATGCCATTATCTCTGTGAAGTTGAGATAAACATATCCTGCTTTTCTGTGCCTAAGTTTTTCTATTGGAAAATAATCTTGGCTCCTCCATATCTTAACACTGTGTTGGCTCAGATGATTCACCCAGGTATCTGCTCCTCCACCATCTTGCAGGACTGTATAGTTTGGGATTATTAATGATAACTCAAAATTCATACTTTTTGCCCTTCACCAAATTCCCACATAGTGGAAATGTTGAAAAATGAGTGCCTTCATAATGCATTAGATTTAGCTCACTGGCTAAATCAGGTTTAACGCTCCTTTTCACTGAACTATGTATAAAATTATTTCTACTGCCTTCAGTTCCATGGGCACTTCAATTTATATGTCTATAAAATTAAAGGAAAACCTATTGACATGAGAATGACAGTGTCACTTTGTTCCCATAGTGGCACATTTATAGGAAGAGTTCACACATTCTATTTGTATCCTTCTAATTTTTAGTGTTACAGGCCATCCTTGGACACACTATATTTAAAAATTGGAACAAGAGATATAAAAAGCTTCTGCCTGTCCCTAAAGACCCTAAAGATTCTCAAGGGGATCACCCCACTTCCTGTCAAAGAAGTCATCACTGAAACTGGGAAAAAATAACTCTGGAACCAGATTATCAGGCTTTTCTTATGTGAGACTCTCTCCCCTTGCCTTTCAGTCTTCCCTCCCCCTCCCTTCCTCTCCCTCTGTCTCCCTTCTCTTCCTGACTCCTGAGCTCCAGTGTTTTTCCTCCTCAGCATCCCAAGTGCTCGATGATAGGTGTGAGCCTTTGTACCCAGCCCTATATTTTCTTAACTGGGGGGCTGTTAGATAGTTTTGAATTCCCATGAGGACCTCTGAGAAATGGCAGTCTGCATGGCACATGCACTTCCAAAGGAATTTTCCTTAGCCTTTGGGAATTTTGTATACCTTTGAAATTCCCCATAAATACTAAAAAGCAGAGATTCCACACAGCACACCATCTTTGTTTCTTAGCTTCTACTGAGGAATGTTAGCATTCTGCAAAACACCTTTACTCCACTCTGATGACAATGGCCATTGTGGGATCGTCAGTCACACGGATGCAGGCGGTCCAGGAAACTACCCTCTTACCCACACACCCCTCACTCATTCCTGTCTCCTGATAAGCTTCCCAGACATTTGCATTTGAGGTATCTATCAGAAGCAAACATATTCATTATAAACCTCTAAAGGTAATTAATGTAGAAAATAAGATAAATAACACAAGTAACAGGAAGCCACCAAACCAAACCACAGCTATTTCCCGCAGCTTCTTTCCTTCTGCACATCCGCGTTTTCTGTCTTATGCCCAAGCCTCATTAGCCTCATCTTCTTGCACTTGCATTCATTCAGTTCTTTGCACAAGCTCTTGCCTCTGGGAAGTATTTTTGTCAAACACAGATAACGGCATCTGATCAGCCCACCTTGCTGGGTTGCTGTCCCACTCCTAGTGTAAGCATGCTATATAAATGCAAAGTACTGTGACATTAGGACTCATGCTCAGCACTGTAGGCACTGTAGGCTTCTGCAGGCCTTACTGCTCCAGCAGCCTCGAAGTGTGATGGATCAGCAGTAAGAGGGAAAGCTGCTTAGGGGGCCTTTTCCTTTCAATTCACTTAGTGCCGTATTGGTTTTTCCACACTGATATTGAGGTACCTCTTTTTCCTTTTCAATGCAGCACTCAGCCCAACTAAAATAAAAATAAAATCACCCCATATGGTTCTTGGGAGAAGAATCAGAATGCAAACTCGCCAATTCAAACTTAGCTCTGGCTATAGCATGGAGGAAGGAAGCAGGAACTGGTAACAGGCTTGTTCTTGTCAGAGTGCTTTCCCAGAGAAGAGTCGAGAGCTGTATTATCTTTAGATGTCATGTGACATTTGTAAGGCATTAGTTAGGTGTTAAGCACACACATACACACAAAAGAAAAAAAGAAGGGAAGAAAGAAAAAAAACAGAAAAGAAAAATAAAAACCAAAGGCAAGAAATCTGTAATCAAAGGACTTGTAATTCTTTGTACTTCAGCATGGCCTCCAGCTGAGCTTCAGACTACAATCCTCTGCTATCTACCCACCAAGGCAGAACATTTCTTCTGTGCTATTAATTCAGTTCGGCCAGTACTAAGGACTGAACTTAGAGCACCAGGCATGGGAGGTAAATACTCTACCACATACCATCAAAGCTAAAGCCCTTACCTTTATTTTTTGTTAGTTATTTTTATTTGTGTGTGTGTGTGTGTGTGTGTGTGTGTGTGTGTGTGTGTGTGCAGTGTGCCCATGTGCCCGTGTGGAGACAGAGAGACAGAAACAGAGACAGAGACAGAGAGAATGCTATGTGTGTGCTGGTGCCTGTGTAGGCCAGAGGGAAGTATTATGTCCCTTGGAGCTGAAGTTCCATGCCATTCTGATCTGCCTAATGTAAGTCCTAGGAACCAAACTCACGGGTCCTCCAGACAGACAGCAAGATCTTCCAGCCATAGTTAAATCTCCCGCCCCAATATTTTATTATTTTTAAAACTAATTTCTAGTGTTCCAAATGGTTACTTGTATACAGTTGGTATTTGTTTTGGGATGTTGTTGAATGATGGAACAGGTCATCCACTGTTTCCATACTTGAATTTGTGTAAGATAAGACTTTTGGTTTCTAACTTGTACCTCCAAAACTGCTTTCTCCTTCATTTTTTAACTTCATTAGGAGCTAGAAGTTGGATATGGTTTGTTTTTTGGGGGTTCATGTGTCATAAGCATTAACCTTAATGTACCAGTATTGAGGCAAGAGAAGCTTTAAGAAGTGAAGCCTACCAGATGATGGCTAGATCATTGTCACTTTTAGAAGAGAATAAAGCTAGTCCTGTATCTTTGTCCTCAGCAGATCAAGGCAGTACTGTGTGCTTGGCTCCTTCCTCGTGTGGTTTCCCTGATCTGACGTGTTTTGACACAGGCAGGGATGCTTCACCAGAATGTCAGCAGCATGCTGTTTGGACTGTTTCCCTGAGGAATTGTGAGACAAATAAGCCTCTTAACCTTTATAAGTTATGCAGACTCAGGTATT
This sequence comes from Peromyscus eremicus, assembly GCF_949786415.1. NCBI lineage: Eukaryota > Metazoa > Chordata > Mammalia > Rodentia > Cricetidae > Peromyscus > Peromyscus eremicus. Next base: position 114,967,100 of record NC_081418.1, on the reverse strand, counting down.
TTGTTAAAGCCTCATAGAATTTCATTGATTGTTATATTTTATTAGATCTTATTTTTAAGTTGATCTGTGTGTTCTTTTGACTTTTTCACTCTGTATGTTTCTTACCTGGGCCACTCCTGGGGACATTATCCTCTTAGTATCCTGATCTCCACTCTTCTCTTGATAGTCAAAGGGCAACTTTTAAAATGGAACTGCTTATTTTTCATTATAGCCCACATTCTTGTAGTTTGTCGATCTCCAAAGCCAGGAGCACCACTAAATAACCCAGAGAGATGCAAAATAGTCAGAGCCTGAGACTACCTGTTAAATTGCTCAGGTCAGTATGGCTAGATATGAAAGGCTCAGAAGAATACACACTGAACAATCTCTTTTCTTTCATCATCTACTGTGATTCATCTTCACCTATGACAGTCCTGCCTTTCCTCTCTTCCAGGACAGTGGTGCTCAACCTGTGGGTCATGTTTCCTTTGGTCATTGATGGGGAATGTCTCTTTGTATGCTGTGAACATATGTTGCTCTGATTGGTTGATAAATAAAGCTGTTTGGCCAATGGTGAGGCAGAATAGGGTTAGGTGGGACATTCTAACTAGAGAGGAGGAAGGAGAAAGGCAGAATGAAGGAGATGCTAGCTTGCTGTCCAGGGAGCAGCATGTAATGGCACACAAGTAAAGTCACAGAAAACGTGGCGACATATAGATTAACAGAAATGGGCTGAATTTGAGTGTAAGAGCTAGTCAGTAGTAAGCCTGAGCTAATGGCCGAGTAGTTTTTTTTTTACTTAATTAATTAATTTACTTTATTTTTCTTTATTAAGAAATTTTCTACTCACTCCTCATGCTATCCACAGACTCCCCTCCTCCCTCCTCCCACCCCCAGCCCTTTTTCCCAAGCCACCCCACATCCCCACATCCTCCAATTCGAGGTCTCCCATGGGGAGTCAGCAGAGGCCAGCACACTGAGCCTAGGCAGGTCCAAGCCCCTTCCCACGGCACCAAGGCTCTGCAAGGTGTCACACCACAGGCACCGATTCCCAGAAGCGTGCCCATGCACCAGGGACAGATCCTGATCCACCTGCCTGGGTGCCCCCCAAACAGTTTGAGCTAAACAACCATCTTCTGTGTCCAGAGATGGCCAAGTAGTTTCAATTAATATAAGAATCTGTGTGTTTACTTGGGGGATGTGAGTGGGAGAGATTTGTCCCTACTGCCAGCCAGCTGGGACACAGGAAAACTACCAACTACAGGTCATCAAACAACCCTTTCACAGGGGGAGTATATCAAATATTCTGCATATCAGATATTTACATTATGACTCATAATAGTGGCAAATTACATGTATGAAGTAACAATGAGAATAATTTTATGGTTGGGGCTCACCACAACATGAGGAACTGTGATAAAGGATCACAGTATAAGGAAGGTTGAGAACCACTGCCCTAGGATTGTTTTATTTCTGCAGTGTCAGGATCATCAGTCTGTACTTTCTGACTGTTCCTCTTTCCATGACTGCCTCTTGGGTCCATTCAGTGGTTCTATTAAACATCTGCTCTGTGGCTTTGTTTTGCCTCTCCCCTTAGAGATTTTCCATGCATAACCCTGTTACACTTTCTACGTATAACTCATCACCATCTGGCAAAGCATTATGAATGCATGCATTTGTATCTGTCCCCAAAAAATGTGGAATTCATAGGACAGGTGAATCATGCCTTCTTCTCTGATACCTCTTCAGATGGTTCCACAGATAGAGTTGTGTAAAAAAAAAAAAAACCTGACTTCAGTCATTGTGGACTATGTGCTCCCTGCTGCAGCTATTCAACTTTGTTACTGTAGTGTAAGAAGAGGAGAGTCAAGGATGGGGTGTATGGGGAGGAAGGGTGAGTTTTCTATCAAAGCCTCAGTTGTGGTTGGGATTTCACTTAATGTTTTAATATTAAGAAATGTTATCTCTCATTTTCTTTTAACCACTTAAGGTTGTGGAAACCATTGTCTTCTCAAAGGCCACATAAAGTCGGGGTGGGGAGAGTTGGATTTGGCCCAGGGACTCTAACTTACCAACACCTGATGATGAGCACTTCCATTTGTTATTTTGTGAGAAAGGGCAAATTGTCTTTGGGAAGAATGGAGAAGCTTCCTAAAATACCATTAACTCTGTTGCCATGCTGTTCCCTCCTAGGGGTGTCTGCAAGTCTCAAACAAATTCAGAAGGCATTTGCCAGGTATTTATTAGGTTAAACAGACCTCGATTAAGTGGCTAGCCAAGGGGCAGCTGCGTAAAGCCCCAACCCACAGCTGAAACTAACATATTACCATAATAAATCTAAAACGTCACATGGCTGAGCTCCGTTTTCCACAGAAATCTTCATCCTTGCACAGCAAAATATAAATTACTGCAAATGAAGACCTCAGACCTGAGTAAACAGTATGTATAGAGTGAAATCGTAACTGCACTCATAACATCTTTACTAATATGGAGAAACACTTAATGTGTGTGCCTACGTGTATAAATAAATGTGTCTGTCAAGGTGCATGTGTGGAGTCTGGAGGAGGACATCACACATCTTCCTTTATCACCCTCTACCTTATTCCTGTGAGACAGGGTCTCTCACCAATGTGAGTCCACCATTTTTCAATTTGTCTGGGTGGCCATCTTCCACATAAAACAATTTAAAATAGATACTTTAGTGTTGCTATTATGTGAACAACTTACAGGAGGATGCTTTACTTTGGTTCACATTTTCAAGGGTTTCAGTCCACTGTTCCTTGTCTTCACACTCTTGAGCAGAACATCATACTGGCGGGAACATGTGGCAGAGTGGTTTTATACCTCATGGCTGCCAGAAAGCAGGAAACAGGAAACCAACAAAAAAGAACCATGGAGAGAATATCACAGAGGCTTTACCTTTTTGGAGGAGAGGATGGTGGGGGGTAGCTTGGGGGAGGAAGGCTTGGGGGAAGTGGGAGAAGGGATGAGAGGGGATCTGTGGTTGGTATGTAAAATGAATAAAAAATTTCTTAATAAACAAAAAGAACCCCAAAATTATTTTTAAAAAGAATATCACTAAAGATCTAGTCCTACGCCAGGCAGTGGTGGCACACGCCTTTAATCCCAGCACTCGGGAGGCAAAGGCAGGCGGATCTCTGTGAGTTCGAGGCCAGCCTGGTCTACAGAGCGAGATCCAGGACAAGCACCAAAACTACACAGAGAAACCCTGTCTCAAAAAACCAAAACAAAAACAACAACAACAACAACAACAACAACAACAACAAAAAGATCTAGTCCTGGAGTCCTACTTATTCCAGCTAAGCCCCTACCTCTTAAAATATTAAAATCTCCTAAAAAGAGTGTACCAGCTGAGCACCAAGTTTTTAACCCTTGAGCCCATGAGGGATATATTCTATTAAAGCCATAAAATGGACTATGTCAAGATGTAAATATACCAGGGGTTGCAAATTGGGTTGCCGCTTCTAGATAGGTCTCACATACATTAATTTATTCAAACCACAGACTTCTCCAAACATAAATAATAATAATAGTCCCCCTTTTCCTTGAGTCTACTCTAGCTGTCCTCAACTTTCACCTGGATAAATATTATTTATTCATTATTTGTCAGCACAAAAGATAGCATTTAGAGGAAATTTTATTGAGCTCCTGAACACAGATATAAGTTCCCAATCTCTCTCTCTCTCTCTCTCTCTCTCTCTCTCTCTCTCTCTCTCTCTCTCTCTCACTACACATTTGCTTTAAAGTATAATACATATTCATTGTGAATGGTATGTTTCTTTGAAAAGTGAATATTTATATATTTGCATGTCTTATCTAATTCCCCCATGATACAGCTAAGCATTTATTATATGTTTACTGCCTCTGGGGAAGGGTGATGCAAAGCAACATAAAGGCACTCAGAAAAAAAAAATTACCCAATGAGCAAATGAACAGCAGTAAACGTATGTGGTGGGAAGTGAAAAAAAAGTAAATGCATACTTTAAAGAGCAGTGTGCATATGTTTGTTATGAATATGACAACATTTTTAAAACTGAGTCTACCTGTGGGTGATTGGAGAAGAGAGACAAGGAAGAGAGGAAGGTATCCCTGGAATGAAAATGTATTAGACACAGAGGGTGGTCTTTGTAGCCATGACACTCACTTTAAGGTTCACATGGCATGTGCTGGTGAGGAAAGAGAAAGTGAACCATGCGTCTTTGAAAGAATAGGAAAACACAAAAGAGAGCCTTCTTTTAAAAACTATAGGATAATTGTTTGCTGTACAGTTCGTAAAGGATGAAAAGCCAGTTCTTCTCGTTATTACAATCTTCATTGCTGCCCTTGCGATTAGGTCCAAGAATGCACGCTGGTGTCAGATTCAAAATCAAGAGCTCACAGTGAGAATGTGTTTATCCACAGCCTGCATATATTGCTCTTTCTCGGGCAAGAGGCAGATTGAAGAACAATTTTCACTCTGCTAACTGCCCAGGACAATAATCTCCTCTCTGCATGTAGCTTATATTTCAAAATGAGCAAGAAAAAACAACTTCTACAGCAACAAACATTTTTAGACATTAGCAATTTATGACTTGTAAAAGATATATATTTGCTACCAAGAAAATTAAGATCTCCAAAGCAGGTTATAATCTATATGATGAATAGAATTCATTGCTAATTCTACATTTCTTAAATTGTGAAATTGTGGTGGTGACAATGAATGCCACAAGTGAAATATGAGATGCATCGGGACTAGAGAGTTGGCTCAGCAGTTAAGAGTGCTTGCTGCTCAGTCATGAAGATGGGATTCAGATTCCAGCACCCATGTCAGTCAAGTTGCAAACAACTGTCACTCTACTGCCCTCTGGTCTCTCTAAGCGTTCATATGTACACATATATTCACACAGACATAGACATTAATGCACACAGATAAAAAGATGTGTGAATGCATACCCAAACACAGATAATTTTAAAATCTTTAAAAAAGAAAATTGTATCTTTTAGAGGAACAGCTAAAATAACTTGGTTCAGAGCTTAATAAATGAATGAAATAATCAGAAATAATATATGAACTTAGTTAGCACTTAACACTCTGGGCAGTCATCTCAGAATTGCCCGAGATAAACAGAACACAAAATCAAGAGGCTGTATTTCTCTGCCTATTCAACATGTAACTGTGGAGTTGAGAAAAGAACTTTGCTAGAAGAAATGATGCTTGCTCTCTAAATGATTATGTAGAATGAATCTCCACTGAAAGATCCTACTCGTTTAGTAGTCGATTGTATCTTTATGTAATCTCCTATCCATAGCCACACTGAAAAAAAAAAAAAGGTAATTTTAAAGGTGACATTGTAATTTGGAGAACAATAAAGGATTCCTTGAAGTTAATGAGAGTTATAATGAAAAATTTATTTAAACTCTAAGTCATGCATAAACAAAACCATATAGAATTATTAATGATTAAATATTCATTTATTCTCAGAAATGATAACAAAATCATCACTTCAAAAGGCAAAATTTCAGTATAAAATGATTTAAAGAGGCCTTGGGAAACCTTAGGCAGTCTTTGAATACTGTTTAAAATGTTATTTTTGCATATTATTTGTTGTAAACAAAAAATGAAGGATACTCTTTTACGCTATCAAAATTTTTCTATACCAAAATATTCTAGAGAAAAAAAGATGAAAATTTTACTCAGATTTTGCTTTTTGCTTTAAGAGTTCAGCTGAATTTTTTCCATTGTACAGTTTTGGCTTCTTTGTCAAAAATCAGGTATTCATAGGTGTGTGGGTTAATGTCAGGGTCTTCAATTCGATTCCATTGATCCACATATCAGTTTTTACACCATGTGCAGCCTTGAGGCAGGGGGAAGGGCTTGGACTTGCCTCTCTATTGGATGTGCCTTCCCATGGGAGGCCTTCCCTCCTTGTGGGTGGGAATTGGGTGTGGCTTGGGACGGGGAGGCTAGAGGGTGGGATGAGGGAAGAGGGGGATCTTTGATTGATGTGTAAAATGAATGAAAAAAATCTTAATTAAAAAAAGGGGGAAAAAAGAGTCCAGCGGCCACTTTCACCCACATTTTGTGAAATAAAATCCATGGATTTTAAAAATAGTTAAAATAGATAAGCACTAATGACTAATATGAAGTATTATATATTATATAAGAATTTGTGTAGAATGAATGCTATAAAGTACAATATAGAATATCACAATATAGATAAGACATGTAAGAAGGTATTTTCATGTTATTGGTTTCCATCTTCAAGGTAAAATTTCTATTGTTTTTAAAAATAATTTCTGCAACAGTGCAGCTCCATTTTTAGTAGAAACTGATTCTGGACCCTGTCACTCTTGACCAAGATTTCACATATAACACTCCCTTTATTAGGGAGGCTTTTTGATCCAGCTTTTTAGGGGGCCCTATTTCTCTGTTCACTGCTTTAAGGAGAGTTTCTTAGGTCTTACTGAATTATAAAGAGGTGACGTGCCTTATTACTCTATGGAGATACCTTTAGGAGTGAAGTGAAATGTGAAAAAGTAATTAATAAGCAGTGACTGGTTCTCAGAACTTCTTAGGTCACAATTCTAGAGACTGTGCCTTTTCTTTTTCAGGCAAGTTAGTCCATTCTCAATTAGCTAGCATGTGGACTCAGATATTCCATAATGACTAAAAGCCTTGACACAAAGATTTTACTTTGAATCCATTTAACATATGCTGTCTACTTACCCTTAACATATTTTACTTTGTGTATGAATCTTTTGCATTCATCAAGTTTTCTTACTGTTATAAGACCCTGAAGTTTAAATTTTCACCCCTAATGAACTTTGATAGGGCTTCTATCTACCCCTCTTCCTTCTCAAGTATTTCTATACACACATTCATCCCCAGATTCTAAACCACATCAGTCTATGCTTCTAGTCCTTCAAGAGAGATTAATCTGCTTAGCTGGCTATTGATTAAAATCTATTCACATAACATTCCAATTTACTTTTTTATAATTTTTCTACTTTATATATTAAGGTAAAGCCCTAATTTTTAACCAGAGATTTAGCAACCCTCTGACATATAAGACATAAGATACATGTACATTGTGAACATTTCATTGTGGAGAATGATCACAGAATGCTATGAATATAAAATAACTCAGTACCATGCTAAGAGAACAGTAGTATTCCCAGGGTACTGATTATAGCCTTCCAGCAGAGACAACACTAGACTTGGAAGGTTCATCAAATATTATAGAAAATAATGTTGACCTTGGAAATTTAGCTAATCTTCTAAGCCTATTTCCTTGTATCAAAAGAAGGACTAATAACATGACCCTTTATGGCTTATTAGAAAAATTAAATCAGATAGTTTTTTGTGTAGCACTGAGATAATCTTTTCATTAGTGAGTGTTAGTTTAGCAATAATGATGGGGAGAATGATGGAGCAGAAGATGACAATGCAGAGAAGTCTTTATTATTGGGACTGGAGAGAAGGCTCGATGGTTAAGAGCATTTGCTGCTGTTCCAGAAGACCTGGTTCCATCCCCAGCACTTACACGACAGCCCAAACCTGTCAGTTACTACAGTCTCAGGTGATCTGGTATCCTTTTCTGGCCTCCACAGACTCAGGCATGCATGTGGTGCACAAACATGCAGGAAGGCAAAGCACTCATAAGATAAAAATCAAACCTTTATTACTTATGAGTTTGTTTTTATACTCTGCATAAATGTTCTTTGTTCTGCCTAATCAAAATTTTGGTTATTCTTGAATATACAGCTGAGACTTTACCTACTTTAACATTCCTTTTCCTCAGTCTCAAAGTAGCCCCCATTTTTATGCCTTTGAACTTATTTCTTCAAAATAATGTAGACTATTATGTAAAATGGTTCAAAAAGCTTTTGCTCCTAATTATATGAAATACTATTCAAGATCAAGTATTAAATTTTATTAATTTTCATACCTCATTTATTGATATACAGGTTGGCACATAGTTGAAAAACATTCCAGATATTGGGGACCAATTGTGGAAAAAGACAGGATCACATGAGTCAATAATACAAATTTTATATGTTTTCTTGAACACCATATGCTGTCTAGTTTTATGTAAACTCAACACAAGCGAGGTGTCTAAGAAGAATGACTCTCAATTGAGAAAAATCCCTCCATAAGACCTGGCAAGCCTGTAGAACATTTTTTTAGTGATTGATGGGGGAGGGCCCAGTCCATTGTGGGTAGTGCAGTGATCCTGGCCTGTTTGAGCAAGCCCAGGAACAGCACTTCTACATGATCACTGCATCAGCTCCTGCCTCTAGGTTCCCACTTGGTTTGAGTGCTTGCCTTGGCTTTTCTCAATGGACTGTTACATATCTCAGGATATGTAACCAAATAACCCTTTCCCCAGTCAAGTTACTTTTTGTCCTGGTGTTTCATCACAGCAATAGTAACCCTAACCAAGACAGTATTGCATGCTAATAGACACTTTTCCCAGAATAAGACAGTCCTAAGTCTGGCTTGGAAAGGACTACAAAAAGACAGACAAGGAGTTGAGTAGTTCATGGAAACAGACATGTCTCTAAGTGATGCATTTTGCAACATTGCCTGGTCTATTTTAGAGTACTCTCCTTCTAATGACTTGGGAGTCTTCAAACTACAAGGCCGTATCTTATCAGTAAGGTAAAGTTTAACAGCATATGCAAAATGGAAATACTCTAAATGGTTAAAAAATATTTTCAAAACTATTATATACATTTGCATGTGTAAAATCTGTGATTTGTGCCTGTGGATATTTGCTTAGCCTGTAAACAACCTATAGGTCAATACATAGAAGTTATCTTTGGCTTTTTCATTTAAAAAAATACTACAGTCTCAGTAATAATCAAACATTTAATAATTTACTAACTACAACTTTGCTATGACTCTTCCAAATATAGAATAGTTCTTTAAATGAGATCATACTTATAGTCCTGATGTAGAAAATATGATTCAATCCTCCCTCCCCTCTCTCCCTCTCTCTGTCTCTCCATCCCTCCCTCTCTCCCTCTCTCACTCCTTCTTCCCTGTCTGCCTCCATCCTCTACTACTAATAGGGCTTTATTCACCACTATTAAAGGTCTAAATTATGGACACATTCCTGGATTCATGGTTCATTTACAGCAGCTCAGCTCACTTGACTTTAGCACCTGTCTCATGACCAGCACCTCTCCCAGACCCATTATCTTCCCTGTGAAGGTCTCTACATGTCCTGCTTCAAACTGGTGTTTCTTCTAAATTTTCTCTTTTCTACCAGAGACACTTTAGAGAAGATGAGCCTTTTTCTTTCTGCCTCAGTGTTATCTACTTTTGAGTCATTTTGACTTCTCTGGTCATGACTTCCATCATCTTCAAGACTTCACAAACATGTTGGTGTGTAGTGTAGGAAGGCTACTCTGCCTGGTTATTTCATAGTGTACTCTAAGCAACCCTGAGCATATAAAGTAAATAATCACCAACACAGTGCTGAGATCAACAGGAGCTTTAACCATGGTCAGCAACAGATGTTTTGTCCAGGATAACCTCTATGCCATAGAGCCTATTGTGTTTGTGCTTAACATGAAAATTCTCAGAAGTTAGATCAAAGTTTCTAAATGCAACTTCATCATTTTGCAGATTAACAAAACTCACTTCAAAAGCACGATCTTCAAAGCCATCAATTTCAATTGTAGTTTCTTGAATTCTTATATTATTTTCCCCGCATTTCTTATATTGTGTTCAATATTTGAAAATGTTTCTTAGAAAATGGATGAACTTCTTTCTTCTTGGATTTCTTTTGTTGTATTTTGAAAGGTACTTGGTCCTGCCAGGGCCGCGTACTGCACAGAGAACCACGAGGGCAGACACGCAACTCACAGAAGAACTTAAACAGAAAAGGGGCCATTTGTTTCTGAAATATGTCCAACAATCAATCCATTCCGTTTTAGAACTTAGGATATGAAACGATTCTGGTGGTGGCTGGACATGTGATCTTTTTTTTTTTTTTTAAATCAGAGTCTGAAAATGCAACTCATGCTTTTCTCAGACTCACAATCTTTCCATCGCAGCTGCCTAAATTCTGAGATTAAAGACATATACAATTGTGGTCAAATATGCTCTCTTTGTATAGTTTTCTCGCAATGTCATTGATGGAAATTATTTAATTATTCCCAAATGCAGTGATTCTTTAAATAATGTCTAAAATCAGGGAAGTTCCTGTTAGGCTTAAGAATTGTATTATTGAATAAAAAAAGGTTATAACTAACCCATTTGGAAGTATTTGATTACATTTATTACAATAAGATTTTACTACTTTTAAAACATTGACAAAAACTATTTTTAGAAATGTTTTTAAATATAAGAAAATGCCAAATTTGCAGGGAAGTTGAGATACTTTTTTTTATGAAAATCATAATTTTCATAAAAATACCTCTTTTGCCCAAGACCACAAATGATGAGGTGTTGAAGAGGAAGATTAAGGGATATGTGAATAGATGGATAAATAGATAGATAGATAGATAGATAGATAGATAGATAGATAGACAGATAGATAGAGATGATAGATGATTGATATATGATGGCTATAGTACAGTACATGGATAATAAATAGATGACTGATAGATACATAGATAGCTACGTACATAGATAGATAGCTAGATACATAGAGAGATACATAGATACATAGATGACAGGTAGATAGATATGCTGCAGAAAGATACATAATACATGCATATAGAGTGATAGATAATAAATGTATAGATGATAGAAGTAAAATGTTAATAGGTGATTGATAGATCCACAACCAGTGAAGTAGATGATAGATGATAGATATTAGGCGATGAATATATAGATAGCAATAGATGATAGTGACAGCTACATGATGAATACATATGTAGATGATACAGATAGTGATAAATGCATGATAGATTGATATAGATGATAGGTCTCCAGCTAAATGATAAGCAGATAGTAGATAATAGATAACGAAATGACAGAGGGATTAAAAGTTTTGAACATCTATATGTGGGTATGTTTGTGTATGTACTAGGTATAATGATTAGCGTGTGTTCTTTTATTTTCTAAATAACCCTCTATGGAATAAGGCACTAGTTTTATATCTTAAGTTTGGGGATCTGAATTTTGGGGCAGTTGAGTTATTTAGAGGAGAAAACAGAGTTGCCAGATGGTGTTTGACTACAGGCTCACTGACTTCAGAGTCTGTGTGGTCAGTCACAAAACTGATGTGCATACACATTCAAGGAGGAGACTTTCAGCTCCTGCTGTGCCTATTCCTGAAACAATTGCAAGTTTCTTCCACATTGGATTTCCAGCTTGCCTGAGAAGAATATCTTTTTATTTTCTAAGGTAATTTCAAACACTCTGAAAACAAAATATAATCAATGTGGAATTATAATTAAGTTCCAGATCAACAAATTCTAGTGGAAAAACAAATGCTAGCGGTCGGCAATCTCTGCTTATTTTATGCTCTAATTGAATTATATAGCACATACTCACTGTTCAATTAGCCTAATTATGGTCAACCTCAGTCTCTGCTATTAGGATTGGAGAAGAATATGAATGTGTACCTCTCTTGAAACCTGTCTTGTCACATGCATGATAAATAGGCTGCAGGCCTGACATGGGTCACTGCTATCTACAGTGCAATAGAACTGTATAATTAAAATGGTTGAAATTGAAATGATGTTTAATAAATCTTCTCTAGGTCTTTATCTCTTAGGGTCACTCATATATGTCCATGTAATGATGGTGAAATGTTGTATAACTTTGTATTATTAGATCTTCATTCAGCAAGGATAATATTAAGATACTTTAATAGTTCTCAAATAAACTCAAAAACTGCAATCTTGAATCAGAAGTCCTTACAAGAATGAAGAGTGTTCTTTGGACAATTTAAGATTCACAAGAAGTAAACTTTAAACTAGGTGTGTGTGTGTGTGTGTGTGTGTGTGTGTGTGTGTGTGTGTGAAGTTTAAGCCAGAAACTCCCCATTAAGAGTTGTAAAATCAAGTAACTTATCTATCAAAAAGCAATAGCAAATGAAATTCTTGCACTTCAAGAATTCCCAGTAGATTGAATTAACTTTTCTGCAACTCTTGCAAACATTTGCTGTTAATGTATCTACAGAGGCAAGACTCAGAAAATAAGCTAGAGACAAGGCAATAATTTCTAACGACATCATTGGGAGCTGTGTACATGTAACTGATACAAATTAAGAAACAGTTATCTGGTTGCATTATTCCTAGAAATCAAGAGGATGGAGAACACTGAAGGTGATAATTTCACCCCAAAATATAGCTATCATATGTGTACATGTGTGCAGTATGTTTGGAGGTCAGAAGTCAATGTCAAGTTGTATAGTTTCTCTGGGTGTGTGTATTTATATATTTATTTATTTATAGTTAGTTATTTACACATGTTATTTACCCATATCATGGAATGCATATAGGTAGAGGTCAAAGAAATTATGTAAAAGTCAGTTCTCTCCTTGTATTACATGGGTTCCAGGGATCAAACTCAAATCTTCAGGCATGACATCAAACGTATTTATCCACTGAGCCATCCTACCAACCCTCCACCTTATGTTCCAGGACAGGATTTGTTCTGAATCTGGAGCAAGCAATCTTTGCTACATCAGCCAGTCAGTCCCTGGGATCAGTGTGGCTCTACTAGGAGCTGTGATTGCAAGCTCAAGCTGCCACGCCTGAGCTTTACATGGATGTTGAGGGATTTGAACTTGCATCCTCATGTTTGTCAGCTCCCCAGCCTGTATTTTGATAACCTTTAAATTGCTTGCCAATATTTAGGAAAAAATGGGCCTTACAGAAAGGCTTGCAACTTCAGTTTCTCTTGAAAAACTTTCAGTTTGTTAGCAGATGCTTCCAAGGTGATGCTCTAAATTTGAGCAAATGTTGTTACTTAAGATGGATCCTGTGGTTCACCAAGGCCAGAGTCTCTGCTGCCCCTAAAATATGGCATAAGGTCTACCATGCCATTAAGCTTTTGTGTGTGACTCTGCCAGACACAGAAATGTGAATGAGAAAGCTTCAGGCTAAGAGGACTCTGAGTACTCTGCCCAAACTTGAACTTAGTTCCCTTAACCCTGATAGAAAACTTGATTGACATATTTTTTTTTTTGTCCCTAGAGTCTAACATAGTATTTGACATTTCAATTGGAGTTGGCTGAGAAGACAGGTTTGTCGAAAGGTCAAAAATATGTGGTGAGTTGGACTGGGAATATAATTTTGGGGGATACAAACATAGCTATTGAATTTTGAGGACATTACAACTTCAAATAAACAGTTCATTTAGTAGTTCACTAAACGAACTGGCTGTCAACTGAGCCAATCAAAGCAAAGTCATTTTTTAATATGTGAAAGTCTTGGACCTAATGTTTTCTTCCCTTAGGGAATGAGAGATTATCTATGTAAATGACTTCCACTGACATATTTATGGATCTAGGAAAGATTTGACCAGTTTTTATTCAAATCAAACAAAAATATGAAGAGAACAAAAACTTCCCTAAAGTATAATAAGGTGACTATTTAAGAAAAATATTGTACAAGAGGAATAATTTTTTTCAGAATTTCATCAATTCTAGTGTGCATAACCGAGCCCATATGTTTTAGTATGTGAGAGAACTTTCTATAAAAATTTAGCACTTTAATTGGCCATCAGTTAAGTAAATGGTAAAATCCTGAAAAAAAAGTTAGGAAAAATATCTCAGCTAAGGCATGGATACTTATAAATAAAGAGTCACACTAGATAAACAGAAAAAATAAATAAACAGGTAAATAAAGTAGGTCTTTGTTTTAGAAAAAAAAGTATTTTTGCTGACACATTTGACCATTCTCAGTGGGAACATCTTCAAAATGCATTTGTAATGATTAAATATTATATTTCTGGACCTTCGTTGGGCGCTCAGGAAAAAGCACAGCCATTTTGACTGAGCAGGACCAGGAGACCACCACACATGCCTGGAGCAAGCAAATGTATGGTGTGATATGGGAGAGAAAGAGACAGAATGGTTCATGTCCTGTGGAAAGAGGCAGATCTGTACCTCATCTGGGCAACACATCGGAGCTGGCCCTGGTGGTCTAAGCCCTGGTGAGCCAACCCCGGGGGCATGAAAGCAAGAGAATCAGTGTGCCCCTTACCCCTTGCTGCATAGGGTGAACTGGCTGGGCCAGCGCTAGAGAGCTCCCCCTGGTGGTGAGGATGGGGGAAAACTGGTGGGCTGACAAACTCTACAACTATCCCGGCCGAGAACCAGGGCTATGAGTTGGCCTACCCCAACATCCACCCCATCTGTGATCTGCTGGAGCATAGAAGGGGCAGGTCCTGCATATCCAAAGCTGCAGGACAACAACGGGATATCTACAAGGAGCATCTATGGTGTAGCAGAAACCAGAGTGTGTCTTGAACCACACCAATGACTCTTTGCAATGAACACTTGCAAGTAAAGATACATGGATTAAAGGATACACTATGTGATGCAGTGTCACACTACAACTTCCACAATGAGATTTTCTTTCTTACTTTTCTCTCTTTTTTCTTTTCTTTTCTTTTAAATTGTATTTTATTTTATTTTGAGGGGAGGGAGCAAGGGCAGAGAGTGGATACAAAGGGATGAGGAGATGAATGGAATTGAGATGCATAATGTGAAAGCCACAAAAAACAACAACAATACTAATACTTTATTTCCAGCTCTCTTCTCCATCTGTTCCCCCAGGTCTAATGCCCCAGTCTCATACTCATTTCTGAAGTAGAACTTGCTTCATTCTAGTCCCCAGCCACAGCAGGCCAATCTATGAGCCATACCTGCCAGAAATCTAGGTAGACTGCCTGCAGATCCTCTCTTTTCCATCTGTTTCTCTAGAACCAATACCACAGTCTTATCCCCAGCACTGCAGCAGAATACTGGTGACAGCCTTCCCTGTCCCTCTACCCTATTCAAATCTATGGATGCCACAGATCTTCCTCTTCTGACCACCCTCCCTTCACATGTTGCTTTGGCTCAGACCCCAATTCCGGAAAACACTCCCTGCTAACTCAAGGGGCCCTCCAGTCAGGGCAACAAGTAGGCTGACAGCTGATCCATGTCTCTTCTTCCTTTCCCCCAGATCCAATCCCCAAGTCTCATCCCCAGCTCTATAGTATGAAACCTGCTATGATCTCCCTTTCCTCTATGATCCCATCCCCATGGACCACAAAGATCTTCTCCTCCAACCTTCATTCCCCTAACTCACCCCAGTATCCCAGCCTCCAATATCAGCAAGCATTCACTGTGAACATACTACCTAAGCAAAGCCAGGGAGACAGGTAAGCTAAATGAAAATCTTCATCACTCTCTCCTCCCCTCCAAATCCCCGTCTGATGCCTAGTTCTACAGTAGAACACCTGTGGAGGCTTCCCTACCCCTCTGTTCCCATCTTCTGTTGGTCCCGCAGATCTTCCCCTAATAACCTTCCTCCCTTAACTTGATTCTTTATCCCAACCCCCAACAACAGCAGGCACTCCCAGTTAACCAATAGCCACACCTAACAGAAAACCAGGTAAGCTGTCTACAGGTCCCATCTTCTCCCTCTGTTCACCAGATCTCATGCCAATCTCTGACACAGAACACATTCTGTAGCCTTCCTTCCCCCTCTGCCCATATCTCCTATGGATTCCACAGATCTTCTCCTCCTAACCTCCCTCGCCCTACTTGTTGCTTTATCCCAGCCAACAAATTCAGCAGGCATTCCCTGCTAACCCACAGACCACTCCTTCCAAGAAAACAGGCAGGCTGTCTGTAGATCTTCTCCTATCCCCATAAAGCTCACAGAAACTGAAAGAGCAAGCACAGGGTATCTTAGTTCTACACAAGGTCTTTTGCATAGATTAGTATTTTTATGGGACTCCTTCCTCTAGATCCATCCCCTATAGGCTCATCCCCAGAACTATATTAGACCCTCTGGGGGGACCCCTCTTCACTCTCTACCCCATTTGAAGAAGATGAAATAAGCATATCCTTGTTGAACACTCTGATCTCCTCCCTCCTTTGGACCCTTTAGGCCCCTAGCCTATCCCCATTCCTAAGTTGGCAGCTCCCAATACACAGAAACACATTTTTACAAGAACTCCCAGTGGCCACAACTATCAGGTCCAAAGAGAATTACTTACCATGTAACACACAAGTATCAAACTCTCTGAAAATCTAGAGAGAAAACAGAAACCAAGGAATAAATATCTATCCAACAAAGACAAATCCAGAAATCAGTACCTAGGCCTATAATTAACCCAATCCCAAAGGTCTAGATGTCAATGCAAAAATACAATAAATAACAGCCTGGGTCGACTGGGGGCAGGTTGGTACTGGAGTGGGGGATCAGGTGGAAAGTGAAATAGAGGGAGAGAATGAGGGGAAACACCTTGAAATGGGAGGACATTTTGGGTCATGTGGAAACTTCCTGGAATCTATGAGGGTGGTCCTAATGAGGACTCCTAGTAATGGAAATATGCAGTCTTAACTGGCCATCTCTTGTTGCCAGGTGAGGTTTCCTGTGGGAGGATTGGGTTACATTAAATTGAGTTGTTGAACAAGGGGGTCGGTCCAATGGAAATCCCAAAACAACACAGGCTGTTGCTAAGACAAAAGGGTCCATCTCCACAAATTGACAGCAGGGGCACCATTGCTGAGAACAACATTCACACAACTCATTGACTGTGGAGAAGTTGAGCTGGTGACTACATGGAGCCTTCATACATATTATCTTGTCTCTTTCGTGTGGGAAGGTACTCTGCTGGCTATTGAAAGAGAAATGTGGACATCAACTCAGCCACACAAAACCTTTGACCTACAATTTGTCCTGCCTGCAAAATATACCAGAGCAATGGTGGCAGAGAACTTGTGTGAGTATCCAACCAATGTCTGATTTGACTTAAGGCCCATTCCCCAAGGAGGAAACCATATCCAACACTGCTTGGATAACCATGAACCAGAGGCTAGATAGTTCAAAGACCTAGGGTACAACCAAACACTAATTGTCTTTAAAATTTTTTTAACGTATCAATAAAGTGACTTCTAATGATATTCTACTGTACTCATAGATCAGTACCTTATATAGTCATCATCAGAGAGGATTCCTCTGGCTGCAGAAGGCAACAGATGCAGAGACCCACAGCCAGACATTATGCAGAGAGATAGTCTAAGTGGGAGTTCTCCATTAAATCTCTTCTAATGAAGCTCAGGGAATCCCATGAAGAGGAAATGGAAAGATTTTAAAAGCCAGAGGACATGGAGCACACTAAAGGAACAGGTCTTCTGAATTCACTAAGCAAGGCTCATATAAGTTCACAGAAACTGAAAGAGCAAGCACAGGGTATCTTAGTTCTACAGAAGGTCTTTTGCATAGATTAGTACTTTTATGGGACTCCTTACTGAGAATTAGTGGGTCTCTGACTCTTGTGCCTGCTCATGGGACTCTTTTCCTCCTCTTGGGTTACCATATCCAGCTTCAGTATGATCGTTTTTGCTTCATTTTATTATTTTGTCATGTTTGGTTGTTATCTATTAGAAGCCTGTTCTTTTCCAATGGGAGACAGAAAGGGGGTGGATCCAGAGGGAAAGGGACATGGGGAAAAACAAAGAGTAGAGGGAAGGGAAGCTATAACCAGGGTATACTGTATGTAAAAATGATTCATTTTCAATAAAAGAAAAGAGCAAAAAAAAAAAGAAATAAAGAGGAAATATCTTATTTTTGATTTTTTGTTTGATTTTTAACTGACCCATGGTAATTGTAAATGGACATTGGCTACCATGGCACTTTCCTGTAAATGATTGTACATAATTATATTTTATTTTAATAGAATTGAAACTAGAAAAGCACTCATCAGAGACTGGGAGAGTTGTGGGAGGACTGAGAGAGATTTATCAGTGACTTAGGTGTCCTTGTGCTTTAGCTAGAAGTGGATAATACATTTGTGATATCTACCATCTGGGAATGCTCTGCTGAGATTTTTAAATATTATTTTTGCTATTATCCTACAGAACTCTCTAAAGCCATTTAGGAAGTGAATCCAGACAAATCTAGAGATACCATGTTCATTCACATTTGAGATTCCTTCCTATTTTGTAAAGACTTTTCCTTTGTTACAAAACTTGTTTTCTTTGCACAGTGTGTGTTACTGATGGGTAGGACAAGTGAAGCCTTCTGAACAGCTAGCCACCTTTTTTGTTTTGTTTTTTGTCAGGGTATCCTGGATCTCACTTTGTACACCAGAAACAAACTATGTAGACCAGGCTGACCTTGAACTCACAGAGATCAACCTCTCTTAGCCTCCCAAGTGCTGGGATTAAAGCACTGGAAACCACAGGCACACTACCACAACCAGCTAACCAAGCACTTTTAATCATCCAAATAGGTTTTATTACAAATTGTTTTAGAGATAATATAAAATGGTGGGTGAAAACAAGTACACTCAAAATTATAAAGGAAGATTGTTCAAGATTGACAATGTGGAGTGACAGTGTATTAAGGCCTTTGTAGCACTCAGACAAATATAGTGTGTATATTGCATGTTTATTTAAGGAAATATTGCTGATCTCTAAGGTTATTCTCAATAAGTGTGTCTACTGAGAAATATAACTATTAAAAATAGTGAAATGTCTTAGTGGCTAAAGGTCCTTGCATTCAAGCCTTATAAAGAAGTTCAATCCCCAGGACCCGTATTGTGCAAGAAGAGAATAGATTTCAGCATGTTGTCCTCTGACCTCCACATGTACACCCTGTGTGTGTGTATACACACAGACACTCTCACACAGATACACACACATATAAATGTAATTATTTTAAAATAAATATATTTAAAATTGTAAAGTAATTGATGATTAACATTTTTTTCTATCATCATTGTGCTGACTATAATCCACATGACTTGATATTTCAAAATAGCCTTACAGATACTATTAGAACATCTGTGCTAAGGGATGCTAATGCATGCGGTGGGCATTAAGAGAAAGTACCAGATTGGCCTTTATCTATCTTAAAGGGAATACGGGCACTCAAAGTTTGGGTGTGGACACTCATTAGCTTTAAAGTTTTTACAATATGACGGGCTCATTAGGAGGTGCAATATAAGTACTTACTTGCTGTTGCCATTTTAAAACCTTATTATTAACTTAAGATCCTTTGATCAACTTAAACAGAAGCAAAGAGAACAAAACCACATTATGTGTAAAAGATCAGCTGTGAACCAATGGAAAATTTTATTTTCTCCCATTAAAAATTAATGTATTTTAGCATTTACCTACTTTTGTTTAAATAATATCCATTGCTTAGAAGGAAATTCTATGCTAACATTTTCAATATCTATTTCCTATAGCCACAACCAAAAGGAGAATATACCAAAAATATAGAGAAGTACTTTTCTTCCTCAGAACCATTTGGGTTGGTGTGGTTTTATTCAAGGGCATTCGACTGTCTCAGGTTTCTTATCTAACACATATAAATTTGCAAAATTATTAAATTGAGGCTGATTCATAAAACAAACACTAAGCCTCATTTATCACTTTCAGGATAGTCTCCCATGCTTTTTTGATTAATACTTTTATTAGAGGCATTCAATATAGATAATGCAAAATTAAATGGATTTTGCCAGAATACATTATAGCCATTAAAATGAATCAGACTATTAAATGGAGGGAAAAAGTAAAATCTGAAAAAGAAATATAATTCCATATAACTTATGACAGCATCCATTAATCACATAACTACAATTTGAGAACTTTGTGTGGAAAGAAAGGAATGTAGATCCATTTAAGAGTTCATCATTAGGGTCTCATTCGATGAAGAAAACACCATGAGACAGGGACTGATTTAGACTGGACCTGAAGAAAAGTTTGTTTTTATTCCCCAATTTTCCATGATGCATCTATAGCCATCCACCCTTATTAGTGACAATATGAAACAAGATAAAGATACAAGTCAGTGGGACAAAAACCAACCTGAACTCCAAATATTTCAAAACCTGTTAGAAGTAGCCACGTGAGTTCTTGTCTTTTCATTCCTCCTCTCTTATTGTTAATATTCCATTTTGTGAAATTGCCTTCAAATTCCAATTGCCTCAATAACAAGAAAGAACATTTTCTTGGCTTTAATTATTGAACTTCACAAGATTTTGGCATTTAAGAGTTCCCCTTAAATAATAAAATAGATTACAGGATGAACATTTCCCTAAAAGTGTAATAGTGCATCCTATATGAATTCAAAGACTCATGATTTAGATCATTTTTACCAAATACCAAATGCCTGCTATGAAAGCTTCTTAATATTGCGTGTTTTTTATGCCAGCTCTGAAATTTATTATTTATTGACATAATAGATTTTTAGATGTCAGTTATGGTTTAGAGAATTCAGGGGATAATTGAAAATTTTTTACTCTCCCATGGCCGGCTGACAAACTTAATCAATCAAAAAGTTGAATTTTTTGATTGCGTAGTTAAAATCTTTGGGCAGTTCGAGTTGATCACAGAAGTAAAATAGCAGTATTATTGACCCTAAAGAACATGAAGTATACTTGGAAAGGTAAGAGTTATTTATTCACAACATATTTAGAAAACAACAAAATGTTCTAAAACGTTTGAAACCTTATTAATCAAGGAGTGGGGAGAAGGAGAGGAGGAGCCAGATTGTGATGATGATAGAAAAAGCATTGTCCGAATTCCAGGAAAATAATAACTAAGCTCAAGAGCTAATGCATGACAAAGTATGTGGTCAGGAAGTAGGATTAGCCCCTGGATGGCTGGGCACAGTGTACAAAGTGACACCAAAGTAGGGTGGCCGAATGGAAATACTCTGGTGTTTGGTATTAAATAGACATATTCTGCCTTTCCCCCTGTTTATAAGCTATATCATCTATACATAGCTTTCTGGGAAGAAGCATGTTCTGCTGGTGACAGATATGAGCTTCATTTACTATGTGACTACCATTTATCATTCAAGTTAAGTGGCTTGAGTGAACAATCCTTTAAGACTTAACTGCCTTCAATCTTTGAAGAAGACAGCTTTCCCTCCTATCCCATCGTTCTCTTTCATCACACTCATTACTGACTTTGACATTTATATATATGAAGATTCCAATGCCTTAGTCTCTGCAAAGCCTCTAACTGCTCCTGAACCTCTTTAGACCTAGAGATTCTGTGCTGCACACTTCACGATCCACTCCTATTGTCATTAACAATAAACACACTTCAAAGCTCTTTAATCTGTATTTCAGCCATTCCTCTCCCAATAAACTATCTCTTGTCTCAATTTCATCGCTATGGAATCCTTGCTTCATATATTCTCCATTTCTAGCGACTTCCAATTAGGCATTCTTGCACCTTTTGACTTTTCATCCACTAGTCTTATCACATTCTCACCACCTCTCTTTTGATGCCTTTTGTTTATTTGTTTGTTGACACCGGATATCTCTCTGCAGTTCAGGTTGGCCTGAAACTCATAGTATTCTTTCTGTCTCATCCTCACAAGTACTGGGATTACAGGCATGAGTCACCAAGTAGTCTCATTTCTGTTCTAACACATGACCAATTACCATGATCAGTTTCTTACAAGTATTCTCCAGTCCCTTAGGCTTTGCCTTTCATCATTGTTCTTGGCAAATCCAAGATTGTGTTATTTAAAGTCTACGCTTCAAATCACTGTGGTGTTAGTAGTGATGGAGTAACAAGGCCAATATGTCTCACCTTAAATTCATTTAAAAAAAATCTCAATTTGGCTTTCAGTACTGTAAACCCTTCTGTAAATCCCACTGTAAACCCTCTGTCTTCTTCATCTTTCACTATCTTCTACCCACTCATTTTTTTTTAGCTAGAATCATTCCTTTAACTTCTCTCTAAAGAGGAAAAAGCTCAGAAGGATACATTTACATCCTCCTCCAACCCAATCTGCCAAGTAACTGAGGTCTGTGTCATACACTCACCCTTTTCCATCCCTTTGACATGTCAGGAGTGACTGTCTGAGGACAACTTTCCCTTTCTCCTGAATATTTTGTTACCATTTCCATGAAGGTTTTTCTATTTGTAGATCTTCAATGTCCTACCAAAGCCCATATGTTGAAGCCTTGTTACTTGCAGTGACACTTTATTGGGTACTTTTGGAAATTTTAAGGGTAAAGTCTAATAGGTAAGCTTCAGGTTATTGTAGCCATGCCTCTGAAGGAAACAATAAGATTCTGGAATCATCTTTATCATCTCTTTCATATACCAGATGTGAGGTGAGCAGTTTTTAACTCTGTAAACATCACCTTGTGAAAGGTTCCAAAACAACAGTAAAGGTCTATCAATAATAGTTCAAAAAAAAAAAACCCTAAAAGCTATGAGTTAAAATAAACCTTTGCTCCTGGTAAGTCAACAGTCTCATTATAGCACTAATTGTAGTGACCCAAAGTGACTCACAGGAAAGATGGGGATTCTTCTTTTTGGTTTTTCTATAGAACCACATCTTGTCATGTAAGAGTAGGGGTCAGCAAACCATGGATTTGCCCAAGTCTATCTCAAGTTATATAATAACAACATGTGCCATTATGTAGCAAAAATCCTTAAAATAACTTAAGAACTACAAATTCAGGACCCCTCCTTGACCACTTTAAGGGTACTTAAAACAGGATTTATTTACTCTTATTTTTATGTGTATGGGTAATTTATTTATATGCAATGCAACAGATGGTTTGTGATCTGTCATGTGGTGTTGGAAATTGGACCTGGGTTGTTTGGAAGAGTAACCTGCCAGTGTTCTTAACAGCTAAGCCTGATACTCTTTTCTTGAAGGTCACAAAAAAGATGGCCAAAGATCCAGTGACTCCTTCAAACCTACACTTATGCCATGCCTCACCTGCGTGTGATAGGCGCCATTCTCTCAGGGCACGTGGAGACCCATCACACTTAACTGTAGCACTCTAGGACCTGGTCCTCTGTCCTCTTCTGCTTGATAAATGATGTCATCCAACATCAGCTTCATGTGGCTTTAATAACCTGCACTCCTGTTTGTTAGTGAGTCTATCTCTGAGGTCCTCGTTCTTATGTTTACTTGATGCTCTTGATTCTGAGTGTATCTCAGATGCTTCTCTTTGACTCCAGCCTCATGTGCACCATGGCATGCTGAGTATATCAGAATTCATACATCTAAAAGCACACTGTTTAGCTCCAGGGTCTACTTCTTGAGTGTGTTTCCCATGTCAGCAGAAGGTAATACCCATTTCTACAAATGTTTAAGCCAATATCTGTACCATCTTTGATTTCTTTCACTTATATTACAATATTATTGTCTTAATTTGTCTTTATTTCTAACACATCCAAATGATAGTAGCTCTGTCTCTAAAGTTAAATCTCAATGATTTTTTAACACCTGTTTCTATGACCCTGGTTCAATGCTTCATCTTAGGTCTCAATGGAGTAGCTTCCTATTTAATCCTCATTTATGTCCTTGATCTTTGAAGGAAACACTTCAAATGAAAGTCACATCAGTCAACTTCCCTTCAAACAGCTTGCATACATAAAATGCAAGGACTGAAATTGAAACATTTACTCACAGTTTGCCTAGCCACAAGTTATTTTGCCACTGTTTACATCCTCCCTTTAGCTTGGACCCCTTATCATTAGCCTTTATTCAGAATTCATCACACTGATCTGTGTTCTGTTGCTCACAGTCTCCAACTCAGTTCCTAACACTGTTGTCATGATTGCAGGCTGCTCCCCCAATACTCTTCTAATCACACACCATCACTTGTGCTTCAGTATCCAAAACAATCCTTTCCTGCTATAGAGGCTTTTCCTGGACACACACTGGCTCTTCTACTTTCCATCTCAACTAACTCAATGGCCTACCTTTTTGTTATCCTGATCATTACCTATAAAATCACTTTCATCTCTTGTGTATTTTATTAGTTCACTTTATTATAACAAAATACACAAATCTGGATTAGTTATAAAAAGAGTCTTATGTATGTGACATTTCTTGAGATTCAAGGTGTTAGTTTGGATACAATAAGTACTCCAGATAGAACTGAGGCAACAATACTGTTGAAGAACCCTGCGTTTAAGGTGTAGTTCACCATGTCTGCATAGCTCTGTGAGCTTGTCACAAAAAGGAGAGTCAGCAAGACTCTCCTTTTATGCCTAGCCTTATTTGGAGTGTGTCTCTAAGCTCAGATGCAGGACTTTATTTGGAAGATGACTCTGCACAGAGCTCCCTGCAAAGGCTGTATTACTCTGCACCGAAGTTTCTGTCTTTATTCCTGCAAGCGCTGTCTGGTACTTGAATTGGTGTGTCAATAATATTTGTCTGTCCTTAATTGTGTCTGTGTATGTAAATTAGGTGTATTCCCTCCATTGTTCATTTGCCCTCCTTCTCCCTAACTCAAGCTATACATATTGCTTCAATAAACTGAGCTGTCTCTCTGAAGCGGACTCTGGGAAGTGCTTTCCACCATGCTCACAGCTGTCTGAAACCTGCTCACAATTTCTGCTCCCTTTGCTCTCATGAACCAGTGGCCAATGACCTACGAGGAAAAGAGAGACCCACACAATATGATATACCACAGGGAATGATCCCATCACAATTTAAGAAGCCAAAGAGTTTCTTATAAGAAGGCCCTATAAGCACTACATTAATGCCTTCTAAGGTCACACTCCCAATGGAAAACCTTCCACTAAGCCCACTTTAAAATTTCAACCTTAAGACCAAGTTTCCAAAGAATAAATAATACATTGGAGAATATACTCAAACCACATTGTCCGTTCTCTATTTTTATTACCCCACCAGAATATAAACTCTATAAGGATGCTTGAGTTCCCATGAGCTTGATTCAGTTGTCTCCGTAGATTTCCCCATCATGATCTTGACTGCCAACCTCCCACCTTGCTCATATAATCCCTCTTCCCTCTCTTCAGCTGAACTCCTAGAGATCAGCCCAGTGTTTGGCTGTGGATCTCTGCATCTGCTTCCATCAGTTACTGTATGAAGGCTCTATGATGACAGTTAGGGTATTCACCAAACTGATTACCAGGGTAAGCCAGTTCAGGCACCATCTCTGCTGTGGGATGGTCTGTATGTCAAATGTGTTGCTGATTGGTCAGTGAATAAATCACTGATTGGCCATTGGCTAGGCAGGAAGTATAGGCGGGACAAGGAAAAGAATTCTGGGAAGTGGAAGGCTGAGAGAGAGACACTGCCAGCCGCCACCATGACAAGCCACATGGGAAGATCCCGGTAAGCCATGAGCCATGTGACAAAGTAAAGATTAATAGAAATAGGCTAAATATAAGAGTAAGAACTAGACAATGACAGGCCTGAGCTAATGGCCAAACAGTTTAAATAATGTAAGAGTCTGTATGTTTATTTTACAAGTGGGCTCTGGGACTGGCGGGACTTGGTGGCGGGAGCTGGAGAGAAATTCTCCACTTACAATCTCCACTATTGCTAGTAGTCTAAGCTGGAGTGAACTTTAGACTGACAGCTGTGGAACCTACATGGGACCGGACTAGGCCCTCTGCATACAGGAGACAATTGTGTAGCTTGGTTTGTTTGAGGGGACCATGGAGGTGGGATCAGGATCTATCCCTGGTGCTTTTTGGAGCCCATTACCTACGGTAGAACACCTTGCTCAGCCTTGATGGGGTGGGGGGTTGTTGGTCCTGCCTCAACTGAATGTACCAGACTTTGCTGACTCCCCATGGGAGGTTTTCCTCTTTTGGAGGAGGGGATGGGGGTGGGTGGCTCGGGGGAGGGGAGGAGGGATGAGAAGGGGATTTGTGGTTGGTATGTAAAATGAACAAAAAATTTCTTAAAGAAAAAATAGAATGCTTTCTTATGCTCACTTTACCTTCGTGGTATTGCAACAGTCTGAAAATCATCACTTATAAAATATCCATTTGTAAACCAAGAAATAAGAAAAATTCTGATGTTTTCAACTCATTGCCTGACACAAACACAATGCTGAGTAAAAGAGGCTGATAAAAGAATAATAACATATAGTCAAAACAAGACTATAATAATCTACAACAAAGATAAAATAAACTTTTAAATTAAACACAATATGTAAAAAGAATAGTATATGGAACATAATAAACAGCTTTGTGGTGATATTGTGTTCCCCAATATATCGTGCACCCTAATAAATTTATCTGGGGTCAGAGAACAGAACAGCCACTAGACAGACATAGAGGCCAGAAAATGGTGGCACTTACGCCTTTAATCCTAGCATTCCAGAGGTAGAGATCAGTATGGATCTCTGTGAGTTCAAAGACACACTGAAAACAGCCAGGCATGGTAACTCATGCCTTTAATCCCATTAAGTAATGGCAGAAAGCAGAAAGGTATATAAGGCATGAAAACCAGGAACTAGGCTGGTTAAACTTTTAGGCTTTTGAGTAACAGTTCAGCTGAGATTCATTCTGGATGAGAACTCAGAGGCTTCCAGTCTGAGGAAACAGGATCAGCTGAGGAATTGGCAAGGTGAGGTGGCTGTGGCTTGTTCTGCTTCTCTGATCTTCCAGCATTCACCCCAATACTTGGTTCTGGATTCGTTTGTATTAATAAGAACTTTTAAGATTCATGCTACACAGCGTTATTATAAATCAAGCAGGTACAAAACAAATTTCATGTAGGTATTTCTACAAAGGGCTGCTCTTGTTACCTTACAGTGCTGACAACTCTTTATTTTCAAAATCCTGAAACATACATGCACAAATGCAC
Source organism: Peromyscus eremicus (assembly GCF_949786415.1). NCBI lineage: Eukaryota > Metazoa > Chordata > Mammalia > Rodentia > Cricetidae > Peromyscus > Peromyscus eremicus. The sequence goes on along the minus strand of NC_081418.1, from coordinate 114,940,370 downwards.
ACACATGTGCACTCATGAGTGCATGTACACACACACACACACACACACACACACACACACACGAAGGATACCCTACAAAAGTCAGTAGTGCTGGCAGCCATAAAGAAAAAAAAAAGCGAGATTCTTTCTTGAAGAAAGGAAATAAAGTTGTTGCTCTTCCATGCTTCTTTAAGTTTCAATTTGTGTAAAATCTGGTCTCTTGCAGGTCTTGAAAAGAACATTAAATTACGTACTGATGGAGCAGTGTGACTAATACTTTTTTCTATTCTTCTAGACTTGTGAATCTGCCCTAGGTAACAACCTTTGCATAGGCAAGCTTGATCTCTTTGCCTTGGTTTGGGAGGCAAATACGATCTTTTCCACAGAGTATAAGCATGTAGTTACAAATTATGGATTTATATTTAAACCACATAGGCTTCTTATTATTGGGCTTGAGAAAAACATGTTTGAGTACTGCATATCTTCTTTTTTGATGTTATAAAGTTTCCGTAATTGTATTGAGTTTTCTTTGTTTCACTTCAGTGCAACTCATTAAACCAGGGACGAGTGTACACAATTTTGGAAGGAAATGTTGGCCACTTTAGAAGATACCAAATGATCCGGGTGTGGAAAATGGATTCCATCTCCTGTGCAACTCCAGCTGAGTGACTCCAGCTGTTCAGAGGGCTATCTTGAGAGGACTGTGAGCTTTGATTAGAAATAAGGGGAAAATGACATGATCCATGAATGATATCTGACGGAAGAGACAATGGCTGAATCACTGCACAAATATTGATGGCTTTCCATGAAAGGATTTGATAGTCATTTCTCTTCGGTAGCCACAGTCCAATAAGCAAGATTAATTCACAGGATTCTTTGGCACAGTTATGTTTATTATATGGCAATAACTTGTCTGTCCTTTACTCAGACACAACAGAAAAATATTTAATAGATGTTTCTCTTCTTACTTATAGTAAAGCTAAGCAGGCTGTACCCCACTTTGTAAATGCAAGACTGTCTGCCCACTAGAGAAAAGGTAAGCATTTTCAATCATATTAGCCCTTTAAGATTAAGAAACTTTGACCAAATTCCTCTCATCAACTAACTTTAATGTTGTGTTACAGCCAGATGATCCAGAATATAAGATAATATCTGAGAATTGAAAAGAGGAAAGTAAATAGATCAAACCACAATGCATGCTTGGATTTTTTTAAAAATCCAAGTCACAAAGATTGAATATTTGTGACCCTTCTAAGTCTGTGTTCAACCCACTAACATCAAATGTGACAAAAAGTTTTTAATGAAACACTATTTGGTGCAAAAGGCATGTTTCAGACTGAAATATGTGGCATGGTCTTTGAGATCATACACACACACACACACACACACACACACACATCTCATGTCTGTGTATACAAAGACTGGTAAATTGGGCATGTGAAAATAATCCTATTGGTCACTTTTCAGGGTGCACCAAGAGGAAAATTGAGAAAGTATATTGTCTTACATGCTTTTTAATTATGTTGATTTTTCTGTGTTTATTTTTAAAATTTGGTGATATTTAGAAATACTTGTAAATGTCAGATGTGTGTGTGTGTGTGTGTGTGTGTGTGTGTGTGTGTGTGTGTGTGTGTTTAGGTGTGTGTATGCTAAAGTGTGAGTGTGCAGGTCAGAAGACAACTTATAAGAGTTGGTTCCTCTCTTCCACCATGGGGGTCCTGAGGGTGGAACTCACATCAGCAGGCTTGGTGGCTAATCCCTTTACCCAGGGAGCCATCTCCCTGGCCCTGTGCTCTCTAATTTTAACTATACATGGGATTATGCATGGCAGAAATGGTGTTAATTGTTGAAATGGATCAAATGTCTGAGTACAATCTGAGGTGAAATCAAGTAAGAACTGGGGGTGTCTTAGTATTGCCATCACTCTACCTTAGTCTGTGAGCAGATCTCTGGAGCAAGATCATCCCGGGTTTATAAATCCTTTCTTCTTTTGCCTTTGGTGTATTTTTGTGTTAACATTCAAATCAAAATTTAATTACGTTGTTTAATACTGCTGAAACTATCATGCCATTAAAGATTCTTTCCATGTCAATTTCAAATACACATTTGTATCCAACTGTGCCTAGAAGCCTCAATTCTTCACAAATAGTTAATTTATCTCCTCGAGTTACTAATAGTGATAGAGGTGGAGAAGAAAATTCAGCTCACAGAATTCAGTTCAAAGGCTGGGTGTGAAGTCAGGTGGTGGTGGTGCATGCCTTTAATCCCAGCACTCGGGAGGCAGAGGCAGGCGGATATCTATGAGTTCAAGGCCAGCCTGGGCTTCAGAGTGAGTTCCAGTACAGCCAAGGCTACACAGAGAAACCCTGTCTCAGGAAAAAAAAAAAAAAGTCCAAGGGCTCCTCTGATACTCAAAGCTACACAGAGAAACACTGTCTGGAAAAACAAAGGCTGGGTGTGTGGAGCATGCCTGCAATCCCAGTATTCAGGAGACAAGGGAAGGGGGATTGCTGTAAATTTGAGTCTTGAATTATTTACACAGCAAGTACTGGGCCAGAGAGGGTTCAAAGCATGACATGTTCTCAATATATTTAAAAAGAAAGTGACAATTAAACGGGTTACAGACATTAGCAAAACATTAATCCAGTATTGAATAAATAACAAGGAGAAAATTAAGTTATTGAATTTATAACCTGTACTGACTTTTGTCATTTTGTTTTAATTTTACGCAATTTCTTAAGCCTTATATGCAATAAAGCTATTTCTTAAAAATATGTACATGTAAGAGAAAATCAAATATTTATTATAATTTTTCCTTTTATAACAGGGGTTTTTTTTTGGTAAGTCATTCTAATTTCTAGGTTGTCACTTTAAATTTCTTTTGACCTTAAATTTGATTATATAAATTAACCAGATTAAAAGGAATTAAAAACCCCTCTTGCAGTAATATCTCCAGCTTTTTCCTTTTATAGTCTCTGGAACTCACTTTTTAACTAATGAACATGGAAATCAGTCCAGGACATGAAATCTTCCCCACTGTTTTTTTTTCCCTCCTGAAGAGAGGTAAGAAAGACTGTGTGAGCCAGAGGGGTCAAGAACATTAAAAAAACCCACAGAAACATAACCTGATTGATAGGAACTCGCAGAGTTTGAACCAACAGCCAGGGAGCCTGCATAGGACTGACCTAGGCCCTCTACATACATGTGACAGTTGTATAGCTTAGTCTACTTGTGGGAATCCTAGAAATGGGAGCAGTAGCTGTCTCTAATGCTTTGGCTGGCTCTTTCCTCATACTGGCTTGCCTTGTCCCAATGGAATCAAGGGGAGGTGCTTAGTCGTACTGTAACTTGATATTCCATATTTTGTTGATGACCATGAGAGGTCTGCCCCTCCTGAACAGAAAACAGAGAAGGAGTTGATTGGGGGGAGGTGGGTAGGGGGAATGGAAAGAGAAGAGGGATAGGAAACTGTGATTGGGATGTAAAAATAAATAAATTAAGTAATAATAAAAAACTGAATATTCAGGAAGGAAAGTAGCCAAGCTATTAACAAACACTCTTTATAGGTATTTATAGGTATGTCGTGTTTTATAAGTGCACTATGGACTCACACAGTGTTTCCTATATTCAATGTGGTCCTGGGCTGCAAAGGCTGCCTGCCAGTCTACACACTCCTTTACTACTGTGTGATGTCATAACACTTCATCTTTATTGTTTATTATAGCTCCTGCATTATCTCCAGCGTAAATAAATATCCTATCTTTTCAGTGTCAAATTACTACTGCAGGAAAGACCTTCCCTCTTAGCTCCCACTTGCTTCTCTTGAAAGCAGTCATTGTCATGTCACCCACATGCAGCATCCATTTCACTCTCCACAGAAATGATATAAAAGCCTGGCTACAGTGATGTTGTCGCTGTCGATCATAGCTTTCATAGGAAGACCCAGGAAAATCCAGAATGGTCCACCAAAGGACTCGTGATATTCTATCTCATATGTCCAATAACACACTTTATCTGCCATTGTCTGAACATTACATCTCACTCACTTGCGATTTTTTTGCATGTATTTTACCCCATCCTTCAGTGAAACTCTTAGATGTGTAATCATAGACTTCTTTCCATCCTGGACTTTAGTAGCTAATGCAATTACTACTAGTGAAATATTCATACTGAATAAGGTTTCTGAATGATAATGGAAAGAATAAAATCCAAAGTTATAGAAATTATTTAAAACTTCAATAAATAAATTCAGCATGTAAAAATAATAAAATGAGTGCTACTTCTAATTTAATATCCAATATGTACTTAATTTTTTATTTTATGACCCTTGAAATAAAAATCCATAAAAACATCCTCAGATTTGAATGATTTATTGTCTTGGCTATAAAAACCATATAAAAACAATAAATCAGTGTTTGAAACTATTGCAGTTAAAGCATTTTACCCACTCATCCGTCTAAGCATTCATTCACTTATTGAAAAATCTATGTTAAATGTATACTATACACCGGGCTTATGGTTTGAATCTTAAATGCTCCACACAGGCCAAATGCATTATCTTCTTAGACTTCAATAGCCCATATGTTAAAGCCCTGGCCAGGGTGTGACATTACTAGGAGGAAGTAGGACCTCTAAGTGATACAGTCCAGTGGATGGAAGCCAGGTCACTGGGAGGATGCTCTGACAGGGAATACTATAGCCATAGGTCTGGTTCTCTTTCTCTTTGATTCCTGGCCAACATGAAGTGTGACTTTTTTCTGCCACATGCCCCACTACAATACACTGTGACATCTTGTGTGCAAGGCCATAGATCCATGCAACATGAATAGAAACTTCTGGAACTATGAGCCACTTACAATTTTATGCCTAAGAAGTTGTTTGCATCAGGTATTTGGTCACAGGAAGAGATATCTGTTAACACACATGCATTTAGTTAGGTGCTCAGAATGTAACTGTGAATTAGACAGGATAAAGTCCCTGCTCTCAATAACCTTATATTTTAAAGGGGGAAACGATTATGAACCCCAGGAGACATAGGAAACAGAATAATTGTGCTGTATTGTATTTGTGTGGTATATGAATGTGCCTGTCTGCATGTGGTTGGTTGCATGTGCATGGGTGTATGGAGGCAAAAAGTTGGATATCTTTCTTTCCACTTTTATTTTTGAGACAAGCTCTATTACTCAACTTGAAGTTTATTGATATAGATAGACTGGTTGGCCAATGAGCTTCAGGAATTCTTCTGTCTCTGCTCTCACCCCATATCCAGCATCTGCATGCCCACCTTCTTCCATGGTTTCTGGGGATCTGGACTCAGGTTCCCATGTTTGCACAGCAAACATCTCTTACCACGCCACTTCTCTAGATTTGCTTCTTTCTATGGAACAAGATTTCATGTAGCCCAGGCTGACTTTAAGTTTGGTACATAGCAGAATATGACCTTGAACTGCTGGGTTTCCTGTCTCTACCTCCCAAATGCTGCGATTGTAGGCTATTACCACAATGCTAGGTGAAAGAATGTAACACAGGACCAATGATTAATCCAAAGAAAATAGCTTTGAGTGATGGTGGTGGTGGCATAGGGTTTGGACAGGTATGATAGCTTATGCTTTTAATCCCAGAACTCAGAAAACAGACAAAAGATGATCACCATAAATTTAAGGCAAGCCTGGACTACATAGTGAGTTTCAGGCTAGCTCTATCAACACAGTGAAATGATGTCTGAAAAAAGCAAAACTAATTAAACAATTAAAAATAGCTCATTGCTTCTCAGCCTTTTGGTTATAAGCAAATGTAAAATTGGCTTTCTGCATACAGTGGGAGTAAAAGGGAAGAGTATGCTGACATCAGACAAGATGTACTTTTTAAGATAATATAGGAAATTTGCTTTTATCTTTTGATACAGAAGTAGTCCTAAAGTTAAAAACAACATATTACTTATTTATTCAATAGTTCAATACAGCATCAAATTTTAGCCCCAAACATGGCTAGTTTTAAAAGTAGTTTCTAAGGTGAGTGAATATATAAAGGTGGAACAGAAGTTTCAACCACTATACGAGTCATCAACCTCAATTTTAGCTGCGTTCCCTATGTTTCTTTCTAAACCCAGGCAGCTGGTGCATTCTGTAAACTGGGAATGATAAATGGGGTAGAGTCTGCTTAAGGTCTTTGTAAAGTTTACTGAAAGATTTATCTCTTGGGGGTAATGTTCCTCTTTCTTTAACCAAAATGAGAGTTTGATAACCTTTCATTGTGCTTTTGATAAATTACACCTCAGTCATAACTAAAAGCCTAAGTGCATTTTAAAAACATAGTTAAGAAATGTCTAGTTACCATTTGATGGTTGAATACTTATCATATACTAGGCTGTTTGGCATTTGAAAAGTTTTGATTCTTAAGCTGAGAAAAATTATGATTCAGGAATTTAGGTTCAATTACTGGGAGATCCACAAAAGTTCTGTGTCAGTTGTGGCCTTGGGAATGGGAGATTAAGATTTACAATTTAGTTAGGCTATGGCATTCTAATCCACTATCATGAAGGATGCTTTCCACCCCAGTTTGCCATTGCTGTGGTTGAATCATTAATATTTAATTTCAAATTTAACAGGTTTGAATGGGTTTATATTTTTCTAACCCACACACATGAAAATTGAAAAAACAATTATATGGCTTTGTGAAAAGACAAGGAAAACAAAACCCCATAGGGATCTTACTTCACTCAGAGAATGCAGACCATCGCTTGGCACATTATGTGTTTTACCACACAGTAAGAATTTAAATGTTATTTTTTTAAACTCAGCATGCTTAGATATATTTGATGTGGATACTTGGGCAAGTAGGTTACTTCTCAAGGAAATTACACAGCTTAAATGTATAATAGATATTCAAAATCCTAATTGGGGCTGGGGAGGTGTCTCAGTGGATAAAGGACTTGTAGCAAAAACTTGAAAACCAAAGTTCAGATGCCATGTACTCACATGAAAAGCCTGAGGAGGTGTCATCTCATAATCTTAATGTTGCAAATCTGCTGTAAACCAGCTAACTAGACTAGCCTGAATTGGTAAGCTCCAGTTTTCTTGAGAGACCCTCCCCACATAGATACAGTAGAGAGTGATCAGGAAGACGCCTCAGATGAAGCCCTGACCTATACATACAGACATGGACACACATGCATGTGCACTTGCACATATGCATACCCACATATAAGCAAATACTACACATACAAAATACATAGTTACTTGACAGATACCTCAGATTAAGAGGGTGTACAGCATTGTGTTCCAGGAACAGAGAGCATCCCTGGGGATTAACAAATGCCACTCCTGTAACTCTTAAGGAAGTGACCCAAAGTGACTCAGATTTAGGGTCTTGTTCATTCCAGCTGGGAATTCTCTGTTTTTTAAACAGCATATGAGCAATAGCAACTGTTTGTGTTTTTAAACCTTGGGAGGAGGCTTTACTGCCAACAAAATCCATATTTGAGCTAAAAATGAAACAACCCACAAGTCTATAAGGTGGAAAAAGAATCTGTCTTTACTACTGCATCCTGTCTCAACACTGTCTCAAAGGAAAGTCTCTTCTCAGACTCCTGTTTCTTCTAAACAACCAATTGTGATCTACATTATACACAAAACTCGCTTGTATATGTATGATATTATCTTGTCAATACAAATATTTGTGTTTATATCATTGAGTGCATGTGGATTTTCATCAATTATATTATGGAATTACTATTTAAATATCTACTTACACAATTGAATATACCTAAATACATTTGTATATATTTATAAAAAACAGCATGCATATGAGTAAATGGGATTCTATCATACACACTTGATTTCATCTTGTCATGTATTTGTTGCTTTAATTTTCTTAACACTCCATCCATCCATACAGCTTCTCTTTGTTCTTGTGTTACTTCAGCTGACTGCACATGGCTTATGATTCTCTTTGTATTGATGGGCAAAGATGTTATAACTCGTTGGCCATCATTTCTCGTTACTCTGTGCCTTCTATTTTTCAGGTGTTTGCAAAGAATTCAGAACAGGTGTTATAATTCTCCTTGACCAGCTAATTAGAGACTTGAGAAAATCTTTTGCTTCAATGTCCACAGCCTTCTATTGGAAGCAACAGTCTTAAGATCGGGTGTAAGCAATCTTTCTTTTTTTAATGTTTAAAAATGTATTATTTTTATTTTATTATTTTTAATTTTTTATCTTTTTTATAATTTAATTTAATTCTACATATCAGCCAAGGATTCCCTTGTTCTCCCCCTTCCCGCCCCCCACCTTCCCCTCAGCCCACCCCCCATTCCCATCTCCTCCAGGGCAAAGACTCCCCTGAGGATTGAGTTCAACCTGGTAGATTCAGTCCAGGCAGGTCCAGTCTCCTTCTCCCAGGCTGAGCAAAGTGTCCCTGTATAAGGCCCAGGTTTCAAACAGCCAACTCATGCACTGAGTACAGGACCTGGTCCCACTGCCTGGATGCCTCCCAAACAGATCAAGCTAATCAACTGCCTCACTTACCCAGAGGGCCTGATCCAGTTGGGGGCTCCTCAGCTATTGGTTCATATTTTAATGTGTTTCCATTTGTTTGGCTCTTTGTCCCTGTGCTTTATCCAACTTTGGTCTCAACAATTCTCGCTCATACAAACCCTCCTCTTTCTTGCCAATTGGACTCCTGGAGCTCCACCCGGGGCCTAGCCCATGGATCTCTGCATCCAGATCCCTCAGTCATTGGATGGGATTTCTAGCACGACAATTAGGGTACTTGGCCATCCCATCACTAGAGTAGGTCAGTTCGGGCTGTCTCTCGACCATTGCCAGTAGTCTATTGTGGGGGTATCTTTGTGGATTTCCATGGGCCTCTCTAGCACTTTGCTTCTTCCTATTCTCATGTGGTCTTCATTTATCATTGTCTTTTATTCCTTGTTCTCCCTCTCTATTCTTGATCCAGCTGGGATCTCCCACTCCCCTAAGCTCTCTTTCTCTCGATCCTTGCCCTTCATTAACCCCCATCACGTCCATGTTGTTCATGTAGATCTCATCCATTTCTCTGTCATTGGGTGATCCCTGTGTCTTTCTTGGGATCCTGTTTTCTAGGTAGCCTCCCTGGAGTTGTGAGTAGCAGTCTAGCCATCTTTGTTTTACATCTAGTATCCTCCTATGAGTGAGTACACACCATGTTTGTCTTTCTGAGTCTGGGTTACCTCACTCAGGATGATTTTTTCTAGATCCATCCATTTGCCTGCCAACCTCATGATATCATTGTTTTTCTCCGCTGAGTAGTATTCCATTGTGTATATGTACCACATTTTATTTATCCATTCTTCAGTTGAGGGGCATCTAGTTTGTTTCCAGGTTCTGGCTATTACAATCAATGCTGATATGAACATAGCTGAGCAAGTACCCTTTTGGTATGATTGAGCATTCCTTGGGTATATGCCCAAGAGTGGTATAGCTGGATCTTGGGGGAGATAGATTCCCAATTTTCTAAGAAAGCACCATATTGATTTCCAAAGGGGTTATACAAGCTTGCATTCCCACCAGCAGTAGAGGAGAGTTCCCCTAGCTCCACATCCTCTCCAGCATAAGGTGTCTTCAATGTTTTTGATCTTAGCCATTCTGACAGGCGCAAGGTGGTATCTCAGAGTTGTTTTGATTTGCATTTCCCTGATAATTAGGGATGTTGAGCAATTCCTTAAATGTCTTTCAGCCATTTGAGTTTCCTCTGTTGAGAATTCTCTGTTTAGTTCATTGACAAACAGGCTGAGAAGGAAATCAGAGATACATCACCCTTTACAATAGCCACAAATGATACAAAATACCTTGGGGTAACACTAACCAAGCAAGTGAAGGACCTATATGACAAGAAGTTTAAGTCCCTGAAAAAAGAAATTGAAGAAGATGTCAGAAAATGGAAAAATCTCCCATGTTCATGGATAGGCAGGATTAACATAGTAAAAATGGCAATCTTACCGAAAGCAATCTACATATTCAATGCAATCCCCATGAAAATACCAACACAATTCTTCACAGACCTGGAAAGAATATTACTCAACTTCATATGGAAAAACAAAAAATCCAGGAAAGCCAAAAGAATCCTGTACAATAAAACAACCTCTGAAGGCATCACAATCCCTGACTTCAAGCTCTACTATAGAGCTACAGTAATAAAAATAGCTTGGTACTGGCATAAAAATTGATATGTGGACCAATGGAATCGAATTGAAGACCCTGACATTAATCCGCACACCTATGAACATATAATTTTTGACAAAGAAGCCAAAACTGTACAATGGAAAAAAAGAAAGCATCTTCAACAAATGGTGCTGGCATAACTGGATATCAATGTGTAGAAGGCTGCAAATTGATCCATATCTGTCACCGTGCACAAAACTTAGGTCTAAGTGGATCAAAGACCTCAACATAAATCCAGCTACTCTGAACCTGCTAGAAGAGAAAGTAGGAAATAGTCTTGAACGCGTTGGCATAGACGAGCCCTTCCTAAATATAACACCAGTAGCACAGACACTGAGAGAAACAATCAATCAATGGGACCTCTTGAAACTGAGAAGCTTTTGTAGAGCAAAGGATACGGTCAACAAGGCAAAGTGACAGTCTACAGAATGGGAAAAGGTCTTCACCAACCCCACATCTGACAGAGGACTGGTATCCAGAATATATAAAGAACTCAAGAAATTAGACATCAAAATGCCCAACAGTCCAATTAAGAAATGGGCTATAGAACTAAACAGGGTGTAAACAATCTTTCTGTGTTAAATGCTTTCTTAAGGGAGCAGACTCTGATGAAACAAACCTGGAAAAGCCTCTACTTCACCAATCCGAATGTGTTTCTCATAGTCTCAATTTCTTTTTTTTTTTTCTTTTTTTTTTTGGTTTTTTGAGACAGGGTTTCTCTGTGTAGCTTTGCGCCTTTCCTGGAACTCACTTGGTAGCCCAGGCTGGCCTCGAACTCACAGAGATCCGCCTGGCTCTGCCTCCCAAGTGCTGGGATTAAAGGCGTGCGCCACCACCGCCCGGCTATAGTCTCAATTTCTAATCCTCAAATTCAGTCCATTCTACCAATTCTGTTTCTTTGCATTCAACTGTAGCCCACCTTCTTAAAACTGGAGAAGACTTCATAAAATTCTGAGCAACTATAGTGAAATTAATTCTTGACTGTTTTATTGTAAACAGCTTTCTGGTTTCTTCTTTGAGTCACACATGAGCTGAGCCCACATACAAGAGGCTATTGTAGGATGCCATACAAGTAGCCTTTGAAAATTTTTGTAAGTTCTTTGTTTGTTTGGTTGGTTTTTGTTTTTGTTTTAAAGAAAAATTCATTATTTTTCTCATTGTGACATAACTGCTTTCAAAGAGGTTCATATCCATTATGATGTAACTGCGTTCACAGTCTGACAAAGCTAGTCACTTTGTAATTAACAAAGGTTCTTTTTTTCCTCCCATGGGAATGAAGAGATGTGGTGCTTAGAAAGAGAGAAAGATAAAGGAAATTCATTCCTCTACAAATGTTAAAACAACGCAGCAGAGCTAATGAGTGAAGTGGACATTTCATCCTTTCTGGTTGCCTATGAAAATATACAGGCCAGCTGGTTCAATGCAGGATAAAAGAGAAAACTTCAAAAAGAATTCCTTTTTAAATTTTGTGTTGTTTTGTTTGCTGGCAATTGGTATAGGTTATGGGTACTAAGTGAAAGAGTCACATAATACATCATTCTTTGTAATAATGACAACACAACTGAAGAAAGCATAATTTTCTTGGTGACACAGCAGATGTGCCGTTTAAAGGGCAAATTGATGACACCATACCAAAGAGCCTAGCTTGGTTGGTGTTTTCCTAATCATTAAACAGGATGTTTTGTTAAGTGAGTTTCATTAAAAGAGTAAAGCACTGAAGGGTTCTCAGTGGTTATGTCCAGTGACTAGTGAAAAGCTCCAGCAGTCCTGAGCATGGCAAACATGGTGCTGGCAGGTCTTACCTTTCCCTCCCCCTTGCTAAACCATTAGATTACATTCCTAAAGCTAGCCACCAAGGTCTATTCCTTTACTTGGACACTTTCTTATGACCAGCCTCATTCCTGAGACTGATCATCAAGGTCCAACCAACACAAAATCAAGGTCCAACATCAAAAATTTCCATTTGGCTATCCTAATTAACTAATATACCCAATCAAATCTTACCAACCCACTCTAGCTCATTCTAACACAGATTTCCCATTTTCCTTCATAAAATTAATACTTACAAAGCTATTTGCTGCTGTTTCTGCCACATTCTGATTCAGTCACCTTGTCTCTTTGCCTTGTTTAATAAGAGATCTGTTTGTGTTTGGAAATTGGTGTTTGGGTGTGGTCTGTGCCTAATCTGGGGTCCAGAGGGAAACACTCTATAGTAAGCAGGTCACTTCAACTAGAATTACTACATATATAGGATGGAACAAACAATGTATGACTACACACAGGACAAGTGGGTGAAATAATAACAGTAAAGGCTGGGCTTTCAGGGAATCCAAACTTAGCAGTATGCCTGGACTGTCTTCTAATATAGTTCATATTTTCAAAGGGAATCCTGTTGAATTATTGATTTAAAAGTCTTTTCTCTGGGAAATAACTAAATATCTTGAAATGGCGATTAGAGGAGAAGGAATGGAGGAGCATGAGAAGATTAGAAATTATGTATTAGTGAGGATTCTGTGTCCATTCATCTTCTACACAACATTTAACAACTTCACTGATTGTCAGTTTCCTATTCAGTTTTCAAGTTGTGTGTTATGACCCACAGAATCAGAGCCCTCAGGGGAAAAAAGATCTGAATGTTCAATCTCTCTCTCTCTCTCTCTCTCTCTCTCTCTCTCTCTCTCTCTCTCTCTCTCTCTCTCTCTCACACACACACACACACACACACACAGAGCTCAACAATGACTATGACTATATACACCGTTAGATAAATTTAACTTTCTAAATTCAAATTAGAATGAGACCATTACTACTTCTTATGGGTCCCAGTAATATAAACAGAATGAGTGTGTGGATCAAGAGAACGTCAAATTCAGTCTACCACTTGTTTTTTATGGTCACTGAGCTGTCAGTGTCTTCCCAGAGCAAAATCACACAAACTGAATGGCTGCAGCAATACAAATATTTTATTGTAATGCTGGATGTTGGATGCTCAAGATCAAAGTGCTGGATGATTCAGATTCTGGCGAGCAACACTTTCTACCTTGAAAGACAGTATTTCTCCTCTTGAATCACTGTGTTCTTAACTTTAATTACCTCCCCAAATTTCTGCCTTTAAGCATAGTTGCTTTGGTTATTGGAGTTTCAATAGAAGAATCTTATAGGATATCAACATAAAATCTTAAAAATAATGTACTTTTACATTTTTTTCTTTTTTTTAATTTTTATTTTGCAATACAATTCAGTTCTACATATCAGCCACAGATTCCCTTGTTCTTCCCCCTCCTGCCCCCCTCACCTTCCCCCCAGTCCACCCCCCATTCCAATCTCCTCCAGGGCAAAGCCTTCCCCACAGACTGAGACCAACCTGGTGGACTCAGTCCAGGTAGGTCCAGTCCCCTCCTCCCAGGCTGAGCCAAGGGACCCTGCATAGGCCCCAGGTTTCAACACTTGTTCAGCTATGTTCATATCAGCATTGTTTGTAATAGCCAGAACATGGAAACAACCTAGATGCCCTTCAACTGAAGAATGGATAAACAAAATGTGGTACATATACACAATGGAATACTATTCAGCAGAGAAAAACAATGACATCATGAGGTTTGCAGACAAATGGATGGATCTAGAAAAAATCATCCTGAGTGAGGTATCCCAGACTCAGAAAGACAAACATGGTATGTACTCACTCATAGCAGGATACTAAATGTGGAACAAGGATGACTGGACTGCTACTCACATCACCAGGGAGGTTACCTGGAATACATTTTCAAATGATACCAAATAATGAAGTATCTTGTGTCACAAGAAAATTATATGAAATTTGAATTTCAGTGTCCAGGTGATAAAAATTTAACTTGTGATATAACTGCACCTATTATTTGTGAATGATCATGAGTTGAAAGGAACAGAGAGAAAAACTAGGGAACAGCTTCCAATTCCTATAAATGAGAAGCCCCAAATTCTAGCATTTCTAAAACCCATATACAAGAGTGGAAGGAATCAGGCTATGGGTTGGAGGTTAACTATGCACTGCACAGGACAGTAGATGCTCTTATAATGTCAATCAGTGCATGACAGTTGCCATTCTAGACAATCAGATTGAGATGTAGCAAATATTGGCTTAGTTGGCCCGAGAAGTGAAGCTTGAAGTTATATTTTAAGATGATTGTTATTGGTAAATAAAAGAAAAGTTCCTATTGCTATGCAATGAAGTGCAAAAGAAACCAGGCATGCTGATAGTCTAGCTGCAAGTCAATGGGAAAAGTTATGTGAAGTCTGATGCAAAGCATGTGAAATAGACCCATGTAATGAGCTTATATTTTTCTTTGAAGCATTTTCTCTGGTTGAAAGAGTTTTGCACAGTGCTCAGATGGACAAATTTTCTTTATTTCATAGAGAGGTATGAATTTCAGAAATACATAAATGTTGATATTTTTTTCATTCTTTTGAAATTCCTGATATCTTTTCCCCATTTCCTTGGCTATTCCTTACGTGTCAATGAATAACTAATGAATTATTTTTCTTTGCAGAAAGTTGCAAGCTTTCTGAGCTTAACTGTCCTGAGTCCCCCAAGGTCTGCACAGTACATGATACATGAGGTAATAAATGAATTACAAATGAATCAACCAAAATTGACAGGTTGCCAGGTGGTGGTGGCATGCCTTTGATCCCAGCACTCAGGAGATAGAGATAGGAGGCCAGCCTGGTCTATAGAGTGAGTTCCAGAACAACCAGGGTGGTTACATAGAAAAATGCTATCTCAAAAAAAATTGGCCAGTTTATATCTGCAAATGATGGTCATAACAGAGAACATTCTGATCAGAATATGTGTTTCCAAGAATACCATAGCAGCATGTAATGTGTTGTCTCTGTTTATAAACAGAATAGAGAATATACATGCACACTCACTGGGTATATTTCTCCCTAGTGTCTAGGCTTATAGAATATCTATGTACCATAGATACATAAATGTCAAACACTCACTGTGAAGCACCATGGTTCATGGGAACATTAGTAAGAGATATGTTTTTGTACTTCTGTTTTTTATTGTAATTCACTGTAAGATACTACACAACACAGCTCTTCAAATTGCCAGGGAGAAAGTTATATTTTTCTCTGGAAATAGAGGTTGGAAAAGATATATTTGTAATCATCTGTGTACATAAAGCTACTCACTCACTATAGGCAAGAAATATGGTTGTAGTCTTGCTTTTTAAGATTTCAAAGGCTACAGGAATTATTATGAATGCTGATAGCGATCAAGGAAGCAATTTGGTCTGTGGCCAGGAAAAGGAGCTGCCACCATTCAACAGATTTTCTTCTCGTTCCCACAAAGATTCTCCCTTCCCCCACTATGAGTTTTCTTTCAAGAATTTGCTTGGAAAAATATTTGCTAGACTATTCTAACAATTAAAATAGACTATAGCCTTTGATTTTCAAATGTATAAAGTTGAAGCTTAATAAATATCTTTTCATAATTCTGACATATATGTATAGATAAATACAAATGCAATTTTATGTAGAAGCTTATATATAAAAATTAATGTAATTCATACAGGACATGTCCCAGTGTTTTTCAGTATTTTCAGTGAATCACTGGTGTCCATGAGGCTATTTCTAAATAAACGCTATATTCAAAATGTTTTTGAATTACCCACTGCCAGAACAAAAGTTGAATTATATTATTAGGAAAAATGAAATCAATACTGTGGTGGATAAAATGAGAAATGTCCCCCAAAGGCTCATGTTCTTGAATACTTGGTTCTCAGTTGTTGATGCTGTTTGGGGAGGGTTTACAAACTTCATGAGGTATAGCCTTGCTAGAGGAAGTGTATCAACTGGATGGGCTTTGGCAGTTCATAGCCTTGCCCTGCTTCCTGTTCCCTTCCTCTACTCCATGTGTGTGGATGAAATGTAATATCTTTTCTTCCTTTTCTTACTACTGATAAACTCTATCCCTCTGGAACAGTAAGATAAAAAGTATCCTCTCTTCCACAAATTATTTTTGTTTTAGAATTTTATAACAGATGTAATTAATATTGCTAGTAATACAGACACCTCAATTATTTGCCCTTATAATTTTTCCACCAAATGTTGAAATACTCTACAAATTCTACCATTGCTCTATAGGGTATATTTTTGTGGGTGTTTAAAGGGCCTCTGTGATGCCATTTTTTAATAGCTCAGTGAGATGTTAAGATTCTATTGATAATGACATTTTGCATCTGCTTAAAATCCTTTGCTTACAGATCTCAAGAAGTTATACTTAGTGATTAAATTACACAAAACCCTTGAGTGACTGGCCTTGTTATGCCCATTTCTAAAAATATTAAGCCTGGTAATTCAAGGTTATCCAGATAATCAAAATTAGACAGCCATGTTTCTGTAGATACCATGCCTCCTACAGTTAATAGCTTCTACATGAAAGAGGGTTGTTGGATGTGGGGCTTGGTGAAATTTTCTAGCTTGTATACTGAGAAGAGTACAGTACTCGTGTCTTTCAGAGTTATGGATACCCCATTCTCTGATTCAGCAACTGTTTACATAAACTTTTAGAGGGAATAATTGTCAGGCAATGGCTGTGTGTTTATACAACACCAAGAATCACATAAATTATCTGAAAATTGATAAAGGATAATTTAAACATATTTCTGTGTATGCATTCACTATTAAAATACACATACAAATACACTGACATAAATTTATAGACATTTATCTTTTCAGTAGCCCTGTTGAGTCTATTACCAATAGCTTAGATGGCCACTTACATTTCTGCCCCAGTTTTTGTCTCTGCTGCCTGCTTTGCTATGGCAATGTGTTGTGTGTAGGTGTGGGACCCACTGTGTAGCCACAGTAGGCACATAATAGTACCAACGGCCAATTTACTGAAGAATGGTGGAACTAAAAACTACAAGTGCAGGAATTTTGATGACCTTGCTGAGTTACAAGTCCAAGCATGGAACCAATTATCTTCCAAAGTCCTATGCAACTGCATTAAGGTTTCTGTTGCTGAGATGAATCAATGTAACCCAAAGCAACTTAGGAAAAGGGTTTAATTCAGCTTACAACTCTCAGGTCACACTCTGCTGTCTATTCTTTGTTGTCAACCTGACTACATTTGGAATTAACTAAAATCCAAGCAACTGGACACACTTGTGAGGGATTTTTCTTGATTGAATCATTTGAAGTGAGAAGACTCACCCTAAATCCAGATTTTTAAGGTAGGAGGATACATCTTAAATCTGGGCCACACCTTTTGGTGTCTGCCTATACAAAAGACATAGAGGAAGAAAGTTCTTGCTCTTTACCTGCTTGCTCTCACTCTCAATGGCAAGTCTAGTCTTCCTTCACTGGCATTAGAGCCTACTTTAGGATTCTGGCATATACTGAAGATCAGCTGAGATATTCAGCACCATGGACTGAAAACTATTGGATTTTTGGCCTTTCTACTGGGAGATAGCCATTGTTGAAATAGTTGGACTATAACCTGTAAGCTATTATAATAAATGCTATATATGTATATATGTATATATTTTAAATGCTAGTCAGCACAACTTAGCTGCTTTTCTTAATAAACCTTAAGAGAAAGGGTATAATTTTTACCTAAAAATTGTCACTGACTGCTGCCTTTGTTGATTTTATTTTCCTTATGAAGAGCCTGGTTTGGAGTAGAAATACAAAACTGCAGAATATCACCAGCTGCCTGTGCTGGGGTAAAGGGCCGTGGGAGAGATGAGGATACAGAAAGATCAAAGCAGGAAGTAACAAGCCCCTTTCAACCTCCTTCAGCCTGCCAATCTCTCCTTCTGTGCGAGCAAGCCTAACAAGCAACCAGCTGGAAAATCAGAAATACACTCTGAGTGTCCCAAGCTTAGTAGCAAAGAAATGCAAACATTGTAGGTTTGGACCGAGAGAAGATGAACATGTGCCAAAAGAAAAAAAATCACTCTGTCTCCTGTATTTTGTCTTTTATTTCCATAATTTATTAAAGGTTATTCTTTCAATCTCTAAACAAAATTCTAAGAAAATAATCTAATGCCTTATAACTTTCTGATAATGTCTATTTATTTGTTAATTTTTACTTAAGAAATATATGTCTTGTTTGTTTATGTTCACATTTGTGCAAGTACTGGCAGAGACAAGAAGGAGATGTTGTATCTAAGGAATTTGGAAATATAGATACAGGCAGTTATGAGATGCCTAACATATATGCAGGCAACCCAACTCCAGCCATCTGCAAGAACAGAATTCACTCTTAATTTCTGAGCGACATTTCCAGCCCAGATAATGACTCTGACGTAGCTCCTGGCTTCCCCTTTACCCCAATTCCTGATGTCCTTCTGAGTTTGCATCATACATATAGCTGTACATAGTTCTGTTTACTAATCCTAAGTTTTCTAAGATCCTGATTCTTGTTATAGTCTCTTACAAAGTCTGTTACTCCACTCACAATTTTCCACTGTGTTAATTCTTATTCATTTGGGGTAAACTTCAAATAGATTCCACAATGTCAGGTTGTTGTTAGCACATCACATAAAACAAGGAAGTTATTGTCACTAACTGATGGACAGTAGCCACTAAATGTTTGCTGTTATGGTCATAGCCTTTCATAACTTTGCCAAGGTTTTGATCTTCCAAATTCTTCCTAATGCCTACCTGTGTATTTCTTGGTAATCTCACAGCACCCCATATCATTAGGTATGCCACATGCTTTATTTGTTACATTTAAAAAATTTATGCATGTCTGTGTATGGATGTGTGTGTGCATGCACATGCCATGGTGTGTATATGAAGATCAGAGAACAAGTTGCAGTGCTTACTTCTCTCATCATTTGGATCCTTGAAATGCAACTGGGGTTGCCTGGCTTGGCAGCAAACACCTTCAGAGGTAGAGCTATCATGCAGCCCATTGCCTGATTTTGAATAATTCAGAACAGTTAAACAGTTGTGCCTAGACTCCACCATTGAGAAAAATGGAGCAAAGAAAAGAAGGATGAAGAGAAAGAAAGAAAAACAGAGGAATGGACTGTGTAGGAGAAAGTGAGATACTACATGCTGCTAGATGCAGCCAGAGTAGTACTATAAATGCATATGGTTGGTTGCCATGGCAACTGTGAAACTTAAAAATGAAAGAATACCACTCATGTCTTAATGGAGCTGGAATATATGTTCCGATACATTTCTTCTATCCACATTAACATCACGAATTATGTAAAGCATGCCATCTAAAGAGCTTATATTTAACTGCTAGTCACAGAGTAATTTGGAAACATTGAGAAATTATTTTTCTTTTAATTTCTAATTAGATGCTGTGTTAACAATGGAAAAAGTACAAAAACATTTTGAGAGAATTTTTTGATCAATGGAAACCATTCATGTGGAAGTCTGAAACATTAATCTAATTGATACTCAACTTTAACAGAGCGTTAGAATGTCTCAGTCTTCTTTTTAAAATAAGTGACTTCTAGTGTCAAAAGCTCAGTTCAAGATCCTATAGGTGCCATTACTGAAGACATGAATGACTGAGGGAAGTGAAGAGATGGGGACCAGGATGGCCATAAAAGTACATTAGGTTCTTCAGGTAAATTAGGGAGAATTTTGTATTTTAGGTGTGTGGTGAGTTTAGAGGTTTAGAGGCACTGGTTTTTATTTCATAACATAATTATGTGATATGTATTAAATTTCAATGTAAGTGAAAACATGAGAATAAAAGAACTATAAGAGAATTGAAGGCATAAGCAAGGAAGAAAAAAATCAGTATGGGATAAAGTTAGTAAAAGAAATCAGGCCTATGAGAAGATCTCCAGAATGCCACATAGAAGGCATTGGCAAGGACAAAGAAGAGCTGAGCCCCCAGGTCTCTCTAGCACTCTGCACATGCATGGGCAGAGGCCTTGGTTTCTTTCTGGCATTGTCCTCAAGTGGGTGGATTTAATCCAAAGTCTGCACTGTTTCTGATACCTTGGCAAGAGAGTGAAGGCTTTCCTTCACTCAGTTCCCAGCACACTCGGGAGTTTGAGTCGCAGGCTTCTCTTGGTGTGAAGAAGGCTGAGACATATTGAAGGCAAAAAAACAACCACAAGAAACTCACTGCTTTTCATGTCTCAAATCCAAGGCCACTCAATTTTCTTTGGCTAACTTTTTTTAGTCTTGACAGGATGGGCTTAAATATTTTTTCAATATTTTTCAGCCATAATTATTAAGAAGAATAGGATGATATGTACTTCATCATTCTGTCTTGAATTCTATGAAAGGACTGTAAATAACTCTCTACTGAGGTCATGACAGCATGGAAATATATCAAGTTGGCTGAGCATTTGTCCAGCTTGAGCGAAGGCTGAGTGGTTATGTCAGGACCCTACACATGCACACAAGACTGGGCATTATAATTCAAAGGAATCCATCCCTCCAGCGGTAGTATTTCAACATACGTTTCCTCACTGTTTCTTTTGAGCGGAAACATATTTAATTATTTTGTTTTACTTTTACTGCCTACAAGTGAACAAAACAATTGAAGGATAAATAAACAACTAAGCCAGTTTGTAATGATGTTATTTTCAATGTGTGGGATACAAAGGTAACAAATCTTAATGTTAGTTTTATGATTTCAGTCAGATATTTTAAAACCTCTCAGTAATCTCAAGGTCTTTTATAATATTATGAGTTAATGAACCAATTAAATACCTCCTCTCTTTTGTTTTTTTAAAGGAAAAATTAAAAAGAGTGCTAATATTTGTATATTCTTTTTCATTTTTTAGTTCTAAGAATCTAGCCCACAACCTCTCAATGTACTAGTCACACACAAGCACAGAGCTACATCCCCAGCCTTGGACAACATTTGAACTAACTTATTCTTGTTCCTTTTATTCAAGATTTTAAAAATAAATTTTATATAAAAAAATCTTCAAAATCAAAGTTTAAAAATTATTTTTCTTATTTCCTCTGAAGAATGAATGTTATTTTAACCAGCTCATCTTCAGCAAAATAGAAAACACAGCTGGCACATTTAATTAATGCCTATTATAGTTGCTCTTCAGAGGAGAAAGTTAGCCAAATGCACATGAAGAATTAAAAAAAATACAAAGCATGGAAGCGAATGCTTTTTGAAATCTGTAAGTTAGAATACATACTTTCAACCCTGAACGATATTTTTTTAGTCTCCTGGTCATTTTAATCCTCATAATTTTATATTCCCCACAAGCAGACGGAGCCTGAAGTATTTGAAGTAGTTCTAAATTCAAGGTTAGTCTAAAACTTGTGAGTTCATCTATCTTGTGTGTATGAGGTACAAAGAGAGCAGAGGGAATCATTAACATCCAGCAATGTGGCTAATGTTGATATGTGTTTTGGAAAAATATTCCCATGCCATTTTTAAATTTCCCTTAAACGAAAAAGCATTCAATTTGAAACTGTTAATAAAAAAAATCTGTATCATCTTCTCAGAATAGTGCCCCAGACACTGGCTACATCTTCCTACTCCTCACACTCCCTCCTGCTCTCAGATCATTAATGATATGAAGAGTCTGACTTTCTATACTGACAAGAACAAGACTGTTGAATAAATCCCACTGGAAAGACAGAAGAAGGATTCACAAGTCTAATCAAGCAGGTGAATCTAGGTTTTATATAGAACTTGAGGTCTCTTGGAATGTTCCCTGAACACCTCAACAGGCAGGAGCCTTGGTCTTAAACAATATTACTGTCTACCAATAACTGCAGGTGCACATATCCATTATTAAGGCTTAAACTGAATTCTTAATCTGCTTTTAATTCTTAGTGTATACTAAGCTATGTGATAAAAAAAATCCACTTAATCCATTGAGATAGAACAGTTCAAACAATGTAAGTGGTATCAAGTCAGATTGAGTAGGTTATGGAAGAGTTAGGATTTTAAAATACCAAATATAATGAGATTTTACTCTACTTATTTTTTTAAACATGAAAACAAGATACAATTGGATGTGAATTATAGTTCTCACAATGGACTGGGATAGAGTAAATAAAACTTGTAGGATAACTTCTAGTAGACAGCACAACAGAACATAAGCATGACTCTTCTTTTAGTTTGCTTTACCACATCAATGCAATCAGTTGAGGAAAGGATAATAATTTGATTATCAAAAGACTTGTTTAGTCAATTCTTGTAAATGGTGTCACATTTATTTTTGTGCTTAAACATTTTCATCTACAGAAAAAGTAAATCCTGCTTCAATAGTAATCTCATGTAAAATTCTGGCAGTAATTATAAAGTACTTTCTTTATACCACATGTCCTCAAAGAAACTTTTAAAAATATATATGCAAAAGATACACAGGGAAGTTTTCCCTGCAACTATGTTTCAGTGTTGGCAGAAATTTCTGTGTCTCGCTGATCAGTTCTGTCCCACCAGCTACTACCAAACAACCATACAGAGACTTAATATTAATTATAAATACTTTTCCAATAGCTTAGGCTTGCTTTTAGCTAGATCTTATAACTTAAATAAACCCATTTTTGTTAATATATGTGCTGCCCCAAGTCTTGTTTACCATGCTGCTCCTTCAGCATTTCATGGCATCTCCTCAGGCTCCATCCTTCTTCATCCCAGTCTCCTCAGTTTGATTGTCCTACCTAACTTTATCCTGCCTTGCTAAAGGCTAATCAGTTTCTTTATTAACCAATGAGAGTAATATATATTCACAATATACAGAAGGATTATTCCACAGCACTTCTCCCTTTTTGTCTAATTAAAAAGAAAGATTTTAACCTTAACATAGTAAAACTACACATAACAAAACAGTTATTAAGTAACAATTACAGTTATAATATTTAGTTTATTTATATTTGGCAAAATTAAAGAAAATATTCTATCATTTATATTATCTTCTTCGTGAGTCCAAAGTTTTGTATCTAATTTACCTTTTACCATAACTAAGGACAAGTATAATTGTAAAGTTTTTTTTTTTACTCTGGATGTACATAGCATATTATTTTCAGGTTCTTTCTCAATATATGACTCCCAATATTTTATTGATAAAGATTAATTTGACTAACTCTTCCTTTCAGTGTTTCTAGTTATTGCCTATGTGTATTTTCCTCCCACACCTAATAAAATGCTGAAAGGTCACTAAATTTATTAATTGATGCTGTTTCAGCACTAGATAGAGTAGACTAATACCAGTTGTCTTTTTGTAATCAATGTCTTCCTTTTTCATTTTTCTAAACCTGTGGGTTTAGAGATGCATGATTTTTAGCAGGTACATCTATCAAGCCTCAGGAACATGGATGTATTAGTTTTCTTCACTGTGACAAATATATACTGAGAGAAATAATATATTTGGGGTTATAGTTTTAGGGTTTTTAGTCCATTGCTGACTGACTCCATTGCTCTAGACCACAGTGAGTCTTAATATCATGACAGAAAGTCATGAGTGAGTAGAGTTGCTTGTTTCATGGTGTCCAGAAAGGGGAAAGAAGTCAGGGACTTTCTTCAATTTTGTTCTCTCTCCTATTCCATCACACTCCAACAATGAATCCATTAAAAATGTCACTCTACTGATTAGGTCACATCCCTCAGGAACCACTGACTTTCTCAAATCTCATTTGCTGGCTGACAATCAAACCCCTAACAGACAAGCCTTTGGAGGATATTACAGACTCAGATGCTACAGCTGTGGGTCACAGAAACATAGGGAACAAAACACAGAGAGACAGAGAGATGAGATAGAGCAAGGGGAGCAGGAAGAAGGGATTAGACATAGTAATGGGGGAGACTTTTATTGCAGAAAAGAGATACCTGAATATGTAGGAAACAATAAGGAAAGAGATATGCCATGATTTTGTTTGTCTCTGGTTCCATTTGCACATAGCTTTTCTTCCTCCCACAACCTTCAGGGATTGCAGTTTCCTACAAGTTTATAATCAACTCTGTTTTCAAAATTATAGAGACTATAACTGGATTTATACCACCTATGATCAGATCAGTATAGTCCTTAAAGAATGTGGCATAGTCAAGTATACACAGTTGAAAATAGCTCACAGTTTATTCAACCTGCAAATATTACTTCATAATTGAAAAAGACTTTCTGATACAAATAAGTCAAGGACCCTGATGGAGGAAGTTATCATGTGTTAACCAAATATGCCCTAAATTTTACCACTAGCTTTCTTATAAGGCAGAGATACTGCACTTGTACATAAAAAAATTGGACAACCAATAAAAGCAGGTAAACTTCTAAAAAGGTTTGAACTGTTGTCATTGGATCATAAAATAATTGTTGATAGATCTAAATGAATAGATAGTCTGGATCAGCAATAACAAATCATCCAACAAAGAAAATTCCAAGAACAGATGGCTTCCATGGTGCACTTACATTGAACATTTGGAGAAAAAGTAATGCCAATTATTCACAAACTGCTTTAAGAAATGCAAGAGAAACAAATTTGAAATAACATTAAGAGACAAGTTTTGTTTTGATATACAAGTCAGAAAGCTGAGTATAGTTGTGTATGCCTATAATCATATCACTCTGGAGGTTGAAATAAGAGGATTTCAAGTTCAAAGACAGCCTGAGTAGACCTTTTCTGAAACACACACACACACACACACACATATACACACATACACACACACACACACACACACACACACACACACACACACACACACCCCAAGGGAAAAATATGGGAAAAAGATGTCAGAGAAAGATGCTGTGGTGGCTTAAATAAGAATGGTTTACAGGCTGGGCGGTGGTGGTGCACGCCTTTAATCCCAGCATTCGGGAGGCAGAGCCAGGCGCATCTCTGTGAGTTCGAGGCCAGCCTGGGCTACCAAGTGAGTCCCAGGAAAGGCGCAAAGCTACACAGAGAAACCCTGTCTCGAAAAACCAAAAAAAAAAAAAATGGTTTACATAGGCTCATGTATTTGATACCTCAGTTGTTGGAACTCAATTGGTCCTCAACTGGTGGAACTGTTTGGGATGAATTAGAAGGTGTAGCACTCTGCTTCTCCCTATTCCCATGGTGTCTTCCTTTATCATAGTATCTCTTTCCTTGCTCTCCCACTCTGTTCCTGTTCCAGCTCAAACCCCTCACTCCTCTAAGCTCTTATCCCTCATCCCTTGCCCATCATTATCACCACTCACCCCCAGTTTGCTCATGTAGATCTCATCCATTTCTCTATATTGGGTGATCCATGCACCCTTCTTAGGGTCCTCCCTACTAGCTAGCCTCCCTGGAGCTGTGGGTTGCAGTCTGGTTATCCTTCGCTTTATATCTAGTATTTACTTATGAGTGAGTATACACATTTGTCCTTCTGAGAGTGGGTTACCTCACTAAGGATGGTATTTTCTAGTTCCATCCATTTGCCTGCAAACCTCATGATGTCATTGTTTTTCTTTGCTGATTAGTACTCCATTGTGTATATGTACCACATTTTCTTTATCCATTCTTCAAGATGACTCACCATAGACTACTGGCAATAGTCGAGAGGGTGCCTGATCTGGCCTACTCTGGTGATCTGATGGCTGAATATCCAAACCGTCATCATAGAACCCTCATCCAGTGACTAAAGGAAGCAGATGCAGAAATCCACAACTGGGTCCCATGCAGAGCTCCAGGAGACCAATCAATGAGAGACATGAGGGATTCTATGAGCAAGGGATATGAGACCATGGTTGGAAAAAGTACAGAGACAACTAGCCAAACTAGTGGAAACACATGAACTGTGGACCAATAGCTGAGGAGCCCCCATGGAACTGGACTAGACCCTCTAGATAAGTGAGACAGTTGTTTAGCTTGAACTGTTTAGGGAACCCCAGGCAGTGGGATCAGGACCTGTTCCTAGTGCATGAGCTAGCTTTTTGAAACCTAGTGCCTATAGTGAGACACTTTGCACAGCCTTGGTACAGGGAGGAGGGGCTTGGACCTGCCTCAACTGAATGTATCAGGCTCCGCTGACTCCCCATTGGAGACCATGCCTTGGAGTAGGTGGGAAAAGGGGGTGGGTTGTAGGAGAATGCTGGGGGGAGGGGGAGGGAGGACAGGAGATTCTGTGGTTGGTATGTAAAATGAATAGAAAATCCCCTCATAAAAAAAAAAAAGGTGTAGCACTGTTAAAGGAGGAGTTTCAATGGGGGCAGCCTTTGTTGTTTCACAGGACTTGTTTTGTTCTCTCTGCTTCATGGGTTTGGATCAAGATGTGAGCACTCAGCTGCTCCTTTACAACATCATAAAAGACTCCAACCGTGTAGAATCATAAGCCAAATTAAATGCTATCTGTATAAGTTGCCATGGTCATGGTGTTTTAACGCAGCAATGTAAAAATAACTATAATAGATTCTATGGGAAAAGTAAACCACCAGTTAACATCTCTGATGAAATGTATGAGAAAATACTCAAAAATACAAGCAAATTAAATTAAACATAACATTAAAAGGATCATAGACCAAAACTAGTAGGATGTCACTGGGGTACGAGAATGGATTCACCCATAAAATCAATTTAATTTGGTACAACACATTATCAGAATAAAACATAAAGCAATAGTATTATTATATTAAGGTAAGGTACCTAATAAAATGTTCAACTTCTCATAATGAAAACTGTAAAAAAAAAAAAAACTAGGAAAGCAAGAAAATTACCTCAACATAATAAAGATAATTGCAGAAAAATTAACCAACAACATAATGTAGTAAAAACTACAAGGTCCCCCTCTAGGATAAGGTAGAAGGTAAAGATGTTCTTTCCCTTCATTTTCTTTCTACAAAGCATTGCCAGTCTTAGGTAGAACAACAAGAAACTGACATATTGAAACAAGAGATGAAATGGGAAAGCTTCCATTGGTTTTATAATATAATCCTACATATAGCATTTCTTAAAATATGCGAAAAATCTATAAGAACCAATAAAGAATTTTAGCAATGTTTCAAGATTTTAAAGAGTCATTATGGAGTAGAAGTTATGACTCAATAGTTAAGAGTATTTGCTGCTCTTTCAGAAGACCAGAGTCCATCCATATCTAAGAGTTCATAATTCCTGAGGTTCAGTACCTTATTCTGGCCTCAAGAGACTTCTAGTACCAGCACATATATATGTGTACACAGTTTACACACACACACACACACACACACACACACACTCGTTAAAAAAATATGCAAAAGTCAATGGCACTTCTAAACTCAAGGATAAACTAGCAAAAAAAGAGAATTTGGAAAATAATTCCATGTACAAAAGCCACACAATTAAAATTGCACACACACACACAAAATTTATTCAAATGACTTGTGTGCTGTGGTCAAGCTAATCCAACAATGGCTGCCTAATAATGGAGAGGACAATAATCCAATAGTTGTTTTGTTCAATAGGCTGGACGTCTCAGTTGATCTTTAGTATATGCCAGAACCCAAAAGAAAGAGGGTCTAATACCGGTGAAGAAAAAAATGAACTGACCATTGAGAGTGAGGGCAAGCAGGCAAAAAGTGAGTGTGTCCTTCCACTATAGGCTGCCATCAGAAGGTATGGCCAAGATTTAAGGCAGATCTTCCCACCTCAAAGGACCAGTATTTAGGGTAGGACTTTTCACTTCAGATGTTTCAAACAAGAAAAATCAGAGTTGTAACCAGCCACTTGGGTTTTCGTTAATCCAGGTGGATCAAGTTGACAACCAAGAATAGCCATAACACTGGATGAAATAATTACATACTAAAATTTAGAAAACATTAATCAGAGAAATTAAAGACAAAGTAATAAATGAGAATGTGGAATATTCCTTTACACTGTGTGAATATATGTCACTGTGATTGGTTTAGTAAAGAAGTTGACTGGATAGCTGGACAGGATAAGGTTAGGGGGAGAGCCAAGCAGAGAATGCTGGGAAGAAGGGTGGAGTCAAAGGGTAGTGAGCAGATGCAGAGAGAAGCAAGGTGGATATTCCACAGTGAGAAAAGGTACCAAGCCACTTCACATGGCAAAGTATAGATAAGAATATGGGCTAGTTGGAAATGTAAGAGTTAGCTAGTAACAAGCCTGAGCTATTGACTGAGAATTTGTAATTAATATTAAGCCTCTGTGTGTTTACTTAGGCTGGTGGGACAGAAACTTCCACCTACACAAACACCTTGTGTTGACATACTGGAGTACTTAACATTGTTCTAACACCTAGACTTCCTAAGATGATGTACAAACAGAATGTAATTAAAAAATTCACTATAAAGTCTCTTTCATAAATGAAAAAAGGTATTCTAAAGTTTATATTGATCCACAAAAGACCACAAAAGACTGAATGAATCTTGGCACATAACAAAAATGGAGATGTCACACTGATTTTAATCAAAGTATGACATCAAGGTACCATAAAAATATATCATTAGCATATATATCAGTTAGACATATAGCTATTATCTAAGCCCTGAGGCCTAACCAAACACACACATACACTCACAGAACATACACACACACACACAAAAAAAGGAAGATGTGGAGAAATTGTAATCTTTATATACAGTTGGTTAGCATTCAAAATGTTGTTTCTCACTATGGAAAAGGCTGTGAAGGTGTTACAAAATTTAGGAATAGAAATATCTTATAATCCAGAAATTCTGATTCTGGGTATCTAGTAAAAAGAATTGAAATAAAAATTTTGAAGATGAATTAGGACACTCAGTTTATGGTAGGCATATTCATTTATAGTAACTGGGTAGTGGAAATATTATATATATATATATATATATATGCATGCATGCACTTAGGCAGACAGAAGGGCAAAGAAAGTATGATACAAACACTATACACACAATTTATCAATAAAATGGAAGATTCAAAAATATGTAAAACCTGAATGAAATAGGACAATCACAGACACATGCTGTAAGGTATTTAAAGTAATTAAATTTATAGACTCAAATAGTGAAATGATGATTTGCAGAGACTGGTGTGTAAGAAAAATGAAAAGTTGCTACTGAAGGGTAGTAATGCTTCAGTCACTCATGATGGATACTGTGCGCAAATATTCTGCAAAACATTATAAATGGAGTCAATGATACTTTACTGAACACATAAAATATGTTAAGAAGGGACATTGCATATTTATTACACTTAATGAAGTCAACTGAATAAAGTTTTTAAAAAAGAAAAAGAATGTCACAGATAGTGTCCATGGGAGAAGGTAAAGTCAGTGTTAGACTGAAGCTGTGACACTCTGGAATCTTGACGTGGAAGAACCAGAGGGACACAAGCCAATGAAGACAGTTTTGAACCTAGACTAGGCAAAGAAATATGTTTTCCCCCAGCCATAGGTGAGAGTACTTCTAGACTTCTGACATCTCAAGGTATAGACGATTGTCTTTTCTTTTAAGTCACCATGACTGGGCTAATTTGTTACATCATCTAAAACAAAGAATACATCCCCCCAAAACTTGAAAAAATGATACCAGAAGGGAAAAGTGAAACAATAGTTCCTTTTAGTTCCTTTTGTAAGACAATGAGTGATTACATTTAAAACAGAAAGTGGGGGGGGGCATAGCTTACTCTGTAAAGTGCTTACTGCAAAAGCATGAGAGTTTCAATCTGTCACAGCTGTGTAGAAGTTGTGCCTGGTAGTCCATCCTGTGAACTGGCACCGGAGAGGTAAGTAGAGGTGGCTCTCCAGACTGTCAGGCAGCCTATTTTAATCAACAAGGCCTGGTGCTTAGAGAGTGAACTCATCTATTTTTAAAAAGAATGAGGTGGACTTCTCTTTAAAAGTGAGACCACAGTTTGACTTTTGGCCTCTGCATGATCATGCACATGCATGCACACACATTCATACCTACAAATGCACATACATGAACAAACACATACGCACAAATACACACACACACACACACACACACACACACACACACACACCATAAACTGTTCCCCAGGTCCTTCTTTTATCACACAAGCAGCTGAGATCTAATTTTAACCACTATTGAACCTCTAGCTTAAGTTCAAAGAGATTTAATTTTTGGGTGCCCATTTTTTTAATTTATTATTTTTTTTTCATTTTACATACCAACCACAGTTCCCTCTCCCTCCCCTTCTCCCACTTCCCCCCATTTCCTTCTCACCCCACCCCCCATCCACTCCTCATAGGGGGTAAGGCCTCCTTTGAGGAGTCAACACAGGCTGGCATACCAAGTTGGGGCAGGACCAAGCCCCTTCCCACTGCATCAAGGCTGAGCAAGGTATCCCATCATAGGAAATGGGCTCCAAAAAGCCAGTTCATGTTGGGTGCCCATTTTTTTTTCTTGAATTTTATACCCTACTTTTCTATTATCTCTTCACCATAACATTCATAGTAACAAGATCTTCATTCAGTAAAGTCTGGCATCAATTAAATGCTAGAATTAATGGAACAAAAGTAATCTATGAAAAAATCAGTTGTATAACTTTGGAATTCAAGGAATTTGGGGGTTGAGTTTGATTACAACTACCTTAAAGAGTTAACCTGCAGCATTCCCATTGAGCCTGACCACTGCCTTAGTGAAAAATTTTAATTTGCCATTGCATGCCTTCATACTTATAATTCAAATACAGATGATTCAAAACATGTGTTAACTTCAGACACCATGATTTGATATGCTCAGTGGTCTCATCTCCTTTGCTAGGGCTTCTCCTATACAAAGACTATGAAAGTCTGTGGAGATGAGAAGCAATGTTAAAAGTACCGAAGTAATTCTTGGGGGAGGAGGAATTTAAGAACTATCTCAGATCTATTTGAGTTCAGAATTGCATAATGAAGCCCAGGATAGAAGGCTGTAAGAAAGATGCATTGGAGATCTTAATGTATATGTTGCTATAGTGTGGATTTTGAATTACACAAAAATTCCAATGTCCCTAGCTTGGTGCTGTTAGGGTAATCTTTAAGGGAGCTAAATGGGCTCAATGAAGTGGGGTGGGGGTGACTGATGACAGCAGTTGACTGGACTGTTCAAAAGTATAGGCCAAATCAACCCCATTCTTTTTATAAATTGATTACCTATGGTATTTTGCTATAGTGATGGAAAGCTGACTAACACACCTGTCAGCTCTCTTACAACCATAATTTAACACTAGGCCACTACCCATGAGGCATAGCTTTCTCTCAGGAAATATACTTAGGTGTTGGACGGCACACTTAATAGATGAATTATTTCAGTGTCTAGAGAAGGGTTCAGCTAAGGTTGATTAAGCTGTTTCTTTTTTCATTTAATGCTTTGATATGTCAGCCCGAGGCAGCATTCAATTCCTTTGTGACTTGCTCTGCTAGCTTGGGCAGTAGGCCAATTCCTTCAAATGGAACAAACCTCTCCTTTGCCCAAACATTTGCTCAAGAGGTGACTGCATGGGAGTTTACATGAGTGAAAGGGTTGTTCCACTTTATTTGGATTTTGTTGCAAGCTGCCTTCTCAAAAATGGGTTTTATTTAATATTTGATCTCCAAAACATGGCTGAAGCCTATATTTTTGTTCCCTGCTGAGAAACCAAAATTTATTTAAGAACTCAAATATTGCAGCAATTTATTTTAAGAGAGGCAATACAGCCGGTTTACTGGTGTGCTTTGTAGAAAATGCAGGCTCACTGGAGTTTCCTTTAAAAATACCACAGGAGGGGGAGATGCTTATTATAGCTGAATACAAATATATCATGAGGTTACTTGAATTTAATTTTAAATTTTTCTGAAGGGAGGGAGAGAGAGACAGAGAGAGGGG